>NC_091754.1:29874404-30205654 GCF_043380555.1 Nothobranchius furzeri | reverse complement strand
CTGATAAATTGGTTTTATGCTACATTTAGTCTTCTGGTTGATGTTGTGGTTACAAGAACAAGTTTGTGGTTTAAGATGAAGACAATTATAGAGTGTTATAAGGAAACTGTTTGATCAATGCTGACTGCACAGTAGTAGTGAACGCCGTTAAAGGAGCATTGCACTCTATATAGTTGTAGATTGTATAAGAACAGTGGAAATACATTTCACATAAATAAGTTAGCGCTGAACGAGCATTAAAATGTTTAAAAATGAGTTAATTTTATGATGTTGTAAATGTAGTTAAAACAAAGTACAGAGTACCCTATTGTGTTTTGTTTATCTTGGTGAAATAAATGTGTTCATTGTGATCCATTTTGAATCTGATGTTGTAAATGGATTTAAGCCACCCTTTGTTCATGTTTTGTCAAAATTGGAGAGAAGAATAAACCTTCCTGTTGTGAAACTGACATCAGCGCAACATGTGTCCCTTTTTCTATTCTTTATCACAGACACACGTTATTGAACAGGAAACCAGTTGCCCCTCTGGTCATCATCTTAGGGAGGCAACAATTCTGGCGGCTCGTCCGGGATTAGCGCCATGGTGGTCAGGTGCTAATCAGCCAAGAATCGCGGGATCCATATCCTTCTGATGCACAACAGTAGTGACGGTTGACGCCAGGTATCCAGACATGGCCACTCTACATGACCTACGGAGATCCAGAACCAGCTTCATCAGCTGACCAGAGCCGCTAACAGGGACCTGCTACATAAACTTGCAGTATGGTGTCAAGAAGAAGAGGTGGAAGATGTTCCCGGTGAGGATGCAACCGAGGTGGAGCTCTTTGACTTTATCGTTGACTTTCTGAGAAGTAAACGACTGAAGAGCCTCGAAGATCAGGGCATGTCTCGTCTGCTTGCATTTCGTGACCTCATTGATGACCTGCAAGCATCCCAGGTAACTGTTGAACGTGGTCAAGCTTCTGATGAAGGGGATGCTGTGGCTGTACCAGAGACTGAACCAGCAGTAGTAGCATCAGTAATGAATAAGAGAGTCTCAACATCAGTGATTGCTGATCCTGTAACTGGTTTAGTGAAATTGACAGATGTTGCGGCATTGTTACCACATAGAGAGTTTAAGATACATGGTGGTCAAATCTCAGACTCAGCTTCTGATTTGAGTTTTAACTGTCTATGTAAACAAATTGATGAAGGTCTAGCTGAGGGGTTCTCAGAAACTGAGGTCGTCAGAACCGTGCTCAAGGTAATTAAGCCTGGTACCTTTAAAGATATGCTCATGACCAAAGACACCCTGACCCTTGCTGAGTTAACAAGGTTCCTTAAAGCACATCTTAGGGATAAAAGCAGCACTGAATTGTTCCAGGAACTAAGTAACGCAAAGCAAAATGACAAAGAAAGCCCACAACAGTTTATGTATAGACTAATGGGGGTCAAGCAGCATATAATGTTTGCTTCTAAACAAGGTACAGACTTTCAATATGATAGTAAACTGGTGCAGGGGGTGTTTCTTCATTCACTTTACCAGGGGATGAATGAAAAATGCTCATACATCAGACGAGATCTTAAACCACATATTTCAGACATGAATGTGACTGATGACTTTATACTTGAGGTGATCACAAGATCACTGAGGGAGGACACCGAGAGGAAAACCAGGTTGGGACGGGGATACAAACAAAAAGCAATCAGTATCAACACAGCCCAGCTGGACAGTGATAAACAGAACGCCACTCAAGTGCAGGCAGAGGTGCAGGCCAATCGCAATGCGATACAGGAGTTAACAGCCCAAGTGTCATCTTTGACTAAAAGTTTGGAGAAAACCCTCACACCAGTAGCGAATGTGGCGACCGAAAACACTTACAACTCTTTTCCACACATCAAACAGTCAGCCAAGCCTGAAGTTAAAGGGAAATGTCACCAATGTGTATCCCAAGGAAACGACGTCTGCTCACACTGCTTCCGATGTGGAAAAGAGGGACACAGAGCTATTGGCTGCTTACAAAAGGGAACTCTGTCGGGAAACCGGGTGAGGTCGCTGGGGGGGGGGGGGGGGGGGGGGGACCGCCAGTGACCTTGGAGAATGCAGAGTCCCCAATCCCAGAGAAGCTGCATTCCAAAGAGAAAAGTTCTTCTTCTACCAAGACCTCCAGATCGTGCCAAGCGTCCAAAAAGGAGCGTGTCGCTCAGCTGATTGGGGGTAGATGTATGGTAACCTGTTATCTTGATGGGGTCAAACTTCAAATGTTGTTGGATAGTGGGGCCCAAGTAAGTATTGTGGAGAAGTCTTGGGTGTAAAAAGCCTTACCAAACGTGACAATTAGGCCACTAGAAAGCCTATTTTCAGACCACCCACTCAAAGTTACTGCAGCTAATGGTACAGAGGTGCCATTTGAAGGGTGGATAGAAGTTTTTCTTGAGATCACAAGTAGCAGGCACGGCTCAGTTGCTATATATGTTCCCATGCTAGTAAGTCGCGGAGGGTTAAGCAGCCCGCTACTAGGCTTCAATGTGATACAGGAGATGATTGCAGGGAATGGTGATCAAAGAGACGATGGCCACTTAGTAAGTCTCCTTTCGGAAGCTCTGAGAATTCAGAAGATTAATGCTGAAAGTCTGGTGTCAGTGGTTCACACAAAGCCACCCCTGGAAGAGTCAGAATGTCCAGTATTAAGAGTTGGAAAGAAGGGGCTCACAATCCCCCGCAGTCAGATCTGTCAGGTGAAATGCCGCATGAGAGCTTTTCCTGGAGGAGGAGTCATGTTGTTTGAGCCCAATGTAGACTGGCAAATGCCAGATGGGTTGGAGTTATTTCCTGCGCTTGTTGATGTGCCGGCTGGCGCCTCAAAAATAGTGAGAATACCAATCCAGAATTCCACAAGGCATGAGGTTTTTTTACCTCCAAAAGCAGTGTTAGGATCCATTGAGGAAGTGGTGGAAAGCACGCCTGTAAACATCCATCCAACGATACAGGGGCCTGGAGAACCACACCATGACACCCTTCTGTGCGCTACCCAAACAAGTCCAATCAGTGAAGAACAAAGTAATGGGAAGGAAAATGGCCGTGCTGGTAGTGCGGAGGAAAGATAGCATCCAAATGTTGATTTAGATCACCTGCCTGAGCCTGACCAGAGCACGGTACGGCAAATGCTTTATGAGGAATCGGACGTGTTTGCTCGTGAGGAAGGAGACATAGGGTGTGTCCCTGGCTTACAGCTCAAAATCAATACGACTGATGACACTCCAGTCCAAAAAAGCTACAATTCCATTCCACGGCCACTGTTTAAGGAGGTGAAGGAGTATATCCAAAATCTCCTGAACAGGGGGTGGATTAGGAAGTCTGTTTCCGCCCATTCGTCACCTGTAGTGTGTGTGCGAAAAAAAGACAACAGTCTTCGCCTGTGTGTTGACTTCCGTGAGCTTAACCGCAAAACTGTCCCAGATCGCCATCCACTCCCACGGATCCAGGATTTGTTGGACAGCCTAGGGGGCAATTAATGGTTCTCCATCTTGGACCAAGGGAGTGCGTATCATCAAGGGTTTGTGAGTGAGGATTCAAGACATCTAACTGCCTTTAGCACACCCTGGGGACTCTACGAATGGGTACGAATACCCTTTGGACTGACAAATGCACCAGCTGCCTTTCAGAGGTGCATGGAGGGAGTGTTAGAGGGCATCAGAGATGAGTGTTGTGTGCCGTATTTGGATGATGTCCTTTGCTATTCCAAAACGTTTGACGAACATGTAGACCATCTAAGACAAGTGTTCTACCAGATGCGACAACACGGCATTAAGCTCCGCCCAGCTAAATGTGAGCTCTTTAAGAGACAAATTCGATATATTGGGCGAGTGGTGTCAGGAGAAGGGATTCAGCTCGATCCAAAGGATTTGGAAGCAGTGCTAGCCCTGAAAGACAAGAAGCCTCGCACAGTGGGAGAAGTCCGGACGTTGCTTGGATTTCTCAGCTACTACCGGTCCTTTATCCAAGACTTTTCACGACTAGCGAGGCCCTTGTTTGAAATTCTCCAAAGCCCAGCTGAGATAGGTCATGCCATCAAGCCTCAGACTGTTAAGGGGAAAAATCCAGTGACCAAAGGGAACAAGGGGCAACTTCCCTCTCGATCACCTGTCACCTGGACTACTGAACATCAGAACGTGGTGTCCAGGTTGGTGGACATGTTGACAAACCCCCCCATCCTGGCCTACCCAGACTTCGATCTTCCCTTTGTGTTACACACAGACGCTTCAAACGAAGGTCTGAGAGCTGTATTGTACCAACGCCAAAACAACAAACTGCATGTCATTGGGTACGGCTCCAGGACCTTAACACCGGCAGAGAAGAACTATCATCTGCACTCGGGCAAACTTGAGTTCCTGGCACTTAAATGGGCTATTTGCGACAAGTTCCGGGATTATCTGTATTATGCACCAACTTTCACGGTCTATACCGATAATAACCCCTTGACCTACATCTTGAGTTCCGCAAGACTGAATGCTGTGGGCCATAGATAGGTTGGGGAGTTGGCAGATTTCCATTTTGACATAAAGTATCGACCAGGGAAGAGGAACGCGGATGCCGATATGTTGTCCAGGTATCCCGTGAACCTGCAGCAGCAGATGAATGACCATACAGAGACAGTGTCACCGGAGGTGGTCTCTGCTGTGTGGCAGGGGACAAAATTGGTGCAAGACGATGATGTTCCCTGGGTGGCTGCATTGACACTAAACGGTGATGATGGGAATGCTGTACCACACACTAGCATTTCAGACATCATTCCCAGGGATATCACCGCTGCACAGCAGGCAGATCCAGCTATTAAAGAAGTTATTTCTTTGAAACTGAGAGGTTGGACTCCAAATGAAAAAGAAAAAAAAAACAATTTCTAAACAGACGAGGAGACTGCTCTATGAGTGGAACAAGTTAGAAGTAGAAAATGGACTACTTTACAGAAAAACAAACCAAAACCGACAACTGGTCCTC
The DNA here is from genome assembly GCF_043380555.1 of Nothobranchius furzeri. NCBI lineage: Eukaryota > Metazoa > Chordata > Actinopteri > Cyprinodontiformes > Nothobranchiidae > Nothobranchius > Nothobranchius furzeri. Next base: position 30,200,676 of record NC_091754.1, on the reverse strand, counting down.
CCTGAACAGCTCAAATCAGTAGTACTGAAAAGCTTACATGACGACATGGGGCATGTAGGTTCTGAAAAGGTGATCCATCTGACCCGAGAATGGTTCTATTGGCCGTACATGCAGCAAGATGTGGAAGAATACGTGACAAAAAATGCCAGTGTATTAAACAGAAGCATCCCAATATCCCACAGAGAGCTCCAATGGGATCCCTCACCACCAGTGCACCTTTTGAGTTGGTCTCTATTGACTATTTGCACTTGGAGCCAAGCAAAGGAGGATATGAGCATATCCTTGTTCTCGTTGATCACTTCACGCGCTTTGCGCAGGCATACCCAACGAGAAACAAATCAGGGAAGGCAGCTGCTGAAAAGATATTTCAGGACTTTATTCCTCGCTTTGGGTATCCAGAGAAGTTGCATCATGACCAAGGACGTGAGTTTGAAAACAGCCTGTTTCAAAGATTGCAACAACTATCAGGAATTGCACACTCACGCACCACTCCTTATCATCCTCAGTGCAATCCAGTGGAGCGGTTAAATCGCACACTTCTTCAAATGCTGCGCACCCTACAAGAAGAGAAAAAGAGTGAATGGAAAGATCATCTGCCTCAGATCGTGCATGCATACAATTGCACAAGGCATGACGCAACAGGGTACTCTCCATTTTTTCTCGTATGGCAGGGCTCCACGGCTACCAGTTGACCTACTTTTCCACCAAGGCAAAGACACTGAGGCACAAAACCACCAAACGTTCATTCAAAAGTGGGCTGAGAGGATGCGAGTTGCTTACCAAATAGCTGCAAATAACAGCCGGCAGTCCTCAGCCAAAAGCAAGAAGCAGTACGACAGACATGTAAGAGGTGCCACCCTCCAGCCAGGTGACAGAGTACTGGTGAAAAATCTGTCAGAGAGAGGAGGGCCAGGAAAACTGCGCGCATATTGGGAGAAAGTGGTACATCGCGTGGTGGAGAGACTGGGAGATGGACCCGTCTATAAGGTACAGCCAGAGAGAGGTAGTAAAGCCATGCGGGTTCTTCATAGAAACCTTCTACTACCAGTGAACGACTTACCTTTCGAGGAAGAACTTCCTGTGGAAGAAAAGACAAAAGCAAAACAGCAAAGACAACCTGTAGGAAAGGTCCATGAAACAGCGACAAGTAGCTCTGATGAGGAAGGCAGTTATACCTACCACTACGGCCTCCGGAGCAAGATTCCCTGCTACAGACTCGTGAACCCTCAACAACAAGGACCTGCCATTCAACAGGAGCAACCTCAGCAACAGGAAACTGTCATTCCAAAGCAGAAGTCTAACAGTGAGCCCAAGCTACGTGCGACAGCAAGAGAGTTCTGCCCACTTGACAGGCCAGAAGATGGGGGAGAACAAGATGTTGTAGAAGCTGAGGAGTTAGCAGAAAAAGGCAAGGAGGAAAGTGATGGAGAAAACAGAGAAAATGACTTTGTAAGGAGGTCACAAAGGAGGGGGAGACCAGCGGAAAGACTCACGTACAACGTACTGGGTCAGCCATCATACTGCCACTGGAGGGCAGATATGAACACCCTTTCGGCTAGCCAACCCTGGATGTGGACACACAGCGTCCCATCATTCTTTCACCCCATCTATTCACAGCTGTACTACCACAATAACTTCGCACCCATAAACTGATGGGTCCACACATGAAGAAACAAATGTCAGGAGCCATTCCTTGAAGTGGGGGAGAGTGTAGAGAGTTGAAAATAGCTTTCTAGTAAAATCTGGTATCAGAAATAAGATGGAGAAAACAGCCCCGTATCAAAAAAAGCGGGGGGAAACAGCCCCCCCCCCCCAAAAGGTTGTTGTTATGATTGTATGTGTGTACCTGTCAGTTTACAATGCTATTCCGCATACAGCCGCTAGAGGGCGCATTACGCGCAGTGGTATCGAGTAGCGTTTTGGGGCACAGAGGAAGAATAAACCTTCCTGTTGTGAAACTGACATCAGCTCAACGTGTGTCCCTTTTTCTATTCTTTATCACAGGTTAGTAAAGGCATTTAAGTGAATGTATACTGCAGACCTTACAAACAGAGTATGTTGTTTATGTGGGTAATGAGCGCAACTCGCTAAAGAAATTGGATTCGTTCTGAGTTGTGTCTGAACTGTGGGTTGAGGCTGCGGGTAAAATGATGCTAATGCTAGCGGACTGGGTTAATGTGGGATACTGAGTGTGTGTGGGGAAGCTAATCGGACTTGTGAGAGACTTCGGGACTGTGAACTCTTAAGGTGGTAGGCACTCTGATAAATTGGTTTTATGCTACGTTTAGTCTTCTGGTTGATGTTGTGGTTACAAGAACAAGTTTGTGGTTTAAGATGAAGACAATTATAGAGTGTTATAAGGAAACTGTTTGATCAATGCTGACTGCACAGTAGTAGTGAACGCCGTTAAAGGAGCATTGCACTCTATATAGTTGTAGATTGTATAAGAACAGTGGAAATACATTTCACATAAATAAGTTAGTGCTGAACGAGAATTAAAATATTTAAAAATGAGTTAATTTCATGATGTTGTAAATGTAGTTAAAACAAAGTACAGAGTACCCTATTGTGTTTTGTTTATCTTGGTGAAATAAATGTGTTCATTGTGATCCATTTTGAATCTGATGTTGTAAATGGATTTAAGCCACCCTTTGTTCATGTTTTGTCAAAATTGGAGAGAAGAATAAACCTTCCTGTTGTGAAACTGACATCAGCTCAACGTGTGTCCCTTTTTCTATTCTTTATCACAGACACACGTTATTGAACAGGAAACCAGTTGCCCCTCTGGTCATCATCTTAGGGAGGCAACATATGCGGTAAAAGAAAACCCAGATGGGTCAGAGTGTCAAAGCAAGATATGTTGCTAAAGGATATAGACAAAAAGATGGAGTTGACCATGAAGAAACTTTCTCACCAACAGCAAGTATGACCTCTGTTCGAGTGTTGATGCAGGTGGCGGTGCAGGAGGATCTTGTGCTAAACCAGATGGAAGTGACAACTGCTTACTGCCATGCTCCAATGGACTGTGAAGTATTTATGGAGCAATCAGAGGGTTTTGAGGTGAAATCAAAATCAGGATAACACTTGGTATGTAAACTAAACAAGTCATTGTAGGGTTTAAAACAATTGGGTCGTAACTGGAACATGTTACTGCACGAGTACCTGATGGAAAATGGTTTTGTTCAAAATGATGCTGATCATTGTGTCTATCACAGAGAGTCAGAGGATGGCAAGGTCATCATATTAGTGTGGGTAGACGACTTGGTCATAGCTGCAAGTACTGATGTCGCACTCAGCAATGTGAAAGCCATGTTGAAGAAAAGGTTCAAAATGAAGGACATGGGTCTGCTTAAGCATTTTTTGGGCATCGACTTCACACAGGATAAGGGAGAGATTAAAATGTCTCAAAAGAAACATATAGAAAAAGTGCTGCTGAAGTTTGGAATGTCGGATTGTAAACCAAGAGCCACCCCCTGTGAGCAGCAGTTACAGTTGAACGATGATGGTGAGGTTGTTGATCCCTCAGGATATAGGGAAATTATAGGTAGCTTGATCTACATTATGACATGCACTAGACCTGATTTAAGCTGGATAGTGAGTAAACTGTCACAGAGTCTAGCAAAACCAAAACAACAGTATTGGACATTGAGGTACTTAAAGGGGACTTCTGATCAAGAATTGCATTTTAACAAATGTGAGCAGAACTTAAAACTTGAACGATACAGTGATGCTGACTGGGCAGCTGATAAAGATGACTGAAGAAATACTACAGGATATTGTTTTAGTTTATCTGAAAAGGGTCCGGTTATATCATGGAAGAGTAGAAAACAACCTACAGTTGCACTATCAACATGTGAAGCTTAGTACATGGCATTAGCTGCCACAACACAAGAGAGTATGTACCTTGTACAACCACTGAAAGGGATAGACAGTGGTAACAGACACATACCCATCAGAATATATGGAGACAACCAGGGAGCAATAGCGTTATCCAAAAACCCAGTAACCAGACACAGGAGTAAACATATAGACATTAAATATCATTTTGTACGATCTGCATACAATCAGGGAATGATAAACATTGAGTACTGCTCTACGGAAAACATGCTTGCAGATATATTCACAAAGTCAGTACCAAAAACAAAGTTTGAGACTTTTAAAGAGTACTTGTTTGGACACTAATGTGAACTAGGAACACTTGTGATGTACTGAAGATACACACAAAAAGGTGAAAAAGAAAAACAAGAGAAAATGGAGAAGGTTAAGCCTGTTTTTCTATTTTTGTTATTGAGGTTATTATTGTATGTGTTTTGTGTATTAATCATTTTCGTTTGGTACAATGGGGAGTCATTGTGCATGTCTTTGAGTTGGAGTGTTGAACATGATGTTTGTAGCAAAGGCATGTCACATGACTTTTGTGGATGACATCACATGAGCTGTAGGTGCCTGCGTGAACCTGGACGCTATTTAAGTTGATTATGGACAATAAACGGGTGTGAGCTCTCTACCTCAACCCAAGCAGGAGAAAGATGGCGTTCTGTGTTTTCTTTACCTCCGGTGATTAAGGAATACACGATTTAGCTATCCATCTTGGTGGCAGGTATCACGCAAGAAAGATGTCTAACGTAACACAGTCCATATTAGATCTCACATTCAGCCTAGAGACGAGTCCGCGGGCGGCAACACCCCCCACCCCACCGCTCTCCTAATGGGGAGGGCCGACACGAGGGCCGACGATTCGTAAAAATGCCAGGGCTGAATTTTGGTCCCAGTCCACCCCTGTCAAGAAGTCAGCATCCAGTTTTACCCCAAGACTAGATACACACTGCTTTGGGTTAAAAACTGTAAAGTCAAAGGCCAGATCATATCGGGGGGGGGGGGGGGGGGTGGGGGTGGGGGGGGGGGTGTCACATATAATTGAAAGGCGTCAACATAAATGTGATAATTTAGAGTGTGCCATTCCAGGATTTTGGCCAACGGTAAGCGATAAATGGAAAAGATTAGAGGTCCAAGTACAGAGCCCTGAGGCACACCCCAAAGCAGCGAACGACAGGGAGAGGTACAGTCTCCAATCTGAACAATGAATGAATGGTTCGCTAAATTAGAGCAGAACTATTCAAGAGCAGTACCTGCCAGCCCCACCCAAGACTCAGATTGGTCCAAATCTATACTTTATAATGATGATTGCTAAACACACACACACACACAGAGAGAGAGAGAGAGAGAGAGAGAGAGAGAGAGAGAGAGAGAGAGAGTTGTTTTGCACACTGACGAAGGTCTCAACGGGACCAAATACTAAATTAGCTGCAAAAAGCAGCTATCGGTCCGAACCTTCTCAGCCAGCGTTCCTCTGCCTTTTGGCTGCACCTCCCAATTATGTCCATAAAAGGCATGAACAGAATGCAACAAATTTGAACACTTACTGAGAACATGTCTGACTCATGCAACCTAATTGTGTCTCCAGTTGTACTGCAGTGGGCTGGAAACCCCATACTCTCAATGGAAATTATCATAAGCTTTATTCAAGTTAAAACACAAGAGGAGTTGGGTAAATCCCACACACCCTTAAGGAACACTGCAGTAGTACAGAGCTAGTCCAGTCTTCCATGACTGGGAGGAAAACTATAAATCACTGCCCACCTGTTCATCTGCATCATTCACCACAACCAGACCAGCTCCTCTGCTCCTGCAGTCCTCTCTGCCTTTATCCCAGGAACCACGGTTTGCAGAGAGGAGGTAACAGGTACAACTAATCATTCTCCATCCTGCAGGACATTTTTTATCTAAGAGATAAAGCCACATGTTTAAAGACATTCATATTTACCTTTTAATTCATGGTTGTACACACAACAACTTTAGTTCAGTTGTCACACAGATCCCTTTAACTCATTTAAGAATTAAAAGTCAAAATTTTTGCCTGTAAACTCTTTTTATCAAAAGTCAGAGACAGAATGGCAGCAAAGGGAATGAGAAGATGCAGGACTGATCGCCCACAAGCTGGACATTTTAGTTTGATTTTTCGTCGTCCTATATGGGACACAAACACAACCTGAAGAAGACTTGCCTTTTTTGGACAACATCTTAAGTTCAATGAGCTCTTTAGTCATTTCAGTCAGGTTGGCATTCAGCAGATCTCTCTCTGCAGTCATGTTGGAAAGTTGGTCCTGACTGGTCTGAAGACGCTTGGTCAGATTGTTATTGGTGATGGAAAGATCCGATGTTATGTCAACCAAACCGTGGGCTGAGAAAGAAAATCCAAGAAACGTTGGTATTTGACTCATAGCAGTCCCTCTGGGGTTTTTTCTAGGCTGGTGAGAGTTAGAGAGTTAATTTATAACAATCAAACTCACAATGAACACCAAGGATAACGAGTCCAAGCAGCAGGAAAACATTCAGGAGTCCCAAAAACACCAAAACAGCTACACCGCTTTTCTTCTTAGATCTGCATGAACCTTCACACAGAAAATACAAGCAAACTCAGAAATCTGAAGATATAATAACTGCATAATATGCTTTTCTATGTCAGGTTTTCTTACCTCTGTGATTTGTTAAAGGATTTTGATGAATACTTTTGTGAAGTTCAACATTTTCGTAAACTTCCTCCATTGTTTTAATTCGTCCGCTGTCAGATCTGCATCAGCAAGTCAGAGGGTGAAGAATGTCAAATGATTTTGGTAAACATGGTTTGAGGAAGTGAAAATGTCAGAGGGGGTAAAAATGACTTCTTGACATCCCTCCCAAATTGTTTTTTATCTTACTTTTGGGAATGAAGGAAATGAAAGTAACTGTGACTGTATATAAATTCATATAAATCATTTTTTTGCAATGCATAAATTATCTGAGAGATATTTGAAAAATAAAGATTTTATAGCTCAGAAAACTGAGACATTAGTTGGAATGGTGACTTTATATGATCAATTAACTACTATAAACTGTTGACTAAGGTGAAAGATTTAATTTTCAGGTAACACATCATTTATTTTAAAATAAGCCAAATTCTACTTCTGATAAGGGTTAGGGTTACTTATTCTCGTGTGTGTGTGTGTGTGTGTGTGTGTGTGTGTGTGTGTGTGTGTGTGTGTGTGTGTGTGTGTGTGTGTGTGTGTGAGTGTGTGTGTGTGTTGGGGGGTGAACTAGATGTTTGAGCTGGAAGCAAACAAAAAAATAGTGTGATGATGTGATGATCATATCTTTTGTGCCGAGGAAGTAAGTGTTAAAGATTAAAAATAGCACAACACCCTGTTCCTCTTTCTACTTCTATAACATTGCTCAATGTGTAGGGGGAAAAAAAGAAATTTAAACTTCCATAATTTTCAGTTTTCTCGACTCGACTCAAATTTTATTTTATAGCACTTAACAGACACAAACATAGCACCAAAGTGCTTATCAGACACAGGCAATTACACAACACATACAATCTAATGTCAATCACCAAAACAGCACAAGCAAATAAAAGCATGAAAGTGATAAACAAAAAATAGCAGCAACCCACAGAGTTAAAGCCGGTTCATAAAAGTTGGTCGTCAGCTTAGATTTAAAAACTGCTGCATAGGAGGACTGCAGAATATGCAGTGGAAGCTCGTTCCAGAGGTTTGGAGCTTCTACTGAAAATGCTCTGTCCCCCCACATCTTCAGCCATAACCTGGGAAGCACGAGCAAGGACAGATCTTCAGAACGGAGTGCCCGAGCAGGAACATACAACTGCAGCATATCTGATAAATACGCTGGAGCCAAACCATTCAGTGCTTTAAAAACCAATAAAAGAACCTTAGAGACAAGTAGCCAATGTAGAGCTATCAGTATTGGTGTAGCATGTTCAAATTGTCTTCCGTCCAAAAATCTCCTGGCAGCAATATGGACAAGCTGCAGACAAGCTAAGGCACTCTGACTCAGTCTGAATAGAAAAGAGTTACATTAGTCCAGGCACGAAGTTATGAATGCATGCACAACAGTTTCAAGATCATATCTAGACAAGAATGGTTTAACTTTAGCCAAGCGTCTTAATAGAAGGAAGATGCCACAACCCCATTTATGTGGAATCTATGTCACACCCTGTACTGTCTCCCTATTCTGTTCAGTCCTGTGTCCATGTTAATTGCTCCCACCTGCCTCTCGTCTCCCAATCACCCAAGTTCCCAGCTCCTCCTGTATTTAAACCCTGTTAGTCCATTTTGTCTGGTTGGTTCATTGTTTCATTATCCTGCGTGTCTCATTAAAACCCTTTAAATGTTCCTGTCTGCCTGCCTGCCTCCTTCTTCACCCGCGTGTGGATCCTCACCTCCGTCTCCCTCACCGGCACGTTGTGACAGAATGAACCAACCCAGTAAAGGATCCAGCGGGGAGGTTCTTCCTTGGGAGTGTTTGCTCCAGTTTTTAACCGCAGATCACCGGCCGGCTTCTCCTCCTCTGGTCTCGTCTTGCTGCGGACGCCGTCGCCGAACCCCGGCTGCGACGATCGCCTCCGCCCTCCCGGAGCTAGATGTGGGGTTGGACCAGGAGACGCAGCTAGACTGCTCCTGCTACGTGGGCACCAGACTGGCTGTGTGCTCCCCCGGAGCTGGCCCACAGCGTTGGGAAGGATGCCGGGCTCCACCGTCATCCCTGGTACCGCCAGCTTGGACCCGCCCCCAGTCAGACCAGCAGTCCCGTCTCCAACCCAATCAGCGCCTCCGTCATCTGCAGGTGGAGGAACCACGCCTACAGCCCAGCTGACAGAGCTCGCCGGCCTCCAGGTGGAGCTTGGCCGGATCCGTCAGCTCGTCAGCCTCCTGGAGTTCCAGCTGGACACCCTATCCTCCCCGAATCACCAGGAGAAGGTTCCGGTCCAGTCTGCAGCTCCCTCATCTCTTGGCCAAAGGATCAAGCCCCAGTCCACCCAGGAGAGCTCGCCGGTCTCCGAGCTGAGCTGGCCCAACTCCATCAGAGCCTCAGTCTCCAGGAGCTCCAGCTGGACAATCTATCCTCCCTGCTCTCCCAGTTTCTGGCACCACCAGTTCAGTCAGCTCCAGTTCCAGTGGTGGTCCCGGAGGTCTCACCGCATCCTGCTCCAGTGGTGGTCCCGAAGGTCGCACCGCATCCTGTTCCAGTGGTGGTCCCATTGGATGCACCACATCCAGTTCCTGTGGTGGTCCCGGAGGTCGCAACGTGTCCTGTTCCAGCTGTGGTCCCGGAGGTCGCACCGCATCCAGTTCCTGTGGTGGTCCGAGAGGTCGCACCGCATCCATTTCCAGCGGTGGTCTCGGAGGTTGCACCGCATCCGGTCAGCCTGTCCAAGCGGTCCCATCTGCAGCAGCTCCTCCTCCACTCCAGAAGCTGACGGTCCGGAAGCCGACAGTCCGGAAGCCGACGGTCCGGAAGCCGACGTTCCAGAAGTCGATGGTCCAGAAGTCGACGCCCCCGGACCAGAAGTTGACGTCCCCGGAACAGAAGTCGACGCCCCCGGACCAGAAGTCGACACCCCCGGACCAGAAGTCAACGGTCCAGAAGCCGACGCCCCCGGACCAGAAGTCGACGGTCCAGAAGTCGACGGACTAGAAATCGACGCCCCTGGACCAGAAGTCGACGCCTCCGGACCAGAAGTCGATGGAGGTCGACGCTCCCAGTCCTGAGGTCGACTCCCCTTCCAGTCCTGTGGTCGACGCTCTTTCCAGTCCAGAGGTCGACACCCTCTCCAGTCCAGAGGTCGACGCCCTCTCCAGTCCAGGGGTCGACGCTCTTTCCAGTCCAGAGGTCGACGCATTTTCCAGTCCAGAGGTCGACGTTCCCTCGTGTCCAGAATAAAAAGTGAAAAAAGCTAAAAAAAAAAATAGCAGTAAAAATCCTCCAAGCTTCACAGCTCCAGAAACAGACAAGTAAAGTGTCCAAAAAATACAGTTTTTCATGAGAAACTAGAAGAAAATGCCCAAGAAAAGGCAAAACTTACATATAGTCAACAGAGCTACTCCAACATGCAGCCGCCCCGAGCAGCGCAGTTCCGGAATAATCGGATAATAATTATTACAGTTTTTCTCCATTGGTTTGGCTCATTTCTTGAAACAGAAATTACATTCTCAAAATAACATGGACAAACCTCCAAACCTCTTGGCAAATGTTCACAACAGAATGGCTCTTGTCATTCATTTCATCAAATGGCAAATGCCTTAGTACATGTCTCAATTGTCTCAGTGCATCTTTGCAAATGATTAAGTACATGTAGCCTACAGTTATACAGTTAGCCCACATTAAGCACACTTTCCAAATGAATAGATCTTGTAGAACTAAACTGATTGTATATATTCACTCAACAAAAATACCAACACAACACCTTTGTTTCTGCTCCCATTTTTCATGAGATGGACTTAAAGATCTAAAATTCATTCCAGATACTCAATATTACCATTTCTCTCAAACATTGTTCACAAATCAGTCTAAATGTGTGATAGTGAGCACTTCTGCTTTGCTGAGATAATCCATCCCACCTCACATGTGTGCCACATCAAGATGCTGATCCAACATCATGAGTAGTGCACAGGTGTACCTTATACTTCCCACAATAAATGTCCCAGTTCTTGCTTCTAGACCTGCAGAAAAAGACAAAAAAAAAAGCAAAAGGACAAAAAAAAGGGGACACAACAACAATACAACAAGATCTAGCTATCATTGCTTAACTGAAGAATCACGATAATAAATCACAGTGCATTAAGTGCCCACCATAGTCTTAAGACCTGTGTTTAACATTCCCAAGCCCATACTTTTGAGAGCACCATGTGAGCACCTGTGTGTGTACACACGCTTGTTTATGTAAGGTTTCTCTATAGGAGCGTCCAATAGAGAGTGTGAGGGACCACAGATCCGCCCCCCAAAGATGCGCAGGAGACGGGGGGAGCTCCAAGTCCCAGAGATCCAGGCGCTGCCCCAGAACACAGGAAACCCAAGGAGACTGCAACCAGAAAGGCCCCCGCCCCCCTCGAGAGGCACAGAGGATCGCCCCGGGGGGCCGCAACCAGCAGCCGGCAGAGTCCCGGGAGACATCAGCAGCAAGCCCACAGGCCCGCCCGCAGCCTCCCACCCCCTAGCCGGCCGAGCCCGGGACCCAGCAACCCAGGACCCAGGGGCGACCACCCCCGCCGGGGACCCAGCAGAGCCCAGGGACCCAGACCCCACCAGGCAGCCACCGGGATCTATCAGGCAGATGCCAAAATCTTAAACCCCCAGACCCGGTTGCCACGAACACTCAGGCAGACCACAGCACAACCCCTCACACCAGGTGTGGCAGGGGGAGGGGGGACTAAGATCTATATCATCAAGAGAAGTTCCAGGAGAGGGGAGGAGTCAAAGGCCCCACCTGACATATACAGTCATAAAAACACAGTCACACGCTCCCTCCCTCATGCTCACACATGCACATACAACCCAAGACTTACAAAAATGCACGCCGGACACCCACTCATGCTCCTCATACACACCCTATTCACTCTGGTCCTGGTACTGCTGCACATGGGGTACAACCATCACCGGTAACCAGAGTTTGACCCTTTCTGCTGGGGTGCTGACGAGCAGGCTCCCCCGCCCAACGCTGAGCACAGCAACCCACCACCCCAGACCCCAACCAGAAGGCCAGATCCCCCTCCTAGCCTCCAGCCCCAGGAAGCCTAGCAACAACAGAGGTGGCAAAGACCCCTAGTCTCCCTTCGCCTGCTCCAATATAGTGTTGTGTAATCATGAGGTGTATTCCATGGCTGTGGTGAGTGGGCAGTGCGGGCATCATCCGGCCTATGCCCGCTGATGCCACCGCACCACCCCACTCACACCTTCAGCCATCAGTGTCTAAGTGCGGTTTAAAATTGGAAGTGGGCACTGGCATTTAAAATTGGAAGTGGGCACTGGCACTTATTTGCGCCTGATGCGTTTCGCTGTGGAGCGGGGCGCCTTGTCCTCCGGTGACGCACCGATCACTGATGCAGCCGGCAAGCAGCGAGCACTCTGCTGTTTTAGCGGTCGGTAGATCTTTTAGAACTGCAGTTCAAAGGTAACTCATAAGGTGAATATATATGAACCCAGTTAGCAGTTTCTCTTTAGGATTGAGAGGAGATGCAGGAAGATAATAAACAGACAGGACAGAAAAATAGTCAAAATAAAACAAGTTAGTTTTTGTACCTGGTGGTTGCAACAAACAGACACCATTGAAGGTAATCAGAAGTGAGGAACAGAAAATGAAATAATTCTTTTAATGTTTAGAGCAGCAGGAACTCCGAGAGGCTGCAGGCGCATCAGTGAGTTTGCGGCCGCTGCGCAGGGGGAGGGGGGAGAGGGCTGAAGCAGAAACTACCGTTGTTAAAAGAAATGTGTTTAACTTTGAAAATGTGGGCGCAATTTTAATTGTCAAAAACTCCAGTGAACCATTAGTTCATTTTGCTCAAATAGAAATAGAGGCTTGCCTCTAATACTGGCCCTCCTTCCAATAAAGGCCTGGAGCTTGATGAGCTTGAGTCAAATACAGGCCCGGGCCTGTATTAGAGGATTTACGTTATATATATATATATATATATATATATATATATATATATATATATATATATATATATATATATATATATATATATATATATATATACATGTGCTTCTGTAGCCGACAAATGGAGCTAAAACACGTTGTTTTACGAGTAATATTCTCATCTCATGTTGTGTTCTCATATATTTATATATTTAGGGACTTACTTGTCCATGAAATGTTCATCAACTCTGCATCAGCTGAGGTATTCCTTAAATTTGAGACAAGTAAGCAGTAGTCTAACGCTATTGGTTAGTTCTGGTCGGCACTCAGTTTCCTATTGCATGGAGCTCTGCGGGACAGGGGGCGTAGTTAGCACAAAAAAAGACGTATTGCTTACATTATATCTCAGTACATGATGAGATAATCACTTTTACATATTTCTGACAAATCATACATAATTTCTGAAAATGGAACACTCCAGAAAGCTGTTTTAAGTTCAAAGGAGATGGTTTCTTTCCTGATTTGGCTGAATCGGGAGTCAGCTGGAAACTGAATTAATCAGTAAGTAATTCTTGTTTTATTAAACTACCATTTTATAAGTTTTGGCCAAGTTTTGGCAAATCAGAATTTGACACGTTTCTGAGCATTTGCCACCATCCCTCAGAAAGCCATGCCCTCCTCAGATACAAAGATTTCTTAACACTGTGAATAAGAATGTTCAAAACTCTTATGTGAAGTGAATATTAACCTTAATATGTATCTTATTGTAATGCGTGTGAGTGTAAACAATGATTAACTAGTTAAATCAAACGCATAGTTATTTGTGATATAAATGGATCATTGTAAGAACATTATAGTTTATAACCAGTAATACCACACAACGACTCGGCCACTACGAGTGTTAATTCAATCACACGTTAAAAATTAAGGTTAGACAATGTTGGAGTTGTGCCAGCCTGCATTAAACCCAAATGTTTTTCAAATCATTGAGGGTTTATAGGGAAGACCATCACCTTTTCACCTTATATAACAAAAGCATATAAGTCATTAGATGGCTATTTTGTTTGTTTCTGAACATGTTTTTTAAATTCTTTTTTAACTTGTCACGATTATCTGCCACAACGTGGGTGGTTTATCCTTTAGAATTGAATGTTATCCATTGCCTTTGGTGTATTTTATCAGCTGGAAACCTGTAAAATTTTACATTTTCTGTTCTTTCATTTTCTCATGCAGCCTACAGCTCTATGTGTGTTAGCTATGCTAATAGATTTTATTTCGCCACAATTAAGCTCTGTTGACAACAAACAGATGAACGCAATGGTGGTCAATGAGGAGGTGCGTCTGAAAATACGTATTTTCAAATTAAACTAGTTAATTTTAGGATGATTGATGCTCTGAATGATTTAGAGTCTAAAACATTCAAAGCTGTCTAAATTTTAGACAAAGCAGCAATTAACATAAATGAATTTAAAATAATTGGTTGTCTGTTTGAGCGACCAGCATCCCGGCGTGCGTTGCAGTCGCTGACGCAATGCTCCCTGTCCCAATTCTGCAATTATTTGCACACTTGTGTACCATTCACTTGAAGCCTTCTGCTTACCTCCTCCAAGTGCGCTTCACAGAAGATCATAGGGCACAGTGAGAGTATTGGGATTGGCCAATAGGTTATGACAAGGCGAAATCTCTGTCTGCCATCTTGTGGCAAAACTTGGAACTACACATTGGTTTTATTAACTGAGTAAAACACACTGGATGTGTGGAGTCAAGGTACTAAATCCATCAATTAACAGTTTTCAATGTACTTTATAAATAAGAAAGGGTGAATTGTCACCCTCTGGTGGCGTAAACGTGGAACTACACGTTGCGTCTCAGTAGATAACTTTTTTGCCTCTTCATTTCAATTAAGCTGAAAAAAATCTATTATTGTGCACTTAAAATAATATGAAGGATGAAGAGAAGAAAGATAATAAAGGTTTTCATTTTTAAAAGTGGAATAACTTCTAGGCAGAAAGGCTTCTTTTAAATTAAATGCTCTGGCATTTTGGGGTCAGTCAAAGGGAAACTCACTCTAAAAGTCTTATTTTTAGATAAAAACACCATTAGAACTACATTTAATATAGCCTAAATATATGAAACATGTGTGGAGTCAAAGTGCATAACCCAGCAATCTACAGCGCTTATTGGAACAGAATTTAATGGATGAATATAAACATCTTCACTGGGGATAAAGGATGAAATGCTTTCTTTTATTTGTCTTTTTAGAACCATCGTATAATTCATCGACATACATACGGTATAATTTCAGTTTATCGCCACTTGGCGGTGATAATTCGCGTGTTAGTTTAGCGTTGTAGCTAGCTGTGTTTAGCACTTTGTCTCCACACAACAATTTCTTTGTTTTTACCTTTAAGTAAGATTTAAATATTTCCGTAGCAGCGGCGGTAGAATGCGTAGAATTGGTTTATTTTTTATCCGGAAACAGTAATTTATTTTGATAGTATTGACCGGATGTAGATTAATGTCTCTTTTGTTTTGATGTTAAAGCCAACATGGCGCACACCGGTGTCTCGGCCATGGATGACACGACACGATATTCTGAATATTCCTCTAAAACGAATGTCAGGAGCGACGCAGAGATAGACAGGCAGCTGGTAAGCATAGGTGTTAGCGTCAGGTGCATTATCGAGTCTTTTAAATAGAGCTTATATGTTTTTTTTCATTAGATATACCGGTGTGACCGCTAACAGCATGTTCTTCTGACAGTTACGTCAGATACCTGAACTCGTCCAAGTAAACCTGGTTAGTTAAGTAAAACTGCTAAATTGTAAATGTGAAATATAAATGTCGCTTTGACGATTAATTTTGTTAAATTAAGTTTTGTTCTTAAGACCTTTTCTTGTTAAAAAAAAGGTCAAATTAGTCACGTTTACCCACATTCTAGCGCTGTAGGAAACCCGAGCTTCAAACATTCGGGGACATTAAATTTTAAGAGAATTATGGATTTGGGGGACATCAGAATTAACTGTTAGACAGCTGATGGCTCATTTCCTGTTAACAGGGCAGAACTCTGATCGCTGTTGGTCTTGGTGTTGCTGCTGCAGGTTTTGCAGGTAAACATGGTTTATATTCCTCAGATGTATTAAAACTCATTTTATTACATTTTTGTAAGGATGTTTTTATTTATATTCTCTTGTTTCTTTGACCCTCAGGTCGTTATGCGTTTCAACTGTGGAAGCCTCTTGGACAAGTTTTCTCTGAGACGGCCAAGAAGATGCCCACATCAGTGAGTCATTCATCCTCACACCAGATTCCCTTTTGCACTGCTATTGTTATTGTCAGTAACTTATTCTTTATTAGTCTGTTGTCCAGAAAAGAAATGCCTGTAAAAAATGATATTTTATGTGGCTGAAGATTCCAGAGAGTCATACATACTGACAATCAACCCAACACTCTTCTGTAACACCAGGCTTTCTCTTCATACTACAAAGGAGGTTTTGAGCAGAAGATGTCCAGGCGAGAGGCAAGCCTGATTCTGGGCATCAGGTAATAGATTTAAGGTCACTGGGAGTGCTGGTTTGTGGTCTCATATCAAAGAAGGACTACTTTTGTTTGTGTCATATTCAGCCCAGCCAGCACGAAAGTTAAAGTGCGGGAGGCACATCGGAGGATCATGGTCCTGAACCATCCAGATAAAGGTGAGCTTACTCAGATTCTGTGTAACATCTGCAGTTCTTTATAATAAAACTAAATAATAAATAAAACAACAAAGCTGTTCACAAATCTGATCGTTCTGTGTTAGTGAGCATGTCGTCTTTGTAGAGATAATCAATCCCACCTCACAGGTGTGGTATGCCCAGGTGCTGGTTAGACATCATGAATGTTGCACAGGTGGGCCTCAGGGCTGCAAGATTATGACCAAAATAATAATCACGATTATTTTGATCAATGTTGTAATCACGATTATTCATCTTATCTGGTAAAATATGTATTTTTATTGCACCAATAACAAACAATGTTGCAACATTTTTCTGTGAAAAATGAAACTTTAGAATCGATTATAAATAATGCAAAACCCCTCCAAAAAACTCCTTTACTTTTATATTTAAAGTGCTAACTAATTATCTCAAAGTGCAACTTAACAGAAAGAATTACAGCTTATACAGAAAAGGCCTCCTGTGTTTGTTTCATGGCCTCCTACTACTTGTTGCCGGTCTGTTTGTGGAGCCGGTGGTGAGAGGTAGCTGATAGCCAGGGGTTCTTCTGGGGATAAATCTGGGTGCCGTGGGTCGACGGTACCTGGGTCTGACTCTGTTTACCAGGAGTCCAGAAGATGTGGAGCATCTCCAGCAGCAATGTCTCTGACATTGCCTATTGCTGGTGATGGCGGATGGCTCTTCATCAGAAGAATCTCTAAAAGTATAAATATATCAGATTTTATAAAACATATTCAAGCAGTAAATACTAGGAAATGATAACTGTAAAAAAAAAAAGAACTAAAGCTAGAAATATATTTGAACTGTTGATAAACTCACTGCAGCTGTGATGGTAAATAATTTTCATCCACACCTCAATCCTCGAGGTCCTCATCTGTGCTCCAGACATGCTGGTTCCCAAAGTCAGAGACTCTCTTGGTCAGCTTGCTTCTCACACCAAACCTTCTGTCAGGAATCTTGGCGTGACCTTTGACCCAGCTCTCACCCTGGATTCTCATGTCAGTTCTCTTGTTCGCTCTTCCTTCTTCCATCTCAGGAACATTGCTAAGCTGAGTCCCATTCCGTCCCGCTCTGAACTTGAGACAGTTATCCACACCTTCATCTCCTCACGCTTAGACTACTGTAACTCTCTTTTCACGTGTCTGAGCAGAACCTCCCTGAACCGTCTACAGGTGATTCAGAATGCCTGTGCTCGGCTTCTGACCAAGTCCTCCAAACACACCCACATCACCCCGCTTCTCCTCCAGCTTCATTGGCTGCCAGTCAACTTCAGGGTTCATTTCAAGATCCTGGTTCTGGTCTATAGGGCCTTACATGGACAAGCACCATCTTACATTGGTGATCTTCTTAGTCCCTACACCCCCAGCAGGTCCCTGAGGTCCAGTGATCAAAGCCTACTGGTTGTACAGCACCAGGCTAAAGACCAAAGGTGACAGATCATTTGCTGCTGTGGCCCCCAGACTCTGGACCTCTCTCCCCCTGAGACTGAGATCAGTGGACTCAGTGGTCTCCTTTAAAAAGCAGCTGAAGACTCACTTGTTCAAGCTGGCTTTTGTATGACCTTCTTCACCACTCTCTCTTTATTCTGCTCTCCCCACCTATTCCACCTTCCTCAGGATCCACTGATTTCCCTCTTTCCTACTCACTCTCTCTCTTTCTTAACATTTTTAATCACTATTGCCTATTTTTGCTCATTTTAATATATTTTTAAACATTTTGTAAATGCTTTTTTATATTTTTACATTTTTTGTTTTTGTGAAGCGCCTCTTGATTTTTATCTTGAGAGGCGTTATAGAAATGATACTTAATTCTTCTTTCTTCTTCTTCAACCACAGATGTACTTATGTACAGTAATATATTTACCCAAAATAATTATTATTTACATCCGTAGAAGAGATAAAAGTTGAAAATATGCGTCCAAAACAATTCCACTAGTGTGTTTATTTCCTGGTTCCCAGGCAGGGACTTGCGTAACCTTACCATTAAGTATTGTATGCCACTGGAAAGCGCTGAGGCTCGGCTTTCAGAATCAGTTGGAATTACGATGATTGCGCAAACGGTCAAAGGGTTATGGCAGTTCAAAATATGGAAGCCATTTTGTGTCGCGCCAACACAACCACAGTAGAAGGTTATTGAAGCTTTAGCCGTGCTTTTGCCCAAGCAGAATAGCTCGCATTTAGAATGTAAATATTGTTGACGATCGGGTTAATTTAAAGTCTCTTTCTGGAGTATTTCTCTTATCCGATGGCACCATCTAGTGGCTGACAAGCATATCACACAAAAAGTCATTCGCTCTGTTTTTTTAAGATGGCGACTTCACGTTGTTTGTTTATAAATGTGCTTCTGTAGCCGACAAACAGAGCTAAAACACGTTGTTTTACAAGTAATATTCTCATCTCATGTTGTGTTCTCATATATTTATATTTTAGAGACTTACTTGTCCGTGAAAAGTTCATCAACTCTGCATCAGCTGAAGTATTCCTTAAATTTGAAAAAATTAAGCGGTAGTCTAACGCTATTGGTTAGTTCTGGTCGGCGCTCCGTTTCCCATTTCTGACAAATCATACATAATTTCTGAAAGTAGAAAACTTCAGAAAGCTGCTTTAAGTGTGGCCACCAAAATCTTGATCACAATCAAAATCCGATTAATTATGCAGCCCTAGTGTGCCTTGGACTGGCCACAATAAAAGGCCACTTACAATATTTAAGAGTAACTTGGCTTTTGTGTAAAATGTTTCAGATCTTTGAGTTCAGTTGTTAAAAATCACAGCAAAACAAAAGGGTTGTTTACATTTTCGTACCCGAATCTAAAATCGACAATATGCTGAGACGTTTATTTTCATGTTCTCTCCAGATTGCAAGTTTATTTATGTCTTTAACAGGTTAACTTGTATTTCAAAGTGAATGTTTTTTTTTTTAACGATAACTTGAATTTCTGCTGATTTCACAATAAACGAAAAGAGATACTTTATTTTTAAAAAGTAGAAACATGCTGCTGGAAAATGAGTCGAGGTAAATGACCCGGAGCATCACTCTCTTTCATCCCAAGAAGACAGAGCTCGTTGGTTTCTAGATAGCATTATGAGATTTAAGACGCTTATTTATCTCAAGGTAATCGCTCGGACACAAACATGTTTTGTTATTTATTATGAGTGTGTGAAACGTTTATCATATGTTACAGAATCTGATTAACACCGGTTTGTGTTTGTAGGTGGGTCACCATACCTCGCTGCCAAGATCAATGAAGCCAAAGACCTTTTGGATAAAGAGATCCGCCGATGACCCATAATGTCACATTAAGGACTTCCATCTCTGTGTCAGATCAGTTCTGGTGTTTCATCAGGGTCCACATCAGCACCACAACAGGGAATCCACTCAGAAAACAATGTTAATCATATGAGTGTGCAGGCTTCTCGCCCTCTAGTGGTAGCTGCTTGAAATGCTGCTGAGTTTTTGTGTCCATGTGAAGCATTCAGGTTTGAGTCTTTATATGTTAAATGTGTTAAATAAAGATTTATGTAAGAAACAATTAGATAAAATCAAGATTTCTGTTTTTATTATAAGTTTATTTGAAGATGGCAACAAGTGACCAATAAAGATCAACTTAACCATCAAGTCTGACCATTCTTCGTGTGTCTGAAAGTCACAAGCATCTGGCTGCAGACATCAGATGGCTTCTTCTTTGTCGTCACCGGAAATGATGTAACCGGAAAAACAAGACATCGGGTCATTACCTTTGCGGGAAGTAGTTTGGATTTGACGAGAAAAACCGTACCGTGTGGTGGGTCATTACTTTAACCAGAAGTTCTTAATTTCGGAAGTTTTTTTTCTTCAAATTTGGGCTGGCGAGTTTTTAAATAACGCCGTTACCCACGTTGCAAGAAAATTCCATCCATTTTCATCCGCTTATCCGGAGGCGGGTCACGGGGGCAGTAGCCTAAGGCGAGAGGCCCAGACTTCCCTCACCCCAGCCACTTGGGCCAGCTCCTCCGGAGGAATCCCAAGGCGTTCCCTGGCCAGGTGAGAGACATAGTCCCTCCACCGTGTCATGGGTCTACCTTTAGGTCTCCTCCCGGTTGGACATGCCCGGAAAGCCTCACCAGGGAGGCGTCCAGGAGGCATCCTGACCAGATGCCCGAGCCACCTCATCTGGCTCCTCTCGATGTGGAGGAGCAGCGGGTCTACTCCGAGCCCCTCCCAAATGACCGAGCTTCTCACCCTATCGCCACTCTTCGGAGAAAACTCATTTCGGCCGCTTGTACCCGAGATCTCGTTCTTTCGGTCACTACTCATAGGTGAGGGTAGGAGCATAGATCGACCGGTAAATCGAGAGCTTCACCTTCTGACTCAGTTCTCTCTTCACCGGGACAGACCGGTACAACGCCCGCATCACTGCAGATGCAGCACCAATCCGCCTATCGATCTCAAACTCCAGTTTTCCCTCACTCGTGAACAAGATCCGGAGATACTTAAAGGGACTTTACGGACTTTTGAATTTTTATGCTCGCGATTGCCCCCTCAGGCCAAAAGCGTAACGGCAGCTTCAATAGTAGGCTCGTGCACGAGGCGCACATGCTGTACGTGCACACTCCTTAACGAAAATAACAGCTAAGACAGTCCAGTGTGTGTGTGTGGCCCGGAGGACAGAGGACAGGAGAACACGCAGCTAATTAAATAATTTGGTTCTATACCTTTCTCTTCAGCACAGCCGACAAAGGTTTAAGATGGGTCAGTCCTCCTGCATGCTCAGATCATGCCCTTCCCTTGCTTGAAAAATTGTTCCAAAATGAAAGTTGAACCCACATCTTTTTTATGTGTGAATTCAATGCCGTTCGGCGAGTCTCAAATAAAAATTTGGGCATCTTACTGTAAAAAAATATATCATTTATGTATAAAAGAAACTCTAAA
The DNA here is from genome assembly GCF_043380555.1 of Nothobranchius furzeri. Classification (NCBI taxonomy): domain Eukaryota; kingdom Metazoa; phylum Chordata; class Actinopteri; order Cyprinodontiformes; family Nothobranchiidae; genus Nothobranchius; species Nothobranchius furzeri. Next base: position 30,179,583 of record NC_091754.1, on the reverse strand, counting down.
TGAACTATGTTCACACCCAGAATCAAACCCAGGTCTTCTACATGGGAGTCAGACATCTTACAAGGTGAGCTACACACCAGTAATATTCACAATATCTGTAACTTTTATATCCTTGATGACAGCTGAAACAACGTCAATCCAAAGAACGGTTCTAAGAGAAAATGGCTATTTTGTTGCTAATTTGCAGGAAATATCTAGAAGAAAGTTCTACAGAAAGTAGCTAAGGGTCATCAGAAATGTAGCTAGGTTCATCACTAGGCGTTAGGAACAGCGACAGTTGCTGAGTTGGCACTGCCTCACTCTCTGCTGCTAAAGCTACTGATAGCAAATGCTACGGGCTATGCCTGAGCATGAACGCGCATGAAGCAGCCTGCTCGACCCGAGCAACTCTCTTTTTCTGTGATTTTACAGAAAAACAGGCAATCACAGTAAAAATGCCAGGGCTCATTCTACAGGACCAGGGCATTGCAGGAGAATGTATGAAGAAGAAATTTATCAATTCTATACATGTTTTGGCTGTCAAACTTCCATAAACTCCTCCACATGGGGCAGGACCTCATCCCTGACCCAGAGAAGGCATTCTACCCTTTTCCAAATCAAGACCATGGTCTCAGGTTTAGAGGAGCTGATTCTCATCTCAGCTGCTTCACACTCGGCTGCAAACCGTTCCAGCGAAAGCTGAAGATCACGTTCTGATGAAGCCAACAGGACCTCATCATCGGCAAAAAGCAGAGACCTGATCTTCAGGCCACCAAAAAGGATGCCCTCCACACCTTGACTGCGCCTAGAAATCCTGTCCATAAAGGATTTTGAAATTGAATAGTTAATCCCTTTGTCCTTCAGACATGTATGTACAGTCTATGTTCAGACAGGGGATTTTTAAGACAGTAGCACATATATATAATAATTAAAACAATAAAAGGCTGTATAGTGACTAAAAAAAACACATGGAAAAAATGAGAACACATTAAACTAAGACTTTTCAAGATATGAAAACAAAATAGTATTTGCTAAATATTCAGTTTTATTGTTAAGCCCAAGATGAACTTTTGACCTGCACCAATTGCTAAAGTACAGGACTCCCAGAAGCAGTGAAAAACATTCCAGCAACACTCCTCTCTCAGCAGCAACAAAAATTAGTTACAAAATATCCAAAACACTGTCCTAAATGTGTGTCATAGCAGCTCATTGCAACAGAATTTAACTACTACAGCTGATATTTAGCTAGCTAGTATTTCTGTATTATTTTGAGTGAAAGACAATAAAACAAAAGAAACACTTAATTTCACAACCATTTTATTTTGGGTAGAAATGAATTAGATGAAGCATGGCTTTCTCAGCTGCATATCGATTCATCCCCTCCCATTTTTCCAACACTTTGTCATCTGAAAAACATGCACACAAGGATAAATTCGTACACTGTCAAATGTTTTCGAATATTCAAAAAGCCAAGGTTGTAATACATGTTGAGTTTCATTTCTGCTATTTCAGAATGTTTGTTCATGGACAGTTACATTTTCTATTCATACATTTCTGAAGCAAAATCAATTCCTTTTTTAGCTTTTATTTGTTAATACGTACTTTTTCAGTCATTTAAACACAATAACTTAAAAATATTTAGATATTGAAAGCTAAGCTTGTCCAGAAAAAAATTTTTTTTTTGAGTGCACAGGACCAGTTCCAGTGTGGGCCAGATGCTGAAAAATAAATGCATAAATTTGCCTTTTCTGAAGTTTCACAAATCACAAACTATGTTTTATGCATTCTGCTACGAGCCTAGAATAATCTAGAACAGGTTTGAAGAGTGTATGTGTTATAGGTTTTGAGCTAGAGCAGATTAAAAATGGTCAGAGTAGAGAAAAACCACCCTTTAGCCATTTCCCGAATCGGAAGCTAACTTTAGCCTCGTATGAAAACTAGTGATTGAAACCACTTACAAATTTCTGAAAATATAAGCTTTTTAATACAAAAAAAGGGTATTAATAACGTTTCAGTCAAGTCAGTATTAGAAATTCAATTCAATTCAATTCAAAAATACTTTATTAATCCCAGAGGGAAATTGATTGAAATCGTGGTCTTTATATCATATCTAAATTATATATGAAGTTAATATCATCACTTTAACTGTTTTAACAAACACGGAGACCAGAAAAATCAAATAGCTAAGTTAAAGCTATGCTACAACTGCTGATTTCTTTGTTGATGTAGCTTTTGTGTTAGCTTGCGAACTCCCTGCATTAGTTTTAAGACTGCATGTTAATATTGATAAAATTAGCTATGAAACACGGTGCCTTTGCAATAATTCTTTGGTAGCTTTGAATGCTATAGTGCCTACATTTAAGAACTAAGAACGGTTGTGAGTGGGGCCCCTTGGAGGTCTTGGTGGCAGCCATGGGTCACTGCCTGGCAGCTGCATTGCCCCAGGGCAGGTCTGGGTGGGAGCCTGGGGGCTCGGGGTGTTGGGGTGGCCGGCCCCGTGTGGGGATCTGGGCGGGGCCTTGGGGGTCGGGCCCTGACATGTATGCTGCCGGGAAGAAGGTAGGAACATGCAGCAGTGTCTGGCACGGGTTCAGGGGCCTAGGGTAGACCTTGGCTCCTCTGCTGGCCCATCACAGGAGAGGGAGAGGTCCAGGAGGGGGAGGACCCAACCTTCCCTGGATATCCTATGTCTTATATATTCTGGAAGTTGTGCAAATGCAGGGATGGGCATAGATATTCTGCTGGGGTGGGGCTGGGTTGGTGCCCTCGGACTCTGTGAGGCTCTGTAATGCTGCTGCTTTGGGCCCTGGCAGGATGGGCTGGAGTCTCCATGCCCGGGGCGGCAATTTGACAACCTATTGGGGCCAGTGGGGGAGCTGGCTCCCTGGAGGACTAAGCCCAACCAGCCATTCCTCCCCATCCCCGCATATTTCTCTCCTCCTGCTCCCTCACATCATCACACAAACATGCACATAGGACCTTAGGGGGTGGACAAGTCAGGGAGTGCGGGTATGGACCCCATTTCCACATTCCTGTGGCAACCTGCCCCCCAATTTTATTTGCACCTTATACACTTCCACCAACGACATTCCACGCAAACACACACTTAAGGCCTTGGGAGCGAGCACATTCAACGGCACTTGGCAGGGGGATTTCTCAGCCTCCTCCCGAGTGCCGGTGCCCACTTCCATTTTAAACTGCACTTACACACCGAGGGCTGTGGGTGCAAGGGGGGTGGTGCGGTGGCATCAGCTGGCATAGGCCAGACAATGCCCGCACTGCCCGCTCACCACAGCCATGAAATACACCTCATTAACACAGAACACTATATTGGAGCAGGTGGAGGGAGACTAGGGATCTTAGCATACCTCTGTTGTTGCTTGGCTTCCTGGGGCTGGAGGCTAGGAGGGAGATCTGGCCGTCTGGTTGGGGTCTGGGGTGGTGGGTTGCTGTGCTCAGCGTTGGGCAGGGGAGCCTGCTCATCAGCACCCCTAGCAGAAAGTGTCAAACTCTGGTAACCGGTGATGGTTGTACCCCATGTGCAGCAGTACCGGGACCAGAGTGAATAGGGTGTGTATGGGGAGCATGAGTGGATGTCCGGTAGATGTCTTTGGTTGTATGTGCATGTGTGAGCATGAGGGAGGGAGTGTGTGACTGTGTTTGTGTATGACTGTATATGTCAGGTGGGGCCTTTGACTCCTCCCCTCTCCTGGGACTTCTTTTGATGAAACAGATCTTCGTCTCCCCCCCCCCTGCCACACCTGGTGTGGGGTGTGGTGCTTTGGTCTGCCTGAGTGTTCATGGCTCCCGGGTCAGGGGGGTTTAAGATTTTAGCGTCTGCCTGATCAATCCCGGTGGCGGCCTGGTGGGGTCTAGGTCCCTGGGCTCTGCTGGATCCCCGGCGGAGGTGGCCGCCCCTGGGTCCCGGGTCGCTGGGTCCCGGGCTCGGCCGGCTATGGGGTGGGAGGCTGTGGGCGGGCCTGAGGGCTTGCCGCTGATGTCTCCCGGGACTCTGCCGGCTGCTGGTTGTGGCCCCCCGGGGCGATCCTCTGTGCCTCTCAAGGGGGGCGGGGGCCTTTCTGGTTGCAGTCTCCTTGGGGTTCTTGTGTTCTGGGGCAGCGCCTGGATCTCTGGGACTTGGAGCTCCCCCCATCTCCTAAGCATCTTTGGGGGTCAGATCTGTGGTCCTCACACTCTCTATTGGACGCTCCTATAGATAAACCTTACATAAACAAGCGCGTGTACACACACAGGTGCTCACATGGTGCTCTCAAAAGTATGGGCTTGGGCACGTTCAACACAGGTCTTAAGACTATGGTGGGCACTTAATGCACTGTGATTTATTATCGTGTGACTGTTCAGTTAAACAATGTTGACTATATATTTCTTCATCAAGTTGATGCAGTGATAGCTTGATCTTGTTGTATTGTTGTTGTGTCCCATTTTTTTTTGTTTTTTGCTTCTTTTCTTGTCTCTTTCTGCAGGTCTAGAAGCAGACTCTTGTTCATTATTATTTTTGTGGACCCCCCCCCCCCCCCTCCATACCTTTTGTCTTTTCCTTTCTCTTTCACCTCTGACTCCGTGTCTGGTCGGAATTACAAAGCATTCAAAAACAATAACAATAAAGTTTTAAGTATCAGGCGTGACATTAAAAGCAGACGCTTTGATGCTCCACCTGAGAGTAAATCTGTAAGGCTTGTTACCAGCATTCAGACATGAATTATGTTTGCTTCACAGCCAGACAGGACACGGTAAAAAAAAAAACGAAGAACGGTTACAAACATTAGTTAATTTCATCCTTACCTTTCCTCTTTGAAACCCGCCGAGTATGGTTGAAACAAAAAACACAAAAACAATGTAGCGGCCGCCAAAAAAGACTAACTTCCGGCCGAGGTCTTTCGCTTGTCGATTTTCTGGCAAAAGTAATGACACGCCATCTTGTTCTCACTTGAAAGTTAATGTCCTACAAAAAGGTCTGCATGAATTACAATAAAATCACACATTTTAGCTGCAGTGGGTCAGTATATCAAATCAAAAATACTTTATTAATTCCAGAGAGAAATTAGTTTCAGTACACACAATTCAGAGGTCAGACATATATGGGGGCTCGTCCGGGATTTTTTAACAACAGCAGACCGAGAAGGAATGTACAATCCCTTGGTGGTGGTATTTTAATGGTGTTTTATTTGTTTTAAGGTTTTAAGCAACAGATGGCTTTGTGGATGACTGGCGGGTGCTTCTAGAGGCCCTGTCCCCGCCGGAGGATCCACTGTTGAATGGGCTCTCAGAGCCTACAAGCCTGATCCAGTCCAGGATGATGAGGAGAGGAAATGTGGATCCAGAGATGACCCCCGCAGGCAGGCTCAGAGGCCCTCCCTCTTTAGGGAGGGACCTGGTTGGTTTTTGTGTTGCGCTTAGCGGGCTAGTGTTGGTGATCTTTTAACCTTCTCGGGAGTACCCCAGGAAGAGCAGGAGCAATCCCCCCCCCCCCCCTTTTGTTGTGCCAATAATGAATCTCGGCCAAAGTTCCAAGCTTACGATTCATCTCGACTGTGACAGTGTGAGCATCCTGTCACAGTGTCCCGATTGATCATGCACCCTGGCTACTTGGCCAAGGGGATGTCCCTTTGGCTGACTGGTTAGAGTGCATGACTCTCACCTGGGAGTCTGGGGATCGAATCCCGCCCGGGCCCTTGTTTCTCCACCTTGCCACATTTGGCGTTGTTGGCAGGATCCATGTAGTACTGTCAAGTAGGTCCATGGATGTGAAGTTTGTGGCACCCTGCGCGAGATCACGAGGATGTGCTTGTGGAAAGAGGGGGGAAGATGTGACAGTGTTAGTGTCCTGTTACAATATCCCGATAGATCATGCGCCCTGGCTACTTGGCCAAGGGGATGTCCCTTTGGCTGACTGGTTAGAGCGCGTGACCCTCACCCGGGAGTCTGGGGATCGAATCCCACCCGGGCCCTCGTTTCTCCACCTTGCCACACGACAATTACGTGAGTCTGTGAATTCACAGCGCGGTGCAATCCATCTCCGAGCTCCGGGAGCAGGCCAATATTCCTCGAAAGCTCGTTAATTTTCCGGTAAGCCAGGTAGCCTCCAATGCCGATCAGCAGGGAACCCGACACCAACACCACGAATATCCATACATCTTCAGAGTCCTCCACAGACAGCTGATATAAACAAATCAAGTTCCACTGTCTCCAGGAGTCCATGATGTGTCCAACTGGGTCTGTCCCGGAGGGGCATCCGGGAGCCCCTTCTCCCGTTCTCATCACTGAAAAAATGTTATTAATCACGTTGAGTGACCAACTGACGAGATCCATTTCAGTTATTTCAGTTTCCAGAAAAAAATGCAGAAGCAGCTGTGCACCCAGCACACACAGACAGACAAAGGCATTGAGGATAAGATATGGAGGAGAGGAGGAAAAATGTGTCTGCACCCTCCAAGAGCCGGAAGAAAGATATGTCTAGTACTAAAGCAGCAGAATTTTGTTATATGAGTAAATATGACATTAGATAATCGTGAAATGATTACATTAAAATAATTCATTCATTAATGTAATTCACGAATACATAAAAAATGTTTTGATGAGTTTTGTGGTTTTGGTGTGGAAGTTAAAGGGTTAAAGGTTAAATATAGAAAATGAACATAAGTACTTCACTACAAGTTAAATACAGTTCCCAAACTGCTGCATAATATGATCAAACTATCAGAGTATTTCAGTAGTACAGAATAAAGATCAATACTTCTGCTCAAATAATCAAATTTTTCCCAGAATGCATCACACCAAATTATTCCAGATGAATGTGTACAGTGACGTACAAAAACCAAACAATAAAGAACTATTTTATACTGGAAACTACTTTGATGAAACTGCTTTAATTTATGTAATTTTTTTTTGCTAAATAAAGAAAACTAACTTCCAACAAATAGTTTAAATAAGTTTTTATTCAAAGGATGATGTTTTGTTGTTGGACGGTAAAGACAGAGCAGGATACAGCGTTTAGCGTTCGTTTTTACAGCAGCAGTTATTTTTTAAAAACACATAATTGTTACTTAAAACAAATAGAATAAATAGAAAAAAACATTTTGTCCATTTCTGGAGTTGCTCTGTTTGGATATGCTGATAAAAATCTGGAGCAGTATGAGAGCTTTGGATTACATGAACTCATTATACCATCCTCAGGTGTCCAGAGTCTCTATCAGCATTAGACACAAGTAGAAACAAAATAAAAAAAAGTCTCGACTCACTCCAAAACCAAAATACAAATATTTCATGCAAAATACCTTTTTTATCATAGGTGGGTACTTTTACTTGATTAATCATCTGAATAATAATAAAAAGACAACATTTGCATTATGTTTCCCGATTTAATTCTATAAAATAAGAATATTTGGATTAAGGTGATAAAAATCTGATAGAACTTTTCAAACTTCTGAGTCCATGACTGTCCTGGAACATGAACCTAGAAGTAGCATGCAGCAGACCCCCCCCCCCCCCCCCCCCCCCCCCCCCCCCCGGATGTCTCATTATAGAGATAACAACTGTTTTTGCCCCAAACTGTTAAAATGTTCATTTCTGGCATTTTAATACAAAACGTGAATGCGTGGCCCGCCTCTAGTGGCTGCTGACAGAACTGCAGGATGTCGCTTCCAAGGTTTTTCTGGATTCTTTCATCTTTTTTTTTATTAATATAAAAGCAGTCATACCTTTCCTCTTCTGCTGGTAAAAACGTTTCAGATTTAGTTAGGGTGAAAAAAAATCCTCTGAATGTAAAACTATTCTACAAAATAAAGGCTTTCGTTTCCAGCTGATTCAAAGCGCCGTTTCTGATGTTCACGGACCTAACAACTCATCCTAAGCTGCAACCAGGATGGCTTTCATCCTAGATTAAAAAACGTCATCGGACATATTTCTGTGGGTTAAAATGTAAAGGACATTACAAAAAATTTTTGTTTTTTTCCAAAAGCACAAAGCACCGTTATGAATGAGGAGGAGGCAGCACTGGCATATGGTCAACGTTAGGAGCATCCAGAGGGACAGCTTTACAGGTGAATGATCTCAACAGAGCAGAGATATTCATGTTAATTAATCCAGTAAATATTTCTATTATTCTGTTTTTTTGGTGTGTTTAAACCACTGATGTCAGAAATCTGCTGATCCTGCAGAATAACCACGTCTAACAGTTAACGCCCATTACTTTTGCCCTCTTGTAGGAAAGGTAAAGCAGTGGAGCTGGGGGGGGGGGTATGGCCTTGATTTAAACAAACAGCACCCAGTCAAACACGCCGCTGCAGCTGGGCAGAGGTAACCAGTAGGGGGCACTTCTGGCTCAGAGAGAGCACCTCAGAGGTCTTGGTAGAAATAATGAGCAGCCCTTCACTAACAAGCTTCATTAAGGCTGTTGCTTAAATATCAGGCATCCATTAGCGGTCCTGTGTAGCCCTCTCCAAGTCTTCATCCTGCTGCTCTGCCTCTTTCTCCTCCTCATCTTGCTCCTCTTTCTCGCTCAGTTCCTCTCCGATTACGTCGAGCCGCCCCTCCATGCCGTTCAGCACTTCTACCTCCTCACCGTCATTTCCGAGCCTTGCCTCCTGCAGCTGTAGCCGCCGCTCCTCGACCAGCAGGAGGCGTTCTCTGACTCCCTCTGCAGCTGCCGCAGTATCGGTGGGGCTCCCGAAGAACTGCTCACTCCTAAAATTACAAGTTGAATCCGGAAGCGGAAACCCATCAGAAAGAGGAAAACTCTTGGATCCAGTAAACAAATAAAGCTTTGTCGATTCACAACAATAACATTAACTAACTGTAACAGAAGTAAATGAGTGTTTGTACCCATCAGGGAAGATAACCGGCATGCTGATTCTGTCCAGCAGAGTTTTTCCCAAAGTGTCGACATCATCCAGAGCTTCCGCCTCCACACACACCAGCTGCATCACCTGAATCATCCCACAAACAGAAATATGACGGAGCTCTGCTGCTGTAAGGACGGATGTGTAAGCACGCATCCTGTCTCACCCTCTCAGCCACCGTGTGAAAGTTCAGCGCCAGCTCCAGCCGCTGCTGCCTCTCATCCGCCGTGACGCTAAACTGCTTCCACACCCGGTTGAGTCGTGGTAAGGTGTCTCCAGATGAGCGGGTCGTACAGCGCAGGGACTGACAGAGGACGACGGTGGCCTGCAGAAGCTGACGGCCATAATCGTATGTGCTCTAAAGGACAAAAACACACCCATCAGCCTCAGCATGCTCACATGCTAAAGGGGCGAGCGTCTGAACAACAGCACGAGAGGACATCTCCTCTGCCTCACCTGAGCAACGTCCACAAACTTCTTGTGTTTGTCCAACATGGTCTTCGTCTCCTGGGAGTCGTCACCGAGTCTGACGTGAGTCTTCAACAAGGCGTCCAGCAGTTCACTGAGCCACTCGACCGCCTGAAAACACACACACACACACACACACACACACACACACACACACACACACACACACACACACACACACACACACACACACACACACACACACACACACACACACACACACACATTACCACCTGATTACAACAGGAAGAGGACACTAGAGTTCAGCGAGGGTGTGTGTCTGACCTGTAAAGCGTCTTCTTCACATTTAAACAGCTGGACCATCTGGAGCATCTTCAGCCTCCTCACGTCCACCATGTCCTCACACCTGCAACACACACACACACACGGAACATTTAAATTTGTAGTCACATAATAATAATAATAATAATAATATGAATGAGGAGGAGCAGAAGAAGACTACCTCTGCTTGCGGAGCTCCATCTCCTCCATCACAGCCTGGATGTGTTGAACGTTGTCCTGCTGCTCTCCAGCTGGACTCTCAGTTTCCTCCAGAGGCCATGGCCATGGAGTGCACATCTGCTCCAGCAGCACCGTCCCCTTCTGACGGAGGGAGCCTAGACCTGATTCTGCATGGGGATGGGAGATGGGAAACCGTTACTAAAATGAAGGAACTCTGGGACAAAGTGGGGAGTTTCAGAGCACAAACCGACTGTCTGAAGTTTCTCCTCCAGCAGTTTGAGGTTCTGCTGAATGGACGCTCCATCGGCTGGAGACACGTCAGCACACAGCATGCCCAAAAGACCGTCCAGCTGCTGGGACAACTACAGAAACACACTCTCAGCCCATACCGATGCTAAAACAGGAGTTTAGCTCCTGAACAGAGACTTTGTGAGGGGGTCTGTACCTCCTGTGTGGTGCTGTGGAAGATCTGCGCCGCCTGCAACACGTTCTGACGAGTCTCGAGCTGAGACGCCTGTCGGTAACAGACGTCACTGAGCTGCTGCTGGAGCGCCTTTAGCTCCACCACCTCCTCCTCCTCTCCGGCACTGAGCAGGGCAGCAATCTGCTGGTTCAACTCCATGTACACTGCAAACCATTCCTACACACACACACACACACACACACACACAATCAGCCTAAAGCTGTGCTCACTGCTGAGAGTTTTTATAGGGAAAAACCCAGTAAAAATCCTCAGGTTTGTATTTAATCCCAGTTTGTCACATGACGACAGGTGTGTGTGCATGCATGCGTGCTTACGCTGTGCTGGCTCTCGATCTCTTCGTGTTTCTGCTGCAGGGCCTGAGCCGCTCGTATCGAGTCTCCGATCGCTTGATGAGTCTTGAGCAGCTCAGAACCAGGACCCTGCAGCCAGTTGACCACCTACAACAAGGACTAATGTTACTCCATGATAAAGGCTTAAATAAGCAGGAAATGAAAGATCATCTCATTAAAAACGTGTCTGACCTATATGCGACATATTACAGCTCGATTAGCCACGAAACTGATTAAAGGACTTCATTGCAATACACTTTATTTCAAAAATATGAATGCTGAAAGGATTCAGGTGAGCGCAGCGTAAGCAGGTAGCCAACAGGGGACCAGCCTGCTCTGTTGTTACATTTCTAGATGGTCCTTTATTCGCCCGTGACAGCAAAACAAACAAAATCATCTTACAGTTAAAGTGATCTTTAAGGGTTTCAGAGGGTCTGAATAACAGATTACTCGCTGGTTAAGATCAAAGACCTTAACAAATAATCTATTGAGATTAAAAACTTTTTTTTCAAGGGAGACCTGGTCAAGATAAAAAACAGAGACAAATGCAGAACAAATGGTAAATGGCCTGTATTTGATGCAGCACCTTCTAGGGTTCTACAACTCCCCGAGGCGCTTTATATCACAACCAGTCATTCACCAACTCACACACACACATTCACACACTGGGGGTAATGTGCTACAATGTAGCCACAGCTGCCCTGCAGCACACTGGAAGAAGCGTGCTCTGACCAGCACCAGCAGGCAAGGAGGGGTCAAGTGCCTTGCCCAAGGACACGTTGACTGCAGCAGACAGGACTCGATCCTGCAGCCCTCTGATTAAAGGGCGGGCACTTCACTTCTCTGGCACAGTCCCATTTCTGTGTCATTTCATGAATTGTGTGTGTGTGTGTGTGTGTGTGTGTGTGTGTGTGTGTGTGTGTGTGTGTGTGTGTGTAGCACACACCATGATTGTATTTATCAGGTCAGTGGAGCCTTAAACAACATAAACAGACAGTTTGATCCAGAACTAGGCCACCCCCCCCCCACACACACACACCTAATATCCTCCATGCTAGCGACCGACTTGTTTTGGTTACCATAGCAACCCCAGGCTCAATTCCAAGATGAGTGTGTTACCCACCCAGCCCCTGTGGCTGTAAGACCTCCATTCAGTCTTGTTCTTGATCTAAGGAGCCGAGTCTGCTCCCAGGCTTTGACATTCTGCTCAGGAGCAGGAAGTTTCATTTGAAAAGATATTTAAGGAACATCTGACTGGCACAATAAAGTTCACATATCATTTTTTTATAGCTGCTCCCACGGCTTATCGATGAGCATGTTAGCGTTCCTTACCTGCAAGACCTTGGCGTGGACCTCGTCCAGCTGAGCACGCTTGCTCCTCTGCCTGCAGAGTTCCTGGTACTTAGTGTACTGCTCCCTGAGGGAGTCCAGCAGCTTCATCACCTGGGGCTGAGCCAGCAGCTCCTCCTCCATGGGGCACCAGGCTGGGGCTGGAGGTCAGGAGTAACACGAGAAAGACCAAAGGTCACGCAGCTCATTACACGTATATAAAATGTCGACCCAGGCAGGTTTGTTCACCCCCCCCCCCCCCCCCCCCAGGCCCCATACAATTAAAATCATGTGCCGCACAGCATTAGCCAGTAGCGTTAGACATCCACTTACACACAAATGTCAACCAGAAAATGTGCACGAGCATCTGAATACGGTATCAGAGGAGAAACGGCCGCCTGCATCCGCTTCAACTTTAGGACAAACTACCAGAGTCCCAAAAAGAAACCATTTGAAGTCACGAACAACAAAAGAAATTTGAACCTAGACAACAGTGATGGGTGTTTAGCACTATCTTGTGTCCTCTGGCAATGTGGTTTCTGGTTCCAGCAGAAAGCCATTCCCAAGGGGAGGGGTGAGTGTCTTGTGACCACGTTTGCGTTCAAAACCTAGCTTGTTCTGTCGATTCTCTAGAGCAGCTTAAAACCTGCGACATGCTAATGCTAACAGATATCTTAAAGCACGGCCAAGAATCTGTATTCATCTTTCTCCTCACAGTGACATTTTCTAACTACCAGCTGTCTCCTCACCTGCCTGTCCTCCTCCTCCTGCCTCTGAGCCGTTAAACCGCCGCTGCTGCAGTTCTGACAGCAGCTCATGGCCTGCAGACAGAAGAAAACAAACAGGAAGTGGGTTGATATCAAAAACAATCCAATAAAAACATTTTAGATAATAAGGGTCACAGTTTGTTTACATGCGGTTACATTATGAAAGGAGCTGAAGGAAGGAGGAGGGTGGTACTGCACACAAAGTCTCCCTTCACTTCAGACGACGACCCCCCCCCCCCCCCCCACACACACACACACACACACACACACAGCTACAGTAAACACATTCAGCCATCCAGTGTGCTTTGCTCGAGGTCTAGACAAGCCTGTTGGTGTCCTCAGGTCAGAGTGAACCACCACATCAATAGTTTAGTTCAAAACATTACCTATAAAGTAAAAGTAGTCTGAAGGTGATTTACAAAACAGCTACAGAGAAAAAGCATGCTTGTGTGTTCAGGACAGGTAAATTATTGCCCAGCGAAGCGTCACATCTGAGAATTCTCCCCTCATGATGCTCACTTGACCTGAAACCCTCGTGCAGTTTTTCTTTGTGTGCTGCTGCTCTGTGTGTGTGTGTGTGTGTGTGTGTGTGTGTGTGTGTGTGTGTGTGTGTGTGTGTGTGTGTGTGTGTGTGTGTGTGTGTGTGTGTGTGTGTGTGTGTGTGTGTGTGTGTGTGTGTGTGTGTTTACACTTAAAATTGTTTCATATGATGCAGGCATCTGCCTACGAAATATATTTACTGATGTTTAATTATGCTCAACATGACCTACTCTAATGCTGTCAGCAGGTTAAAGTGAGTTTTGATGAGATTACCTGATTGGAGGACAGTCTCAGGATCAAAGGATGGCAGGAGAGCACAGTCAGCGGATCTGCAGAGGTAAAACAGACTGTTTTTAAAACTCTCTGTGTGTGTGTGTGTGTGTGTGTGTGTGTGTGTGTGTGTGTGTGTGTGTGTGTGTGTGTGTGAGATCAGTTAGGAGGGCATACTTGTCTTTGTCCGCCGAGCTGCTCTTGTCACTGTCGTTGATAATCGACAGCTCGTCCAGCAGCGACGTCGACTCCTTTGTGAATTTCTCAAAGACCTGCAGCAAATAAATGTGCACGGTTACCATGGCAACTGGCATTTTAAGATAAGCTATTCAGGTAGTAAATACTTTCATTCTTCTCATTAACTCCAGTTACCAGTCTCTTGCTGAGCCAGTCACTGTGGTCGTAGTCCAGACTTCCTCCAAAATCATCCGTCAGCTGAGAGGGTTCGATGTACCGGGTCAGCTTATTGGCCGAAACCAAGATCACCTGACAGGAGGCGCGGACACGACATGGTGAGTATAAAAGCAGATGATGGACGTCGTACCCGGAGGATAAAACGTTGATATTCGGTTCAGACTGTGTATGATTTGAGTTTGGATCTAATATGAACTCAGGGATTACATCAAGTACTCATCAGTCTACAGATCAAACAACCCTACAAGCTCTCATGCTTGGATTTTTTTCAAATATACAATTTATTAGTTTGACTGTTGTATTCTCTAAAGCTCATGGTTTTAAACCTTTACAAATGACTTCTAAATGATGCTTTAATGTCTCACGGAGCCCTGGGGAGGACCTGCACACCTATTAGGGGGCAGCAGTAGCATAACAGGTTGAGCGGGTTTTCCAGTAATCGGAAGGTTGCAGGTTCGATCCCGGCTCCGGACAGAGAATTCTGCTGTTGTGTCCTTGGGCAAGACACTTAACCCACCTTGCCTGCTGATGGTGGTCGGAGGGACCGGTGGCACGTGTGCTCGGCAGCCTCGCCTTTGTCAGTGCGCCCCAGGGCAGCTGTGGCTACATCGTAGCTCATCACCATCAGTGTGTGAATGTGTGTGTGAATGGATGAATGATACACTGTAGTGTAAAGCGCTTTGGAGTCCTTACTCTGAGAGGCGCTATACAAGTGCGGGTCATTTATCATTTATTAAAGCTTTTATTTAATTGAATATCATTAATGATCACAACAAATCACATTCCCAGTGATCGTAACAGCAGCAGCTGTTTTATTTCTGTTTGATGTTGTTAACAACGGAGCAGGTGTGATGCCAGGATTACTTTTCCTTCTTTTCCTACTCGGGCATCAGAAAAGCAGAAAGCAGCTCTGATGGTGGGCATAAAGTTAGACTTTAGGAGTTTTTTACTTAATAGATGAGGATCAGTCGGTTTGTAAACGAGCACCTCTTCATCTCAGTTCAACTTTGTAAGCAAAGCGCTACGAACCGTGCTGCTGATGTGTGCTAACCATCAGCCATGACCTAGACCTCTCTCTCGCTCTGACTTGTTCCGTTAGCCCCTTTTACTGAAATCAAAAACAGCTGTTTCTGTACCTACACTCACTGGCCACTTTACTGGGTACACCTTGCTAGTACCGGGTTGGACCCCCTCTTTCCTTCAGAACTGCCTTACTCCTTCGTGGCATAGATTAAACAAGGTACTGGAAACATTCCTCAGAGATTTTGGTCCATATTGACATGATGGCATCCCACAGCTGCTGCAGAATTGTCAGCTGCACATCCATGATGTCCCGTTCTGCCACATCTCAAAGGTGCTCTATTGGATTGAGATCTGGAGGGCATTTGAGTACAGTGAACTCATCGTCATGTTCTAGAAACCAGTCTGAGATGATTGGAGCTTTATGACATGGAGCATTATCCTGCTGGAAGCAGCCATCAGAAGATGAGGACACTGTGGTCATAAAGGGATGGACACGGTCAGCAACAACACTCAGGTAGGATGTGGTGTTGCAGCGATGATCAGTTAGTACTAAGGGGTCCAAAGTGTGTCAAGAAAATGTCTCCCACACCATTACACCACCACCACCAGTCTGAACTGTTGATACAAGGCAGGATGGATCCATGCTTTCATGTAGATGATGCCTAATTCTGACCCTACCATCTGAATGTTGCAGCAGAAATCGAGACTCATCAGACCAGGCAACATCTTTCCAATCTTCTATTGTCCAATTTTGGTCAGCCTGTGTGAATCGTAGCCTTTCCTGTTCTTAGCTGACAGGAGCGGCACCCGGTGTGGTCTTCTGCTGCTGTAGTCCATCTCCCTCGAGGTTCCACGTGTTGTGTGTTCAGAGATGTTCTCCTGCTTAACTTGGTTGTAACGAGTGGGTATTTGAGTTACTGTTGCCTTTCTGTCAGCTCGAACCAGTCTGGCCATTCTCCTCTGACCTCTGGCATTAACAAGGCATTTTCACCCACAGAACTGCCGCTCACTGGACGCTTTCCCTCTTTCGACCAATCTTTATAAACCCTAGAGATGGTTGTGTGTGACAATCCCAGAAGATCAGCAGGTTCTGAAATACTCAGACCAGCCCATCTGGCAACAACAACCACTCAAATCACCTTTCTTCCCCATTCTGAAGCTCGATTTGAACTGCAATGGCCATGTTAACATGCACCGAGTTACCACCATGTGATTGGCTGATTAATAATTCACATTAATGAGCAGTTGGGCAGGTGTACCCAATAAAGTGGCCAGTGAGTGTATATGATCTGTAGTTACCAGGTATAAATCCACTCAGGTGATCACAGTGATAAATCTGAATCACCAGTTTTCACTGTACACACACTAGTGACCATTATCCAACCTTTACATTAGAGTTAGAGTGCATATTTATCGCAGTAAGTCTTTCTTCTTTTGAAAAATACAAACATTCAAGTTTCGTTCTTTCATACAACCAGCCTCCAGTTTTTACTGCGTAACTTTAAACTTAAGTTGCTTTGGTTCATTAGTATAACAGAATCCTCAGATCAAAGGACAAACTGCTGCATGTCAGAGTTTATAAGGAAGACCAGGTTCCCTTTAACTCACAATACAGACACGTGTGTGTGTGTGTGTGTGTGTGTGTGTGTGTGTGTGTGTGTGTGTGTGTGTGTGTGTGTGTGTGTGTGTGTGTGTGTGTGTGTGTGTGTGTGTGTGTGTGTGTGTGTGTGTGTGTGTGTGTGTGTGTGTGTGTGTGTTGCTATAGTAATTTCACAAATCAACCCAGAAGGACAGCTGGTAATGAGTCTGTCTTCCTGTTGTCACGGGAGCAGGTGCCAAAAGTAAACCTGAACTCAACTCACATAGTGTGCGTTAATTCAAATGACAGGTCAGACGTTACAGCAGCTGTACAACATGTGCATGTGCACACACACCCACACCCCACTGTGTCCTTCACAAACATAGCTCATAGTTGAGATGAGTCACATTTCGGCACCATCGCAGGAATCTTCCTCCCAGCAGCTGTGACTCCGCCTTAAGGACTTAAAATTTTTTTTTTTTTTAAGAATTCTCCCCGTCGTAAATCTGACGTCTAAAAATCCGAGCATTCCTGAACTCACCAACAGGCTGCTGTCAGTGCAAAACAGAACAAAAATATGGTCATCTTTCCACTGACTGTGACGGATTATCTTTCTGAAACAACTTCCAAGTCACTTTGGACAGAGTTCAGTCGGTTTCCATGGCAACGATCATAGAGCCAACATGGCTGTGGAAATGTGGGTCAGGGAGACTAACCATATGTTGTAATAGAGGTGACTGAAGAAAATCCCTCACACAAATACACAAGGACAAAGATATAAACACCACAGAGCTGATCTCAGGTTTCCAGAAGCACTCAGGACAGAGAGTGATGCTCAAGGGCATCATCACAGAATTATTTTATCTTTGTTTCATATCTGATACTAAAACAACCTTCGAGTAAGCGTAGAGATCAGGCCACTGCCATTAAAGTAGCTCAGCACTCAAAGGACTCACCTCAAACCCCAGACGGTCTTTCTCCTTCCAGAAGCAGAAGTGTGTGACCTTCTTATCCCAGAACTCATCAGGCTTCACCACGCAGACCAGCGACACCTCTGCTGGGATGACATTCTGAAACATCACATCACCAACCTTAAAAACCCACACAAAGGTCAGCTCTGGATCTGAGGGGACATCAGACGCGTTTGTACCTGCAGCATGAGGACAACAGTCTTCACAATGTTCCACTGAGACCTCCGTCCATCCACGATAACGGTGAAACCCCGAGTCTTGCATTTCTCACTGGGAGAGAGAGAGAAGACATCTAAATGTCCACCACACCTCACCATCAGACAGAGACAGAGAGGTACAATGTGTCTCTTTTACTAAACTCTGGTTTGAATTGAGATTTTTCTGGATGTGAAGCTCTATCTGCAGTCAGATTCTATTGTCAATAGAATCTTTTAAAGAGACATTATGGAAGTTTGACAGCCAAAACATGTATAGAAATAATAAATGTCTTCTTCATATATTCTCCTGCAATGCCCTGGTCCTGTAGAATGAGCCCTGGCATTTTTACTGTGATTGCCTGTTTTTCTGTAAAATCACAGAAAAAGAGAGCTGCTCGGGTCGAGCAGGCTGCTTCATGCGCGTTCACGCTCAGGCATAGCCCGTAGCATTTGCTATCAGTAGCTTTAGCAGCAGAGAGTGAGGTAGTGCCAACTCAGCGACTTTGTCGCTGTTCCTAACGCCTAGTGACGAACCTAGCTACATTTCTGAGGACACTTAGCTAATTTTTGTAGAACTTTCTTCTAGATATTTCCTGCAAATTAGCAACAAAATAGCCATTTTCACTCTGAACCGTTCTTTGGTTTGACCTTGTTTCAGCTGTCATCAAGGATATAAAAGTTACAGATAAAGGCCATATCACCGGCGCTTTAGCTCACCTAGTAAGATGTCTGATTTTTATCCAGAAGACCTCAGTTCGATTCCAGGTGTTAACAAAATTTTTTATTCGGAGTTTCTTTTTTACATTAATGGTATATTTTTTTACAGCAAGATGCCCAAATTTTTATTTGAGACTCGCCGAACGGCATTGAATTCACAGATAAAAAAGATGTGGGTTCAACTTTCATTTTGGAACAATTTTTCAAGCAAGGGAAGGGAATGATCTGAGCGTGCAGGAAGACTGACCCATTTTAAACCTTTGCCGGCTGTGCTGAAGAGAAAGGTACAGAACCAAATTATTTAATTAATTAGCTGCACATTCTCCTGTCCTCCGGGCCACCCACCCACCCACACCCACACACGTTTGGCCGGCCGATGAGAAAGTGCGGCTGCAGAGACAGAGGCACATTATTTTTATTAATTTGCTGTGTTCTTCAATCCTCCAGGCCACCCACCCACACACACACACACACACACACACACACACACACACACACACACACACACACACACACACACACACACACACACACACGAGACTGTCTCAGCTGTTATTTTCGCTAAGGAGTGTGCACGTACAGCATGTGCAACTCATGCACGAGCCTACTTTTGAAGCTGCAGTTACACGTTAGACCTGAGTGGCGATCTCGAGCATAAAAACTTCAAACGTCCTTAAGGTTGGTTTATGCTTGACGCGTCCGCGAGGTCCGCACGGCTCCGCGCGGAAAAGTTGCGTCATTTTGCGTCATTTTAACAACCACGCCCCTCCACCGCGTCTCCGCACGGCCCAAGATTTCCGCAACGCGCACCTCGGAAAATTTCTAACCACGCAGACGGTCGGACGCGGAAAAACATGGCGGACCGGCACGGCAGAGGTTCGTAAATACAGACATTTGTATGATTCAGCTCTCAGAGATCACCGTGATCAACATGTTGTTAATAATTCTTGGAGAGAAATAGCTCGCACTGTCGGAAAAGATGAGAACGCTGTTAAAAATGCTGAAATGCCATGTTGTAAACAACAGTAATTTCTACTTCTACTATGGTGTAGTGTTGGATGCATGCCATAGAGCTCCATGCTGCCCCGTTCAGTTTGGGAGAATATTGGCTCACCGCAAAGATGAGCCGCACAAACCATAAACGCTGCGAGTTGTGAAGCGCGTTCCAGCCGCGAGCCGCATCACCGTGCGGAAAGTGAATGCGTCAAGCATAAGCCAAGCTTTAGAGTCCCTTTAAAGCACTGAATGTAACACAGGAAAATCACATTTAAGGAAGATGTTTTACTTATACCTCCATAAGAGTCAGCAAATTGAAGAAGAAGAAGAAAAGATCTTTTCTATAGCGCCTCTCAAGATAAAAATCACAAGGCGTTTCACAAAAAATGTAAAATATAAAAAAGATTTTAGAAAATGATTAAAAATATGCCTAAAATGAGCAAAAATAGACAATTGTGATTAAAAAATGTTAATAAAGAGAGAGTGTGAATATGAAAAAGCGAAATCAGTGGATCCTGAGGAAGGTGGAATAGGTGGGGAGAGCAGAATAAAGAGAGAGTGGTGAAGAAGGTCATACAAAAACCAGCTTGAACAAGTGAGTCTTCAGCTGCTTTTTAAAGGAGTCCACTTGTTGGGTATTTTTATAATTGTACCTTTTTGAGGCCTAAAAGATGCCCATTTTGTGTTATTAACACTTCATGAATCTCTGTGTTTGCCAACTGTGGCTGTTCATGAAAGGTTGAGCAAGGATGTTGATTGTGGGTTTCCAACTGAAAACTGTTCCTCTGTAACCTGAGAAGGCCCTGCCTTCTCCTCCATCCTTTGTGAAAAAAGCCCCTGACGAACTGGAAGCACATGGGAGTGACGTGGGGACAGCCTCGGAGGAGGTTCCTCTGCGTTAACTCTCCATTATTTTGGGGACTCAGGGTAAAATGTCTCCCTTGTTGTCATGTGTGTTATTTCAGGTTCCAGGGTTATTACCCCACATGTAATTACCTAACATTTTGGTGGAGAATGCGGGCATGCAGAGCTGGTGAGCTGAAGGCTTTCCCCAGGAACAGAGGGGGGCTGGTTAGCTCCATGGATGGGTTTCCGCCCAGCTCTCGCATGACGATTCATGGACATTACGAATAATAATAATCTTCTCTCTCTCTCCGAGTCGTCCTTTAAGGTAATTTGGGATAAATGAAAAATTACCTATCACCACTGAGTCCACTGATCTCAGGCTCAGGGGGAGAGAGTTCCAGAGTCTGGGGGCCACAGCAGCAAATGCTCTGTCACCTTTGGTCTTTAGCCTGGTGCTGCACAACCAGTAGGCTTTGATCACTGGACCTCAGGGACCTGCTGGGGGTGTAGGGACTGAGAAGATCACCTATGTAAGATGGTGCTTGTCCATGTAAGGCCCTATATACCAGAACCAGGATCTTGAAATGAACCCTGAAGTAGACTGGCAGCCAGTGAAGCTGGAGGAGAAGTGACGTGGATGTGTTTGGACTGACATGCCTCCCCTCATTTTAATAAGGCAGCAGAAAGTGGCGGTTCGCGGGCCGGGTCCGCCTATTTAGAACCACTGATATAGAACCACACACATCTATAGAAGTCATGTATATCAGTATTAATGAGTTTCCTGTTAATGCACAAACAAGACCTTGTTTAAATGTGGGGACAACGGCAAAATTGCTGTTTGATTTGCAAAGGAGTACCAGAAAAGTTTAACAGAGTTTAGCGAAAGTTTAAGCTGGACTCTTTCATACGTGGCTGCTCACACTCTGCTGGTGAGTTCCTCCTACAGCTCCAAACATGAGGGAGGGAATCCATGCATGCAATCTGAACACCTCGAGAACATTCCTGGACTAAAGAACGTGTGGAAATACTTCACATAGGATGTCTCAACATGTTTGACCCCCATCAGATCCAAACTTGTCCAAAGGGATAAAAGGGGAAACAAATCTTCCCACAACAGACAGTTTCCATGAGTGTGTGTACCTGGGAATGCTAAGCAAGTAATCCAGTGTGGCGCTGAGCTCTTCCATGCTGGTCTGATCTGAGTTGAGGGGGATGGTCAGAATCAGACCACTGCGGCGGTCTTTGCCCCCTAAAAAAGAGACGAGTAGGCAGTTAGAGACATCACATTACTAATATTAAAGTCGTCACGCTGAAGGAAGCACAATCCCACACCTGAGAGGAAGGCCAGCTTCTTTTTGAGGATGGGAAGAATGGAATTTGCTTCCATTGTAACACTGGACATCTGCAAAAGCATGACAACAAAAACATTAACATCAAAACGCGTAACCTCGGAAAGAAAAGCAGCGGCTGATGAGGCTGCTGATTGGTTCCAGCTGAAGTGCTGCAGGAACACCAGGTTTAGTGGCTTTTCCATGCGGATTTTCTCTCAGATGGCATTTCTCCCAGCAGATTCCAGCTGCTGGCTTCGGCTCAGCCTGGTTCACATTTCTGCTGTTTGACTGAGTGGTCCAAGTTTTGTGTTCAGTTAACTCCATCTGTAATCATTCAGTGATTAAACCTGGTTTAGATTAGATCAGATTAAATACTTTAACCTGAGAGATCATCCTGGTAGTTATAAAGTTTATAGTCGGACCTTATTTCAGCTACTTACTAACCCTAACCCTAGTTGGACCTCTTATTTCAGCTACTTACATGAAAACATCGGTAATTTTAGATTGTTTGGCCCTAATTTATTTTCAAGCGACCCAAATTTGCTCATCCATGCCTGTAATCTTCCATCATTTACAACTGGCAGACCTGATCTAGTTACTGCAGTTTCTGCTGCTGCATCCTTTTCTGCAGCCTCACTGCAGGAGGGCTCGGCCCAGCAGGGCAAGGCTCGGTTCGGCTGAAAAGACCTAAAGACACAATGACCTACATTCAGAGCTGCAGACTGCGGAGGCTGCGGCTGGAACCTCCCTCACCGAGGCGTGCTTCATCACAGCAGCGACAACTTTAGGCTGTACTAACAATAAGTATGGATCCGGCGGATTTCCTTACCTTTTCAGTCAGATCCGGAGCATTTTCAGTCAGACCCTATTTCCTCCATCCAGTCTTCCTCCTCCTGTTCTCTTCCGTATCTCCTTCTCCTCTTCACTCCTCAGAGGCCGAGTTTTCGGAGGAGACTGAATCAGTTTTCCATTAAATGACCTTATCTCTCTGTTTTATTCTTCGCTCGTCTGTAACAACAGTGAAAACACAGCAGCCAGGCGGAGGGGCAGGGCTTGCTGCTGCTGCACTGCGCAGACTCAGTAAAGTAAAATCAACAACTCCAACTTCCTGTCAAAATTTTTCAAAATAAGTTTGTGTCTGTGGGGAAAACAAGCAAGAGAACCAAAATAAACACGGAGACCCGAGCTTTCTTTTGTTAGGTATATATTTTCATTCTATATTTCTGTTGGGAAATTATTAGAACTTCTTATTGAAAACCTGTATTGTTGGAAATGTAATTGTTCAAAATATAAAGAGTTTTTCTTGACTTTGTTTTGAAAAACACGGATCTGCATCTTCTCTGTGAAATTTAATCTGTGTTTCCGGGGCAGGGCCTCAACCAAACTGACCGAGTAAGGTCTGACCACTCTCCCTTTCAGACGACTGAGGTGTTTAATGTCCCTCAGAAATAAGAAAACCTCCGGACCAAACAAGAGAATGAACACGATGGTCTACGAAATCAATTTTATTACAAATAAAGTCACATCTGTGGAACAAATTAAAAACAATATTTAAATGTGTTGTTGTGTACAAATGCATAATTTCTTAAAATGTGAAAAAGCACATTTAGACACTTTGATTTTAATTGATTACACAAAAACATATGAATACATATTCTTGTTATGTGGCTGTGAATTCAAATTGAAATGAACATGTTTTTCCACATTGTTCTTGTTACATCATTTGCAATAAAAACTTTCACACTCACATATATATATTTCCACCTTTTACTTCATTTGTGTAGCATTTAAACAGAAACAAGCCCTCACTCATTTTAAAGCTCCTTTTCTCTCGTCAGTCCCATTCCAGCTGTAAGAAAAGACTGAACTGCTGCTGCAATCCATGAAGTGTTATGAGTCCCTAAAGTGGACAATGATAGCCTACAAACAAGTATACAACTATTTGGAAAATATCAAATAAAATACAATTTATTAAAATGGGCTTCAGTAGTTCAAACTCAAGCAGAACTGAAATGGAATAAGTTGTCAACTACAAATATTGGGATAAAATGGGCAAAATAGCTCAACTCCTAGAACCTACCTTGAACCCTATTTTATTTCCTGTGCTGAGTTGAACCTCATGCCTGTTTTTTTCCTGTCAAAACCAAAAGTTAGAAATTCCATAAGGAGGATCAGCAACTCTGTGGAGCCAAAATGACTATATATATATATATATATATATATATATATATATATATATATATATATATATATATATATATTAGCCTCATAGATACAATGGTTCTAAAGATCTGATAGCAATGATCTGGAAGGAGACATGTGATTTACATAGCATTCCTAAAATTAAATGCCTTCCTATATGCATATTATCCAACAGCTTTCATTAGCTTGTCCAAAATTGTTCATGTATGTCTAATGATTATTTTATGAAAGACTTTCAAAAGTTCATGAGATATTTTGCTAACAGACAGAACTGACTTCAGTCATTAAGATAATTGCATATAATCCATTAGCACACCTCAGCTACTAACAGGTTAAATAAATTAAACGAGTTAGACTCATTTTATAAGGTTTGCAAACATTGGTTAGGTGTCACAGCCAAGCTGAAATGAGAGACATTCATCCACTAAGAGTTTCATGAAAGGTCGTGCAGTGGTTCATGAGAGAGCACAACAAATGAACACACATGGGCAGTTTTTGCTTTTTGACAGCAGGTATTGAATATCAACCAATCTGAAAGGCAAGGCACTTCTATCTGCTTGACATTCTCTGAAAATCTCTTTGGTTTTGCCATCTTTTGCTGGTTTTCTGAATGCATCCGAGGTCTCATAAGTGACTTGTGCAGATGACTTCAGGCACACTGATCTGTTCTTTGGTTGACTTTTCTTCATCCTTCGAAGGGGAATTGAAGGGCAGAGACCACCTGAATCCAAATGAGAGTTATATCAGTTATTGAATTGTTATTTCTTGCATTTCAGGTTTCCATACACCCTTGTAGCCTCTTGGGACTCACAAGAAATTATACTTCTGAACAGATACAAAGCTAAATTTAAAGCCCTTCAGCTCTGTTTTAGTTTCCCTAAATCCAACTTCAATATGTGCTATACATGTCCATGCAAAGGCAAGACAACCTTTAGCATGCAGTGTGCTAACACTATGCAGACTCACCACCGCATGAGTGGCATCTGCTGGATGGTGTCAGGCAGTGGCTGTCTGAAAGTCTCTGGCAGGAAGATGCAGAGAAGAACACTGAGAAGTAACAAAGCCCCCATGAGGATCGATGGCAGGAACTCAAAGATCCCAACTGGAAACAAAACCATTTTTTAAGATTAACTAGATCCCACTGACAGCTTTTAAACACAATTTCAAATTCATATGCTGATTTATTTAAAGGTCTCACCCAACTCCATCAGATATGGGGACACAGAGGATCCCACCCTGGTGAACATAGCACAGGACGACATAGCTGTATTCCTAATAACTGTAGGAAACAGCTCTCCAGAGTACACGTACAACACCCCGATGCCAGTCAGGACACCAAATTTACTCAGAAGCACCAGGAACATGATGACAGCTGGATGACCTGTAGATATAAGAGATGCTATAAGCTCTCATGGAGGAAAGGTAAAGGTTATGACCAAGACATCTTTTTTGGACAACGCCAACAAAATGCTTATGGAAGGTCGAGTGCTTTGGTGAGTTCAGCTATTAAAAACTGAGCTGCTTTCTAAATTTGGAAAACTAGAGATGCTGGAAAATAAAATTATATTGCTCCCACTTACTGTCTGTGACTATCTGGGTACAGAGTAATGCTAGTGCCCCCAGCAGGACAAAGCTGATAAAGCAAAGACGGCGAGGAAAGTTCTGCGTCAACAGCCAGCTGACTAAGTATGCTGGAATCTCAACAGTCGCCAGCAGGAAGTGGTTCAAATAGGGGTTTCCATAGAGACTGGACATGCTGAATATCAGTCCAAAGTAAGCGAGATATGAAGAGAACCTAAAAATGCAAAACAGGGATTATACTGTTTATTAGTTTACAATGCACATTAATGATCAGTTTGTGTAAATGTGCCAGATTTAGCGGTGGGCTACTTTCCAGCAGTCCTCATACATTTAAGACAACATGTGTTTTAAACAGCAGCAATATAAAGAACAATTATGAACATTAAACATAAACACCATCTCTAACCAACCCTGTAATTTCAGCTGTTTCCCCAATCAGATCTACAAGCGGTCGCATGCATAACTGGCTTTGTGCAACATTTTAAGGTCCTTTTTAAAATCAGTGAAGGCGGGTGACTCGCAAATTAAAATTGGAATATGATACCAGGTTGGACACCCTTTCACAGCGATTGAATGTTGTCCTATGGTGGTTCTTCTTAACAGACTCCTCTACTGGCTGATCTGGTCCTAAGAGGGCTGTTTTGTTGTCTAATAAGTTCCTCTAATGGGGAGGAGCCAAACCATGAAGGGATTTATAAACAGTACAAGCATATTTAACACTTTTTACGTTTTCAAAATTCCGCATATTATTTGTTTCTAAAATTGGACAATAGTGAGATCAATAGGTTTTATTTATTTATTTACAAAACCCTTAAGTGCCTTTTTATAAAGCTGTTCTACAGTTTTAAGGGCAGTGATACCAACAAATGACCATACAGGTAAACGATACTCAATGTGTGATCAAATCTTACAATGAAGAAATAGTTTAGCAGTGATTGAAGGGCCTGATTTCTTCGTCTTCGTCTTCGTCTTCGTCTTCCTCCACTTATCCGGGTCCGGGTCGCGGGGGCAGCATCCCAATTAGGGAGCTCCAGGCCGTCCTCTCCCCGGCCTTGTCCACCAGCTCCTCCGGCAGGACCCCAAGGCGTTCCCGGACCAGATTGGAGATGTAACCTCTCCAACGTGTCCTGGGTCGACCCGGGGGCCTTCTGCTGGCAGGACATGCCCGAAACACCTCCCCGGGGAGGCGTCCAGGAGGCATCCTGACCAGATGCCCAAACCACCTCAACTGGCTCCTTTCGATCCGGAGGAGCAGCGGTTCTACTCCGAGTCCCTCCCGAATGTCCGAGCTCCTCACCCTATCTCTAAGGCTGAGCCCGGCCACCCTACGGAGGAAACTCATTTCGGCCGCTTGTATCCGCGATCTCGTTCTTTCGGTCATTACCCAAAGCTCATGACCATAGGTGAGGATTGGGACGTAGATCGACCGGTAAATCGAGAGCCTGGCTTTCTGGCTCAGCTCCCTCTTCCCCACGACAGATCGGCTCAGCGTCCGCATCACTGCAGACGCCGAACCAATCCACCTGTCGATCTCCCGATCCCTCCTACCCTCACTCGTGAACAAGACCCAGAGATACTTAAACTCCTCCACTTGAGGTAGGACCTCTCCCCCGACCCGGAGGTGGCAAGCCACCCTTTTCCGGTCGAGAACCATGGTCTCAGATTTGGAGGTGCTGATCCTCATCCCAGCCGCTTCACATTCGGCCGCGAACCTACCCAGCAAGAGCTGAAGGTCAGAGCTGGATGAAGCTAGGAGGACCACATCATCTGCAAAAAGCAGAGACGAGATTCTCCTGCCACCAAACTCGACACACTCCACACCACGGCTGCGTCTAGAAATTCTGTCCATAAAAGTGATGAACAGAACCGGTGACAAAGGGCAGCCCTGGCGGAGTCCAACCCTCACTGGGAACAGGTCCGACTTACTACCGGCTATGCGGACCAAACTCACGCTCCTCTGGTAAAGGGACTGAATGGCCCTTAACAGAAAGCCACCCACCCCATACTCCTGGAGCGTCCCCCACAGGGTGCCCCTGGGGACACGGTCATAAGCCTTCTCCAAATCCACAAAGCACATGTGGATTGGTTGGGCAAACTCCCATGCCCCCTCCATCACCCTTGCAAGGGTATAGAGCTGGTCCACAGTTCCACGGCCAGGACGAAAACCACATTGCTCCTCCTCTATCTGAGATTCAACTATCGATCGGACCCTCCTCTCCAGTACCTTGGCGTAGACCTTTCCAGGGAGGCTGAGGAGTGTGATCCCCCTATAGTTGGAACACACCCTCAGGTCACCCTTCTTAAAGATGGGGACCACCACCCCGGTCTGCCACTCCCTAGGAACTGCCACCGATGACCACGCAATGTTGTAGAGACGTGTCAACCATGACAGCCCTACAACATCCATAGCCTTGAGATACCCAGGACGAACCTCATCCGCCCCCGGGGCTCCGCCGCTGTGTAGTTGTTTGGCTACCTCAGCAACTTCTGCCCCCGAGATCGGACAGTCCATCCCCAGGCCTCCCAGCTCTGGTTCCTCCTCGGAATGCGCATTGGTGGGATTGAGGAGCTCCTCAAAGTATTCCTTCCACCGTCCGACTATAGCCTCAGTTGACGTCAGCAGCTCCCCATCCCCACTGTAAACAGTGTGAGCGAGTTGCTGCCTTCCTCTCCTGAGGCGCCGGACAGTTTGCCAGAACCTCTTTGGAGCCGATCGATAGTCTTTCTCCATGGCCTCACCAAACTCCTCCCACGCCCGAGATTTTGCCTCGGCAACTGCCACTGCTGCACCCCGCTTGGCTATCCGGTACCTGTCTGCTGCCTCCGGAGACCCACAGACCAGCCACGCCCTGTAGGCCTCCTTCTTCAGCCTGACGGCTCCCCGAACCTCTGGTGTCCACCAGCGGGTACGGGGGTTGCCACCACGACTGGCACCGGCCACCTTACGACCACAGCTAGCAACAGCCGCCTCGACAATCGCAGAGTGGAACAAGGCCCACTTGGACTCAATGTCCCCCACTGCTCTCGGGACGTGGTCAAAGCTCTGCCGGAGGTGGGAGTTGAAGACCGTCTTGACAGGTTCTTCTGCCAGGCGTTCCCAGCAGACCCTCACTATGCGTTTGGGTCTGCCAGGTCTACGCGGCATGTTCCCTTGCCATCTGATCCAACTCACAACCAGGTGGTGATCAGTTGACAGCTCCGCCCCTCTCTTCACTCGGGTGTCCAAAACATACGGCCGCAGGTCAGATGATACGACTACAAAATCTATCATCGACCTGTGACCTAGGCTGCCCTGGTACCAAGTGTACCGGTGGGCATCCTTATGTTCGAACATGGTGTTCGTTATGGCCAAACTGCGGGCTTGCACAGAAGTCCAGTAACAAAACACCGCTCGAGTTCAGATTAGGTGGGCCGTTCCTCCCAATCACACCCCTCCAGGTCAAGCTGTCATTGCCCACGTGAGCATTGAAGTCCCCCAGCAGGACAATGGAGTCCCCTGATGGAGCACTATCTAGCACTCGTCCCAGGGACTCCAAAAAGGGTGGGTACTCTGAACTGATATTTGGCCCATAAGCACAAACAACAGTCAGGACCCGTTCCCCGACCTGAAGGCGCAAGGAAGCTACCCTCTTGTCCCCCGGGGTAAACCCCAACACACAGGCAGAGAGTCTCGGGGCTAACAAAAAGCCAACCCCAGCCCTCCGCCTCTCACCCGGAGCAACTCCAGCAAAGTAGAGTGTCCAACCCCTCTCCAGGTCTCGGGTTCCAGAGCCAATGCAATGTGTCGAGGTGAGTCCGACTATATCTAGCCGGTACCGCTCAACCTCTGCCACAAGCTCCGGCTCCTTCCCCGCCAGCGAGGTGACGTTCCATGTCCCAAAAACTAGTTTTCTTGTCCGGGGATTGGACCGCCAAGGCTCCCGCCTTGGTCTGCCACCCGATCCGCATTGCACCGGACCCTTCATGTTCCTCCTGCGGGTGGTGGGTCCACAGTTGGACGAGCCCATGTATCCGGTTCGGGCTGGGCCCGGCCGGGCCCCATGGGCGAAAGCCCGGCCACCAGGCGCTCGCTCACGGGCCCCAACCCCAGGCCTGGCTCCAGGGTGGGACCCCGGTAACCCTCCGGGCCGGGTACTCCGACTCTTCGTTTTAACCGCCATGAAAGATCCTTCGAATGACCATACAGGTAAACGATACTCAATATGTGATCAAATCTTACAATGAAGAAATAGTTTAGCAGTGATTGAAGGGCCTGATTTGTTTTTTTATTTAGAAGGTTGAATTTTACTTAGAATCTTCTTCATTCTTTAATTAAAAAAATAAAATAAAGACAATACCAGTGTAAGAAGGTTCAAATCTGAGAGCAGGAACGACGATTTGGAGGAGAGCAGAGTATATTTGAAAGAGAGCAGACATTTTGAGTGCAAACCATCACAACTTTTGAGATCAATAATATAAAATCTAGTTGGTCTCTTGATATGAAATTCTGCTCTCAAATAGAAAATTCAAGTGCTCAATTAGTGGCATTTTAATTCTTCCATAGTTATTGCTTTGCACTGATTGGTGGAATGGCGCAAACCGTGACTATCTTGATCTCTGACGATTGTCTGTGTGAAATCTCGTGTTTCTAAGGGTTTGTGAAAAGGCACACTGACATCATCTATGATGTGAGTGGAAGTGTCTAAATATGGACGTTGGCCCTATAAACGGTAAATGTGTTTTTTGAAGGTTATATTTGAGTCCAATATGATTCCCAGGTATTCGAAGTAAAATACCAGGATTGCTTTGGAAAGTGAGTACAGCGAGCAATAGACGACAGTTTTCAACCATTTTATTTTTGGAAAATACATTGTCACCGTACCATGGTAGAAAGAGTTGAGTACATCTTTTATCTTTGGGGAGCATGTAGTCAAGGGTACCAGGGCCTATGGTGGGGTTTCTAATGGCAAACTGGCATCAGGGGAGAAATCAGAAGAACATGATCATAACTAGAAAAAATTGTTTCCTCCCAAAACACAAATAACCTGAACAACAGTAGGCAACATGAAGCCATCGGAGTTGGTGGTTGAGCTTTTTCTCCTAATCTAGAATATTTCACACCACTGCTGTGCGAGGTCCCCGTGCATCGGTGGGGAGACGCTGGCAGAGGAGACAAGTGCCCATTCCATCACCGGGATTGCAGGTTTGAGCCCAGCTCATTCTGTTGCAATTGTAATGTTCTTGGGCAAGACACCAGGCAGATAGCAACATGGACCTATAGGTGTTCTACTCCTTGAATTATGTAATTTGCTTTTGGGATTTGGAGCATTACCTTACAGATGGGGAAGGGCCCTGAGCTACACCATGTGCTACTGAGATTGCCTTCACATACCGCTTTGGATTTGGCACCATATTCCTGCAGAGGGGGTTGGCATTGTCACAGTCTGGAGCTGCCGGGGGCATGGACGTAATTTACACTTTAGGGGGGGTGGGGTGGTGGTGGTGGTGGTGGTGGGGGGGGCTCCTTACAGTATGCTCTAATGGGAAACAGGCTTCAACACAAACAGTTGTTTTCCCTCTTGGTCCTAGAGCTCAACCAGTGTCAATTTAATATAGCGTAATATTGTTTTTGGATGGTAAAAAGTGCAGGGGTCAAAACTTGACTTTGGAAAAAGTGGGGGGGACATGTCCCCCTTGTCCCCCCCCCTCCCCCCCCAAAAAATTACGTCCATGGCCGGGGGAGAGGTGCAAATTAGGCCTGGGAATCCTCTCAAGGGTTTTCTTTATTCTCCGATAGGACCAGATGCAAGTGGCTGGAATGAGTTTCATGCTGAGGCCCTTATAGGACATCAGCAGTAGCTTAGGAGGTAGCCCAGGTTGCCTCATGATCAGAGGACTGTGGGATTAATCAGCTCCCACCAGTGGTGTTCTGCTGTTGTGTCTTTGGACAAGACACTCCACCCGATTTGCCAATATTGGTGGTGGACAGATGGTGCAAATGGCAGCTTTGCCCCTTTCAGACCGCCCCAGGGCAGCTGTGGCTACACAGTAGCTTACCATCACCTTAGATTGAATGTGAGAGTGTGTGAATAATGGAAATTTATTTGAGTGCTAGAAAAGCACTATGCTATTATTATTATTATTATTATTATTATATATTTTTAGAATGATCTCAATGACAGGAGACCCCAGAGCAGACCAGAAGAAACAATATGGATGGATGGCTTTTGGCTCTTAGCTAACATGTGATGCTGAGTGTTGTCAGGTGTGTTGGTTATCTCAGTGCTTCTACCTAAAAGACAACCAACTTGGCTAAAGACAGATAAAGTCTGTTGGAATGAAATCACGTAGATTGGTTGCATGAATTTAGATAAAGTTTTGGTTTGTTTAACTTCATTATTTAATGCCAACATGATAAACACGTCATTAGAATGTGATCGTTTCATGTTATTTTAACATGAAACCCTGTTGTAAGAGCACGATGAAACAATTGTATTCTAATGACTCATATTTAACACAGAATACATTCCTATCATTTCCACAACCTCACTAGGGCTCCTTTCAGTGCCCCATAGCTGTCTCCAGATCATGCTGCATGAGCTCTTTATGATTTCTACAGGTGTTTAATGGTAAAAATCACTGCTGAGTGCTTGTTGAACTCCTCTGCACCACTGTCCTTTTGAGTCATGGTTTTTGTTTTTGCTCACTGCCAGTTTAAGACGCCACTGTTTTAGCACATGTATATTTCATTCCGTTTACATGTGAATTGAACGCAACTGTAATTAGTTGATTCATTTAATTTTCAACATTTAGAATGAGCGTGGCTGGGAATTCTGTTCCATCCACCCAGCTATCAGCAAGCTGAATCCTCAACACAATCATGCATAAATCACATTGAACCCTTTTAAGTTAGCGTTACACAAGTTAATCATGTTCCTCTTACAAACTTGATCTAATTATGTTGTAACTAAATGTAAAGAACAAATCACTTGAAGAGGACTTCTGTTTTTTCAGTGCATGAACACATTTTTCTCAGAATAAAGATGGTTTTGACTCACCACATGAACCACAGCTTCATCGTAACGTGTTGAATGTTTGTGGTCTTCAGCAGATCCAGGAAGCTGTGGGACTTTGTCTTCTCACCTTCTGTTTTTTCACTCTTTAAAGGGCCATTAAAGTCAATACACTGACAAGAGTTCTAGCTGAATGAAGCCCAAACAGACATTCTTACTTCGGTCGTGGTGAAAATGACTGATGGAGCTTTTACTCGGTTCTCCAGAGCTGCTGACCTGACAATAAGGTCTGCTTTGTTCAAGCATCCACACGACACCAGCCAGCGAGGAGACTCGGGAATCAGCCTGGTGGACAAAAAGTAAATAGTAATATTTAGGTGGTATTAGATATTCCTCTCATATGCAAAAGATAAAGTCTCTATTATCTTGCTGCAGTCTGGTTCTTAAGCAGAATTAGGCGATCCTGGGTAATTTATCTAAATTACAAGGCTTACAGAGGAAAAACACAATGATGTTCTATCAGAAACAAAAGCTTGCCAGTATTTGGCTGTAACTATGTTCAACAGAATTTTGTAACAATGAGTTACAAATTAAACGAGTTATTACACTTTTTAGCTAAATTAGTTGTTGAACATTGATCTTTAAGGTTGACCATTTTGTAAATTTGGGTATACCGTCATATAATGAGTGTAACAGTTACCTCAGAGAAAGCCTCTCCACGAGGCTGATCTGCAATCTAGCATTTTAACCTGTTTTTTTTTTTACTAGATTGGTGATTTAGTTCCCTTTTATGAGTTCAGCCATGGAAATATCACATACTGTCAGCAGAACTTGTTCTGAAATCTCATCCTACCACCAGAGGGGGATGCAGGCCAGGCCAGGCACAGCCATGAGCAGCGACAGGTATCTCCAGCTCCTGACCAGGTACGCAGTAGCAGACATCAGCATCATAGCTAACGCATAACCAGCATTTAGCCACAGGGTGGAGAAAATGATTCTGGTTGAACCCACAAAGATCTCTGAACCTGTGGAGGGAATACTGCATTTGAAGAAAGTCAAAGCAAGCACGACAAACTGCTGTGAAAGTAAAAAATATGAGATATGAAGGTACAGACTGACACACTCAATACAAAACAGATTCAATGTATAAAAAAAAGAGTTTATTTGTCTTATTATCAAATTAGGTCCGATTCAAAAACAGAAAATGATGCAGGAAGTAGATAATTCCAGCAAAACACATACCCAGAACAAAAACAATCACATAGCCGGAGATTTGACCAACGCCTAGCATAAAAAAACAAAAAGCAAACACGGGCCAGGACTGTGCAAAAGCTGCAGCAACGGTGAAGATGCTGAGCATGCCAATGCAGCCGAACAGGACAGGCTTCCTGCCAAACCTGATGCACACAAGAGAGTAGGAAAAGTAAATCCATCATGAGATGTTTACACAATGTAACAAAGAATGCTTGAAAATCTTTTCACCTTTGCCAATAAAAATAAAGAAACACCGCTAAATGTACCGGTCTGAGATTTGTCCAGAGATGAAGCATCCGCAGGTGCCTCCCAGAAAGAAGAGCAGAGAAGTCAGAGGCTGTTTCCACTGCTCCCTGCACACGAGGTCAAACTGAAACACAAATATGAACCTCTGAAAAAAGACTAAAATATCGTAGCAGACAGATATTCAATGCAACTAAATAACTGGAGAGGGCCTGTGGATCACAGGTTGGATTTTCATCTTTGTACTTCCCTGGTCTGTTAGCTTCCCTCTAAGCTTTTACCCTTACTGAACCTGGAGAGATTATCATCCCTGATTCTAATCCTTCATAATTTCTGATGTAATCTTTAGATGTCCCCACCAGCTACACTGGTTTCCTCAGTTTGACTGTGCCTCGTCTTAAAAAAGAAAAAACAAAAAAGCATCATAGGCATTGTAAAAGGTTTCCTTTACTGACGGGTTAGGGTATCTAAGCTGATCTTTTTTAACTGTTAAAACCACCATAACAAGCTTTTTCTGTTAGCATTCGCAGGTCTTAGGCTACAGAAATGTGTTTGCCACAGAACAAGCACATGCTTAGCTAAAATTTCTACAACAGACCCAGACGTATTATTTTTTTAAATCTAAGGATACGTTTTATCATTTGTATTTAAATGCGTTAATTAAGCATTTTTAAAACGCTAAAAATGGAACCCACAGACAGCAGGACTGCAAACTTTTACAAATGTCTCATAGGGAGAATTTTTTATTTAATTTCTCTCTCTCTCCCTGGTGTGTGTGTGTGTGTGTGGGGGGGGGGGGGGGGGGGTATGGCGACTGGATTTATGTGGTTAGGGCTACAATGCATATTTTCAGAAAAGGCACTTCAGCCTTTTCTCCCACAGCAATGGATTGTGGGTAATACCTCTCACCCAAGTCCGCATCGATAAAGACTTGGGTGAAGTGCAGCTCAAAGGTGCAAAAGGGGCGCGATCAACTTCCGCACTTGAGAATTGGGACACCCAATGCATTCGTACCCCTGGTCGGAATCGTGCAACTGAGGGGTGCAATTGTGGAAGTGTGAGTATTGGGATTGGGCCTTGGCCCTGGAGACACGCACATTTGGACACTTAAGACTAAAAGTCAACATAACTGTTGCTGCTATAAACTAATAGTGAAAATACCTCAGTGACTACAGTCGACTGGTAAAACTCAGTACTGTAGGTCCACCCATCCTCACACTCCTCCTGATTCAGGGTGGGTACCAGAACCTCTGAATTCAATCCGGGCAAAGAATGGTTCTGGATCCAGTTTGTGCTGGCTCCCATAGCAGACAGGTTCTTCACCAGGTTGAGCTCATACCGGCTGCAGGTGCTCCTCTCTGACATCCCGCCCCCCGGCTTGTACTGCAGAAACCACATCAGACTCGACAAGCTCAAACCAACTCCAGGACAGAGCTGTGTACAAAGTTAAATTATTCAGACACATTTGTTGACACAAATATGAGATAAATGCACCAAAAACATGTGATCTACTCATAAACATTTGTTCTGCATTTCAGTTGGTGTCTTTACCTTCAGAAAATTATGATTTACTTGTATTGAAACATTTAGCCGTGAGAATGCATCAGTTAGATGTCTTGGTTTGTCTTTTCGTGTTGCATTATGGTGCAGAAGGGGCCTCTGTTGCGTCTCAGTAAGAAAATTGCAAGACTGAATCTGCTTGTGGCCTTTCTGAAAGTAGTGTGCATGTCCCCACAGATCAAAAACATTCATGTATGTTAGACTCTAAACAGTCCCGGTGTGAGTGAGTGTGACTGGTTGTTCATCCTGCGTCCCTGTGATTGACTGATGACCTGTCCAGAATGTCCCGGCCTCTCGCTCAGTGACTGCTGGAGATAGACACCAGCTCCTCGTGACCCAACTGAAGAAGAAGTGGAATGAGTGGGTTTTCCATTTCTTGTAAAATTTTGACCAGTCATATGAAATGAATATGGATTAACCTTTTGATATTCTGGTCATTGATAAAGCACATTCTGTCACGGTGCGCAGCTGAGTTGAGCGGAGGTGAGGATCCAGGTGCGGGGAACAAGGCAGGCACGTTTAAAGAGGTTTTTAATGATAAGCACGCGGGACATGGAAACAATGGACAGACAAGGAAAACAGAACTTGGAGGGTTTAAATACACAAGGAGCTGGGATCTAAAGTGATTGGGAGACGAGAGGCAGGTGGGAGCAATTAGGAAAGACACAGGACCGATTAGAGTGGGGAAACAGGACAGGTTGTGGCAGTGGCGGCACCGGACGCCAAACGCAGACCAAGATGGAGTCTGGGGGGCCTGCGTCTGGCAGCCAGGAGGCGACGGGCTCTGGGGGGCCGGCGTCTAGCGAGGGCAGGGCTAGTGGTGACTGGAGGCGGAGTCTTTGACTTGACTGGAGGCGGGGCCGCTGCAGGTGGAGCCGCTGAATTGACTGGAGGCGGGGCCGCTGCAGGTGGAGCCGCTGAATTGACTGGAGGCGGGGCCACTGACATGACTGGAGGTGGAGCTGCTGACGTGACTGGAGGCGGAGCTGCTGCGGGCAGGACCGCTGACTTGACTGGAGGCGGAGCCTCTGGAGCCGCGGTCTCTGGAGCTGCTGGTGGCAGGCCGGCAGAAGGCAGGGCCGTTGGAGGTTCCGGAGGCGGAGCCCCTGGTGTTTCTGGAGGCGGAGATGCTGCAGGCGGGGCTGGTGACTTGACTGGAGGCAGGGTTGCTGCAGGCAGGGCCGGTGACTTGACTGGCGGCGTGGTCTTTGGAGCCACTGGAGGCAGGCTGGCGGAAGGCGGGGCCGTTGAAGGCTCTGTAGGCAGAGCCGCTGGAGTCTCTGGAGGAGGAACCGCTGCAGGCAGGGCCGGTGACTTGACTGGAGGCGGGGCCACGGACTTAACTGGAGGCGGGGCCGCTGACTTTACTGGAGGCGGGGTCTTTGGAGCCGCTGGAGTCACTGGAGGTGGGGCTGCTGCAGGTTGGGCAGCTGAAATCTCTGGGGGTGGGGCCGAGGTTTGGGGGCGGCGTCTGCAGCGAGGCGGCGCTGGAGAGGGGAGGCTGACCGGTAGTTTGGAGTGAGCCACTGGAGCATGCACTCCAAGGGGAGAGTTTCCCCACTGGATCCTTCAGAGGGACTGTCCATTCTGTCACCGTGCGCAGGTGAGTTGAGCGGAGGTGAGGATCCGGGTACGGGGAAGAAGGCAGGCACGTTTAAAGAGGTTTTTAATGATAAGCACGCGGGACATGGAAACAATGGACAGACAAGGAAAACAGAACTTGGAGGGTTTAAATACACAAGGAGCTGGGATCTAAAGTGATTGGGAGACGAGAGGCAGGTGGGAGCAATTAGGAAAGACACAGGACCGATTAGAGTGGGGAAACAGGACAGGTTGTGGCAGTGGCGGCACCGGACGCCAAACGCAGACCAAGATGGAGTCTGGGGGGCCTGCGTCTGGCAGCCAGGAGGCGACGGGCTCTGGGGGGCCGGCGTCTAGCGAGGGCAGGGCTAGTGGTGACTGGAGGCGGAGTCTTTGACTTGACTGGAGGCGGGGCCGCTGCAGGTGGAGCCGCTGAATTGACTGGAGGCGGGGCCGCTGCAGCTGGAGCCGCTGAATTGACTGGAGGCGGGGCCACTGACATGACTGGAGGTGGAGCTGCTGACGTGACTGGAGGCGGAGCTGCTGCGGGCGGGACCGCTGACTTGACTGGAGGCGGAGCCTCTGGAGCCGCGGTCTCTGGAGCTGCTGGTGGCAGGCCGGCAGAAGGCAGGGCCGTTGGAGGTTCCGGAGGCGGAGCCCCTGGTGTTTCTGGAGGCGGAGATGCTGCAGGCGG
Organism: Nothobranchius furzeri; assembly: GCF_043380555.1. NCBI lineage: Eukaryota > Metazoa > Chordata > Actinopteri > Cyprinodontiformes > Nothobranchiidae > Nothobranchius > Nothobranchius furzeri. Next base: position 30,141,916 of record NC_091754.1, on the reverse strand, counting down.
GGCTGGTGACTTGACTGGAGGCAGGGTTGCTGCAGGCAGGGCCGGTGACTTGACTGGCGGCGTGGTCTTTGGAGCTACTGGAGGCAGGCTGGCGGAAGGCGGGGCCATTGAAGGCTCCGTAGGCAGAGCCGCTGGAGTCTCTGGAGGCGGAACCGCTGCAGGCAGGGCCGGTGACTTGACTGGCGGCGTGGTCTTTGGAGCTACTGGAGGCAGGCTGGCGGAAGGCGGGGCCATTGAAGGCTCCGTAGGCAGAGCCGCTGGAGTCTCTGGAGGCGGAACCGCTGCAGGCAGGGCCGGTGACTTGACTGGCGGCGCGGTCTTTGGAGCCACTGGAGGCAGGCTGGCGGAAGGCGGGGCCGTTGAAGGCTCTGTAGGCAGAGCCGCTGGAGTCTCTGGAGGCGGAACCGCTGCAGGCAGGGCCGGTGACTTGACTGGAGGCGGGGCCGCTGACTTTACTGGAGGCGGGGTCTTTGGAGCCGCTGGAGTCACTGGAGGTGGGGCTGCTGCAGGTTGGGCAGCTGAAATCTCTGGGGGTGGGGCCGAGGTTTGGGGGCGGCGTCTGCAGCGAGGCGGCGCTGGAGAGGGGAGGCTGACCGGTAGTTTGGAGTGAGCCACTGGAGCATGCACTCCAAGGGGAGAGTTTCCCCACTGGATCCTTCAGAGGGACTGTCCATTCTGTCACCGTGCGCAGGTGAGTTGAGCGGAGGTGAGGATCCGGGTACGGGGAAGAAGGCAGGCACGTTTAAAGAGGTTTTTAATGATAAGCACGCGGGACATGGAAACAATGGACAGACGAGGAACACAGAACTGGGAGGGTTTAAAACACAAGGAGCTGGGATCTAAAGTGATTGGGAGATGAGAGGCAGGTGGGGGCAATTAGGAAAGACACAGGACCAATTAGAGTGGGGAGACAGGACAGGTTGTGACACATTTTAGTCCACATGTTACTGAAGCTTGCGCTGTGTTTACCTAAACAAAAGAAAAGTGTATGAGATGCATCTTACGTAAATAAAACTCTAACATTTTTGTTATTGTCACCACATACTACCACCTCCCACTATCTCACCTTTTCCCACAAATGAATAAATTAGCAATGAAAGCAAATATGTAATAATTACAAGGTTAACACTGGTGAAGTGTTACTTCACTAGGGGTGTGTATTGGTGAAATTATGGCGATAGGATATGTATCACGATACAGGAATATTCAATAAACAATCCAAACTGATACTTAGCATGTTCAACATGAGTTATCTGAACAACAGAGGGATTTACATTTCAGTAGTGGAAACAAAACCCATTGCTGCCAACTAACGGCCGATGTTTGAATTGCACAAAAAAATAGAAAATGCACAAATGTCTGCATGTAAATTCTTCCAAAAATTCGATACATGGCTTTTGAATATTGATATAATATTGGAGGAAAAAATATCGCTATATATTGCCATATTGACATTTTCTTACATCCCTATACTTCACCCAAACTTTGATTAAAATGTAAGTTTATGATGAGAAGTTAATTCAATAAAATCTCTTTTTGCATCAGATATGGCAAACAAGGAAGTCATGGTTCAGTTTAATCCCACTAATTCAGCTCAGTTCTGACCTGTACTGGGATGCTGGCCTGGATCCACTCCTGGCTCAGGTTGCTGTTAGCAGGGATGCTACACTGATGGGTGGGGCTGGCCAGCAGGAAGATGACAGCCAGTGTGCTGTATCCACTAGGAATGCAGGCGATGAGAAGCACAAAGAAAATTTTCCTCTGGAAGGGACCCCAGTTCCCCAAAAATGACACAGACTCCTCATAATCCTGCATATTACCGGATTTTCGCTTTGATTTAATTCAAAATCAGAACTTTGATTTCAGGGCTCAGTGACGTTTCAAATCAAAATGTACAGCCAGTATTTGCCACCTATCTCCCACAGTAGGCACAAAATTAGTCAATGTTTATCTAGACACAGAAACCGCGACTGTCTGCACACGAGCAGCGATGTTGTTGCAGCATGTGAAGCTACACACCCCATTTATGTCAGATCTTCAAAAAGCTCCACCTCTCCTCCTCCTGCCCATAATCCCCGTCCCCTAAAAGTTTATATAAAACTACAGAATCACCAGTGCAAAACGACATTGGTGCACTTTCACCGGGCCTGAACTAAAGCCATAAATGGTTTGAGTACACAGTGATAGAGATATTCTGTCCATGATGAACCTGACATTTGAAACACTTGCAACTAATGTGCAACAGGTCAGCTTTAGTTACTGTGAGTTTGAACAGCAATCATTTACGTTGGGTGTTTTTGAGGAGCTGTGTGACTTCATGAATGAAGGGGAATAACAAATGACAACGATTATTTCATAGTGTTGTGGAGAAAAATACAAAAATACAAGTGGAGAGAACAGAAAACATGGTTTGTTCATGAAAATTGTCTAAATCTATCATCTGGCTACATCAGCTTGGGTTGTTATGAAGGAGAAACTGTGCTCAAGAAAACAACCTGACTGGCTGAGATGTAGATGTCCTGCAGAATATTACACTGCTCACAAGAATTAAAGGAACACTTTTTAGTGGGCCTGGCATGACATCGATTAAACCTGTCTGATAATTTCCTGGCTGATTAAGCAGCTGAGGGCTTGTTGATCACTTTCAGCTGTATTGGTGTTCATGGACTTAATGACAGGTGAACTAAAGTGGCAACAATTACAAAACCCTCAAAACAGGACTGGTTTAACATGTAGAGGTCATTTCAGGTTTCTCCCTCTTGATCGTTTTCAGCTGGTTTTCCACTCATGCTAGTTTTGGCTCTCTACTGGCAGTATGAGGCGATTCCTTAACCCTACAGAAGTTGCACAGGTTGTCCAACTTCTCCAGGATGGCACATCCACATGTGCTGCAGCAAGAAGGTTTAATGTGTCTCCCAGCACAATCTCCAGAACATGGGGGAGATTTCAGGAGACTGGCGGTTAGTCTCGGAGAGCTGGACAGGGCCGTAGAAGGTCCACAACTCATCAGCAGGACCGATACCTGCTCCTTTGTGCAAGGCGGAACAGGCTGAGCACTGCTCGTGCCCTACAGAATGACCTCCAGAGGGCCACTGGTGTGAATGTCTCTACCCAAACAATCAGGAACAGACTTCATGAAGATGGCCTGAGGGCCCGACGTCCTGTAGTGGGCCCTGTGCTCACTGCCCAGCACCGTAGAGCTCGACTGGCATTTGCTCAAGAACACCAGAATTGGCAAGTCCGCCACTGGCGCTCTGTACTTTTTACATTCGAGAGCAGGTTCACCCTGAGCACCTGTGATAGACGTGAAAGAGTCTGGAGAAGACCAGGAGAACGCTATGCTGCCTGCAACGTTGTTCAACCTGACAGGTTTGGTGGTGGGTCAGTGATGGTCTGGGGAGGCATATCCATGGAGGGACACACAGACTTCTACTGCCTAGGAAATGGTGCTCTGACTGCCATAAGGTATCGAGATGAAATCCTTGAACCCTTTGTTAGACCCTACGCTGATGCAGTAGGTCCTGGTTTTCTGCTAATGCACGACAATGCCCGGCCTCATGTGGCAAGATTATGCAGGCAGTACCTGGAGAATGAAGGAATTGAAACAATCGAATGGCTTTCACGATCCCCTGACTTAAACCCAATAGAACATCTGTGGGACATTATGTTTCGGTCCATTAGGCGCCGCCAGAGCTCAGGGATGCCCTCACACAGATCTGGGAGGAAATGCTACAAGACACCATCTGTTGTCTCATTAGGAGTATGCCCCGATGTTGGATGGAGATGGAGAAGACGTGTTTTCCATTCATCATAGTGTTTAACATTGAGCACATAAGTGTTCTGCTGGTTCTTATAAATGTCTATGATGGTTTGTGTGTGTCATTTGACAACAAAATCACATTTTGAGGAGAAATAACATTGTTTTGAATGTGAAGTTTAATTTTGCAGGTTAAGTGAGGGGTTTTGCCCATTGTGTGTGTTTTTTTGGATTTGTGTGTAGAGTTCTGAGAATATGAGGCATGCTTTCAGGAAATGTGTGTAAACAATTGAGAAAAACTGTAACTCGTTTTAGTGTTCCAGATATGTCTCCCATCATTTCTGTTTTGATCAAATTTGTTCTTGTAATACTGTCTTTTCCCCTCCTTTTTATGTAAAACAAGGCTTCCAGCGCCTGTCCCTCTGCAGCGCGATGCATGAGGGGACTCATTTTGCACTAAAGGACGCATTCTCTCCAAATACGCAAAAGGCGCATTACTGCCGTGAAGCGCGCCGCCGCGCATGCAGCACCGTCAGCCCAGACGCATTCCGACACCGTGCACGTTGCAGTAATTGACAACATTTCTGCAGGAGAGATGGCATCCAAACGGAGTTCGGGAGTCAGCAAAGAAAGTTAAAACGATAGGAGGAGTGTTTCACTCGAAGGTGCACAAAAACGTTGTGGTCAGGAACATCCCAGCTGCTGGTCATGAGCATCGGTCATGAGACAGAAAATTATTGTGTGTGTGTGTGTGTGTGTGTGTGTGTGTGTGTGTGTGTGTGTGTGTGTGTGTGTGTGTGTGTGTGTGTGTGTGTGTGTGTGTGTGTGTGTGTGTGTGTGTGCGTGTGTGTGTGTGTGTGTGTGTGTGTATAAGGATGACACAGAGATCTGGCTTATTTTAGATTTATCTTTGTAAATGTTTGCCTAAAACGTGTTTATTTCCACGCTTTTGGAATTTAAATGTTTCACTGATCTGGTTTTAATATCATCTTTCCTTTTCTCAAGTATGGGAAAATGGATCCTAAGTATAGGAAAATAGTGGATGGCAGCAGTACCAACTTGGGTGACTCAAAAGCAAAGCTGCCATGGAAGTTAAGAAGGAGAAGAGGTTTAGAGCTGCATCCCCAGAAAAGGTGATGGAGTCTGCAGAGAAGTCTGTCCTCCATGCTGGTGGGGACAAAAGCAGTCCCGTCCGTGTTCTCAGCCAGCATGAACTTCAGTTTGAAATTTTCCGTTGACAGAGATTCAAGTGGGTTGCTGGAAATGTCATATGCAGGTCATCTGCTGCAATGTCAAAAGAGGACCTTGAGAAGGATTCCAGAAACCATTCTGAAAACAAAAAGGTTTTTCGTAGATGCATCAAATCCTTTCCTGAAGGTCGCTTTGCCGTTCGAGTAAAATCACCCAGCCATGCAGAATCTTCTGGTACTGCTAGCTTGCTAACGAGTGATCAGCCAGCATCCACATCTTCCACCTCCAGCGCTGCATCTCTCAGCACTCCACCCACCAGCACCTCAGCCAGTGGCACAGTGTCACAAGGCACATCTTCTGGGAGCGGCCTTTCAAGAGCTCATCCTTGCCTTCACCGTTAAACAGGCAAACCTTGCAGACCACAGATCACTCACCGTTTATAAAAATATTTTCCCACTTGTTCTATATGACCTGTGTTATGTGAGACAGTGAGATGGTTGCTGCAGCAGAACAGATGGAGTCAGAAATCACACGTAAAATGTACAAAGTTGTGTTTAAAGTGACAGTGTGTAGTTTCCCTGGCGATAGGGGGCAGTACACAACTAAATCACTGCAAGCAAGCATTACTTTTGTAAGACCTTATCAACGGATGGCCATTAGGGTCAAAAATTCTTTGGGAGTGCAACCTCCAGTGAAACAACAAAAACATCAGATTCCCTTTCATTACTGGCAGCGAGTGAATGTGTAAAACAACAATGTTTACTAATGGGAAAATTTTGTAACCATTTGTTACGAATCAGTAAAATGCATTTTGTCTTCACGAGCTTCCGTAGAAGTAAACATGGCATCCAATATGGTGTCGCCGCGTGTGGTAAAGGAGCCCATGGCTAAAGGGAGTGGTGATTATTCCCATCAGGTGCGGGAAGAAGGGGTAGACTGAAGGGGCTGGTGCAGCCTGCCATGCTGGGAGGAGTGACTTCCTTAATTGACATAAGTTCTAGGGGTTATAAATTGTAACGTGGCACAAGGATCTAAGCATTTTCTGAAAGTGAATGGGAGGAGGGGAGGGTGATGTGTGGGGGCTTCCAGCTGCAGATAGAAGGGTGGGTCGACCAATTAATCTAACAGTCATGTTTTTGGACTGTGGGAGGAAGCCGGAGTACCCGGAGAGAACCCACGCATGCACAGGGAGAACATGCAAACTCCACGCAGAAAGATTCCAGGGTGGGAAGCGAACCCAGGACCTTCTTGCTGCAAGGAAACAGCTCTAACCACTGCACCACTGCGCAGCCCAGGGGGACTTCCTACACCATAAAGTCCATGGTTGACATTAACTCATTCACCGCCCTTGACGACTAAAGTTGTCATTTTAAATCCAACCGGCATTTTTTTTTACTGTGTGGGCGTCGGAACGAGCCCCCGCACCATGAGAATAAACATCTCAGCTCTAAAGCCGATCTTCATCCACGTACGTCACACGTCACGTGATCAGGAAGCAGAACATCCGTGTGTAAGGAGATAGTTTTGGGCCTCTGCTGTAAAAAAAATGAGGCGCGAACCGGAAAAGCTTCTTCCGATCACAATTCAAAGACGGATTATGAAAGAACGGATAAAGCTTGAAGCGTGCGGATTCTTCCTGATGTAAGAGGTGAGTCTCCACTTTGTTTTGGTTGTTTTGGCGTCGACATCATGCTAGCTCGCAACGTTCTGTGACTTTTAAAAAAACAGTAAAAACGGTAAGAAACGCTGGCTGCGAAGGGCTTTGCCGATCAGGAAACGGCTGGCAACGAATGAGTTAAGATCAAACCGATTATAAAACAGAAGGTTAATTAAACAAAAGGATGTAATAAAAATGAATACAAAAGGGCTATTACAGTAATCACATCCTGACATATGGTAGTAGGTCATAAAAGGGATCAAAAGGTCACGATTTCAGTTTCCTGTTCAGGAGACAGAAAACGTTCCCGACCACCTCGATTTAGTAATCTTTCAGTTCTGCCAAACAAATAGTAAAATACTGTGAATACAAAGTAGGTATACATTTCCTAAATACTTGAAACATACATTACAGTAGTTTTACTGTCCAACAAAACCATCCACAGGCAGAGCTCCGGACCCCACGTGACTCTCAGTTAGTGGACGCCATTTTGGCATGCAAAAAAGGTAAACAAACACGGATGTAACCATGAACATGAACGGGATCCGCTTGGATTTTACTTCGTCGGAGTTTACTTCACACTTTAAAACAGAAGAAATCGTTTTATATAGTCAGAAATTAAATAGACTGAACATCTCCGACCCTTACCGTGCCCCTGGGATACTTTTTAAAAATGCCAGAAGCTGTCAGAGCAGACTTCTTACCGGCACAACACCGGACCTGGCCGGGGAACCCCTTGGGATTTACCCAGAGGAGCTGGCTCCGGCGGCTGGGGAGAGGGAAGTCACGCTACTGCCCCCGCAACCCGACTCCGTATACGCGGATGAAAATGGATGGATGGACGGACAAATAACAGATTTACACGTAAGTAGTCTCTGTGAGACAGATAATAGCAATCCAAAGTGCTTTTTATGTGTGATCTGACAATTGATCAACCATTGCTTAAAAATTAAATACAGCTTAGCCGGTTAATTGCTGTGATCATAAAACACGGAAACGGCAGCACGCAGAACTCACGAGGCAACGTTTTACGCAGTGGTGGGCAGTCAGGGCCAGCAAAGCCTTCTCTGCTGGCCTAAACTTACTCAAAAACGTAAATGTATTTTTTTTTTCCTTTGGTAAATATTTTTTTCAATAAAAATATGTTCACTGGTCAATTTTCTTTTTATCCTATTATACCCACTTGGTTGCGCTGCTTCTAGTGTTGAAATACCAAGGTTGGGTGTTATCCAATCAGATTTAAGCTAGCTTGTGTTTTCAGGCAGATTAAGTCTGCTCTAGGCCTTCAGACTCAATCGAGAAGCCCACTGTCCGCTGTAAGTGAACAGAGACGAGCCAGTTGCGATAGCCAATCAGCTCACGAGTCAGCTTGGCCAGGGCCAGCTAGCTGGCCTCACGCAAAAGTTGACATGAACGCATCCTGTGATTGGATAAGCAGTAGTTTGAACTTTTCTAGCGGCATGAAGCAAAATATCAAAACTAAACACGGAGATAGGCAGCTATCGGTGTATTTTTGTACAAATGATGGCTGAAAGAGGAGAAGGGACGGACTTGGTGGCAGATTTACTTGCCACACCATTTTCAAGACGGACCTTTCAAGAAAAAATGGATCTTGTGAGAACAGGTCGTCCGACTCCAATGCTAGCTGGCTTGTCCCAGCAGGGGAAAGGATTTGTTCGTCATTTTCAGGCAAGCAACTATGAACGGTACCCATGGCTAACAGCTTCAGAGAACCGCTGCAGGTTATTCTGCTGGGAATGCCTGTTGCTCGCATCAGATCGATTTGGTATTTGGAGTTTTACTGGATTTGCCAATTTAAGTTGTTTCACCAAGGCAGCAAAGAGACACCAAAGCACGGCTGGCCACTTACAAGCTACGGTGCTTTTAAAAACCTTTGGGGACACCCGAGTGGATCTGCAGCTCAGTGAACAGGCGCGCAGGGACACGGAGCTCCACAACGAAAAGGTGAAGAAAAATAGGGAGATATTGAAAAGGCTGATGGATTGTGTCATATTTTTGGGTAAACAAGAACTTTCATTTAGGGGACATGATGAAAACCCCCAGTCATTAAATAGAGGGAATTATGCGGAGCATATCTTTTCTTGCTGAACATGACGCCGACTTGCATTACCACCTGACCACCAACAGGGTCTTTACTGGGACATCAGGCAGAATACAAAATGACCTCATTTATGCTATTGCAGAAGTGATGGGAGGTGAGATCAAAATAGAGATCAGAAGAGCCCCTTTTGTCGCCGTCATGGTTGATGAAACCACAGACGTGGGTAACGTGGCACAGCTGGCACTCGTCCTGCGCTATGTGACACCCACAGGTGTCAAGGATCGTTTTGTCAAATTTGTGGATGTAACTAGTGGCAGGCGAGCTGATGACCTTGCCGCGCTTATTTTCCGTATTCTTGAGGAATATGAATGCTGTTTGGACAAAGTTGTTGCACAGTGTTACGATGGTGCAGCGGTGATGGCATCTGGACTAAACGGGGTGCAGGCTAAAGTTAAGGAAAAGGCACCTATGGCCTTATTCATTCACTGTTATGCACATGGTCTTAATTTAGTGCTGACTCAAGGGGCCTCAAAGCTTAAAGAGTGCAAGGTCTTTTTTGCCAATCTGAATGGCCTCGCTGCGTTTTTCTCCAGATCCCCGAAGCGCACACAGTTGCTGGATGATGTGTGCAAACGGCGTCTTCCTCGTGTTGCGCCAACACGGTGGCAATATTCATCAAGACTGGTGAATGCAGTCTTTGAGAATCGAGTTGCTCTAAAGGAGTTGTTTGGTCACATATTGGACCATCACGACGAGTATGATGAGGACACCGTGCTTTCTGCAGATGGATTTAACGCACGGCTGGACGATTTTGAGTTTTGTTTTTTGCTCAACACATTCAATGGGCTTTTTGAGTATGCTGATGTGCTTTTTGGAATACTGCAGACCAAATCATTGGATGTGCAATTCTGCATGGCCAGGCTGAACGAGTTTTGTGACAAAGTTTAGCAAGAGAGGGGCAATTTCAGTGAGATATATGAAGAAGCAATGCGCGCCTCCGGTGGTCCAAGTGTGCGCAGAGGCCAACGCACGGCGCAAGGTGATCTCCGTGCACATTACTAAAAACTCCACAACAGCATTCTGGACAACATTCTTTCCCAGACAAGGAATCGATTTCAGGACCATGAAATGTTGATGTTTCTCTCCCTTCTTGACCCCCAGCACTTTCAGACATACAGAAAAAAATTCCCGACAGCAGCCTTCTCCAGCTTAACACAGAGCCACGGACCACTGTTTGATCTTCCCCGACTTAAAACAGAACTGACTGTAATGTATGCTATGGCTGATTTTGAAGGAAAAAGTCCCGCTGATCTACACGATTTTCTTCTCAGCAAAAACCTGAGTGAGAGTATGGGACAACTTTACGCACTGGCCTGTTTGGCTATCCCGGTGTCCACTGCCTCTGTTGAACGCTCATTCTCAGCATTAAAGCGCGTAAAAACGTACGCCAGAAACACGACCGGACAGACACGACTTTCAGCATTAGCCTCCATGTCCATAGAAAAGGCTCTACTCATGGACCTGAAGCGCACAGATAAACTGTATGACAGAGCCATTGAGGTTTTCCTGAGGAGAGAAAGAAGGATGGATTTTATTTTCAAATGAGCAGGAGAGGAGGAGATCCATGCTGGACATTTATGTTGGTGAGTAGAAACATTTTATTAGTATTTTTTTATGTTTTGTCATTTTATTTCGTTAATAATCAAGAAATGGTAACGAAATAAAATGGCTAAATGAAATTATTCTGTTTATGCAATTAATATTGTGTACAACGTGGTGTGCGCAGCTGCGCCCACATTGTTTCGCGGTGCCATTTTCTCCTAAACAAATGCAAATGTGTTTGCTTTACTTATTTATTTTATTGTCTCATCTCTTAAACCTGTCTTTCATTTTTGAGATTTGACAGTATCTGTGGTCTTAGCTTCCTATCAATTGGGAATGCGAGTTTGATTTCAAAGGCTCCGGAAATTACATGTCTTGACCAGCCACTGGTGTGTGTGCGTGTGTGTGTGGGAGAGAGAGAGAGTGAAAGAGAGAGGTTTCTCCAGCTGTGATGTCATATTGATGGTATTTTAAGGTGTATTAATTTAGATTGGATTGAATAGGAAATCACTGAAGGCGCAGGGGTGGAATGCACCACCCGCCACTGGTTTTACGTGATGTTTACTTGCTGCTATGAGTAATAAGACAGAAAAAGCCACGCCAAAATAAGTTTAGGAAGCCCACTAAGAATCGTAATAAAAGCATTTAAAATAAACACCATACACAGTTGAGGAAACGTTGGTTTAAGTACCTGATATGAAGCGGTCGTTGCATAAGCGAAAACCTTTACTCTCGGGATCCCACAGCTTCATTTTCGCCCGGTCACTAGCGCGTTTTATTACAATGATCCAACGTTTGCGGCGCTCCGGATCTTGGGGAATCCTGTAGAAGGCTCATTCCTTATGTCGTCCGCGTCTGTTCTGCATCCTGGGGCACAACAGGAATCTTCCATATTTCCCGTTTGATTGAGTTTTCTGACAATAACAAATAGTCCAGCTGCCGGCTTCTGCATGCCAATATGGCGCCGTTTCGATTTGAACTGTTGCATGCCGGGAGAAGTGACGTCAACTCCCGGAGCTCTATACTACTACTGCATTCATTGAGCACTGATTGTATTGATATGCAGTATTTTAATTTTCTAGTGAGAGAAGATTTCTTATTTGTTCTCATTTCGGAAAGTCCGGATAATGGATGCTACAGTGTACCTGCTCAAATTTGGCTGTATTCTTTGCCCAGCCCCCCTCATTGTTAGACCATGGTAGACCACATGATCAACCAAAGTGGCTTTGATCTCATCAGAGATTACGGTCCTTGTCCTCATCCTCGTGATGAGTCAGTGTGCATATTTGTAAAGCAGTGTGTTCCTTGTGAAAACAAGACATTTTCTGAATGAAAAGTGTGCCAAAAGCAGATAATTGTGTGTAGCGTTTTGAAAAAAGTGAGTTTTAGAACTACAGTTTCAGTGTAAAACAGGAACTGTGCTTGTAGTTTAGCAGAATTTGTTCAGGGGATTGGTGAATGAGTTACATGTCGTGGTCATTGTGTCTCAAGTACCAGAATTTGTGTGTAAATAATTAAGAAAAACTGTAATGTTCAGGTTATAGACTTGTTTGTACTATTTTAACAGCTCCCCTGTTGTGGGACAGGTTATGAGAGTTATTTCTGAAAGTGCTTGTGCTTAGTGGTGTGCATCTCTACCTGCCTCACGATTCGATCCGATTCCGATTATCTGCCTAACGATTCGATTTGAGTCTGAAATGCATCACGATTCTTCACACAAAATTTTTCATTACTTAATAAAAGCAGTAGAATAGTTTTCAATTTCTTTTTGATTTCGAAATCCCTGAAAAACAGAACATTCATCTATTCACTATAGTGGGCAATAATGTTTAAAGTGTGCTGCCTATAATTACTTAAATAATATAAGAAATAATGTTTTCGGTAGAGCAGCTTTAAGATAGAATATTACTGAACTTAAAAATAGTAAACAAATACTGTGTTAAGTGATTCTTTCACATCCAGGATCCCAAAACCGAAATTAGCCCAGACATCTGATTTAAATGTAACGGGTACATCTTTGATTACTGGTAATGTTGGCCCTGTATCCCTGTCCGCCTTTTCTGTTTTAAATTGGCGCTAGGGCAACGCAGTGCGCATGTCATTGCAACTCTGCCCCCAGAAGTAATTGTAAAACCTCAAAACTTTATTGTCCTCGCATAACATAGACATAGACCAGGGGTCGGCAACCTGTTCCCATCAAAGAGCCATTATTACCCGTTTCCCACAGTAAAGAAAACACAGCAGCAGTCGCGGCGTTGTGGGCGGGGCCTACCCTCAGACAGCAGAGAGCTGCTCACAACAGGTGACAGCAGCCAGTACCGGTCACTCGTGTACATCAAAGTTATCTTTCATAAGACGATAATCAATAAAATGACTTATATAAAGTGGATCCAGAAGTTGTAGCCCGTCTCTGCCTACAATATTTTGATATTTTTCACCCCGTTGGTGGTTTTACTGAGCAGGTGACACTTTTGTCATACGTTTCTTTTTAAAACATGTTTAGACTGTTCAGAATACAAATCCAGGCTCTGTCACGTTTGATTGTTGTAATTAAACTTTGTAGGTGGGGAAGGTCAGAAAAGGATCCGATCATTTTGTTTTTCCTTCATTTACAGTGACGGAGATAATGGCGCAGTGCGCCTGGCTCTGGTGTTAATCAAGTTAAATTATATCTCTTTGCAACAATTTTCACAAGAAAACAGAACAGTTAAAAGCAGGGCTTGTGTTGTGTTGACTGATAGTTTCCGTATTTGACTATTTATTTTGACGGAGAAAGAATAGAAAGAATTACCCCGACGCATGCAGACGAACTGACACTTTATTCGTTTCGTGCAGATGTAGCTAAATCACTCAAGAAATGATTCCCATCTGAACATCTGAGCTGGACACGGAGCTCAGCGCAGCTCACTGTCAGCGCGTACGTACGGCGCACAGCGAGCTGAAGATGTGGAGAGGGGCTTGGAGCACGTCGCACACCCAGAGCGCATGCAGGAAGATTCCTCCGACTGAAGCGAGACTTGTCACTTAGAAAATGTTCCCTGATTATGAAACTTTTGCTGAATAGTGCTTGTTCCTGTCTCCAATGTGGCGTCACATCCAGGAGCTGAGGAGAATCCCAGGATCTCACATCCTCGTCAGCTCAGAATTATGCGCCTATATGATTACGCACAAGCGTGACGCGTCAACCCGGTCTCACAGTAAGACCGGGTTGGACCTGTTCAAGTTTACGCAGACAATCTTTACATTTAGAATTGGCATACAGATGTAAAATTAATGCAGTAAAATATAAAGCATTTTATTTAAACATCCATTCATTATTTTACAAGCACAGAGAGTCGCATCAGATGGATGGAAGAGCCGCATGCGGCTCCAGAGCTGCGGATTGCCGACCCCCGACATAGACATAGGGAGAGAATCTCATTATGTCACTTTGCTGCATTGATGCGGAATCGTGCACGGCTGAATCGCGATGCATCTTAGAATCGATCATTTTTCCCACCTCTACTTGTGCTACAGTTGTGCCAAGTTTACAAGCCTTGGTGGATTTTTTTGGGGCAATTTCTTAAAGAACATAAATGAAAACAGAAAAACCTTTTCATGGTCAGCGATGTTGTGAAGCCATTTATTTTTAAAGAAAATGTTTGAACTCATTTCAAATCATCATTACAAAATAAAATACCTCAAATATTACCCTGTTGAAAAGTTGAATGTACAGCCATTTTTAATGTAAAACTAATAAAACAGAAGTGGCAAAATAAGCTAAATGTGTTACTGTCTCTATAGTTTGCATTTGTAGTTTTGATTTCATCATCGTTACTCTCATTAAGAAACAAGTTCACAGAAATAAATACTGTACATGAATTATAATGAGATTTACATCTGTAGTTTGGTTTAGACTCATTCAACATCAGCAGGAAATTCGATTTACAGTATCTGAATGTCACCATGGTAACACACAGCTTAATGTGTTAAAAACATCAAATATCTGCACAGCAGAGTTCACGGATTTGTTCTGTGTGCAGTAGTTTGAGTGAACTGTTCTTTCAACATTTGCATTATTTTGATGCCAGAATGTGGGTGTTCAAAATAAGCTTTTATTTTGAAATGAGCGTGATCAAACCCAACATTCATTCAAACACTCACAAACCCACAATGTCAGTTTCACCAGTGCATCTCTCACAACTTCACTCTGAAACAGGTTTCAGCACTAAACCTTCCAGAAATCCGTTTAACTGATGAGGAACCTGAAAGAAACGTAACACCAAAAACAGCTGATCTGTACATTATTGCATAAGGATGACATCATTGCACAGAGGAGGAAGTTTAACAGGCAAGCGTTACCTCAGTGGGGGTAAATCAGAATGGAATTCACTCTTTGTACATGTCGATGAATCACAGGAGAGACTAACTAGTGCATAGATAAACACACACATGTAAACGTTGCTGTGAAGAGTGTTTTGTTTCTTTTCATTTCAGATCATTTATTCTAACACTGATGACAACTGCAGTCAAGAGTCTGTGATAGCTGGTGAGGAGTCTCTCATTTCACTGTAGAGGATTTTAATCCTACTCTTCCTCACAGAATTGCTTTAATCCAACCACAACAGAGGTTTTTCTGGCATTAGCGACCTGTTTAAGGTCAAAGGTCAGTTATTATCTCCATTAAGACTAAATCAGGGTTCCCGAAGTAGCCCTAGACCACCAGGTTTGATTGTTCATGTGTTGGTGTTGATTTTACAGCAGATGCAACGGGACACACACTTTCAAACAGCTCTACTTTTGTCTCCACAGAATATTTTCCAGAAACGGACAAATCTGTAATAGAGCAAACACTTTTTCCACGGCAGTGTATTTGTCGTGATGTGTTTGTGCACCACTGGAAGACTGAGAAGCTTCAAGTTGTTCAGGAGGAGGCAGGAAGACGGGAAACAGAAGTGACTCCACATCTGACCTAAAAACAGCTTCATATAAATAAAAATAATGTTTGATAGAAAAATGTTGCAGCTTGACTATTAATACTTGTCTGTGTAAACCAAGTATAAGCAGGTGTGTTTTCACTGAATCAGAACAACAGGTGCAGAAGTAGACTTTGGGATGAATGCATGAATATGAAGTATTTCTCTACGTTAAAACCAGTTTTTCTACTTGAACATTAAATCTTTTTTTCTCACTAACCAGATTTTGAAAAATCATCTTTTTCATCTTTGAGCAGCTTGCTGTTCTTCAGTTAAACACATCCACAGAGAACTCTCATTTTTTATGATTCCAGTTCGTTCTCTAAAGTGATTTCCCAACTGTCTCGCCAATTACTAAAACTCAACCAGCGTCCCCCGCTGGCTCCAGGTCTTATTGCACCCACATCACAGAGGTCTCGGATTGAAAAACAGCTTGTTGACGTAGGACTTGACTCTGGGATCACCATGCAGGATCATTTCATTTTAAAGGCAGATTGTTCTGCAGCTCTCAGTCACACCTCAGACTTTCCAGCAATGCTTTATTGCCCGTCGGCAGTTTATTACATTTTTGCATTTTTGGAACGTGATGCAATAATTAAGTGAAAGGCATTGGGATCAAATAAATTCAGGTGATCACAAACCAGATTTTACATGAGATCAAAATAACTCAGATTTTACATGAGATCAAAATAACTATGTATATAATTACACACTGCTCATACAAATACAAACACGTGTTTGTTAGTTTAGCCTGTAGTAATATAATATCTCATGAAAAAGCACATGGTCTTTGATTTCCTCTACGTAATCACCTGTAAGTGTTTACAAGGCATCAGGCAGAACTAGGGATTTTTTCTTTTAGTTGATAATTGGGCAGGGATCCACCAAAATAAAAGTAACCATTTGATGCATCATCTAGTGTCCTAAACAAAGTAAGACTGGCTTTAGGGCTTGTATCCGTCTTTATTCCAGACACCTCTGAGACGTGACTGAAAGCTGACGGGACTGGAGATGTTTGACGTGCTTTGATTAAGGTCAGGTAATCATCAGGTCGTTGGTATTTGTTCACTCACTTTAAACTGAGAGAAAATCATAAACAACAGCCAGACTCATTTAATAACTAAATAATATGAATAAGATAAAAACTTTGCTGAGTCAGTTACTTTGTAAAGTGACGCCAACATATATTGCTTTAATGGGCGAGCTGGAGTTTAGGACTGGTGATCTTCTCCAGCATGATCGTCTTAAAGATCTATTGTTGACAGTTTAAATGATGATAAACTGTAGTTTTGTGAGTTTTCATCCAAATGAAAACAGATACAAATACCTGTGAATTCCACTAATTCAGCTAGAAACATGCGCTCAGGGACAGCACGACGACAGCAGCAGCAGGTTGTTGATGACAGACATCATTTTAGTCATCTAAAGTTTCTGACGTCTCGTTTGAGCCGGTTTATCCCGTCAGGAGGAAGAACGGGTCCTACGTCCCTCCTCTTGACTCCTAGGATGTGACTGGACCCAAGCTCTGGGTCGAGACCTTTGTGTCCACCTTAGAGCAACAGCAGGTTCACCTTCAGCCTGTTAAGATGAAACAAACTGTCACCAGCTCCTCTTCATTGCTGCTTTGTTACTTGGCCTTTTGAGATGTTTTAGACTTTCACAAACAGCCAGCTGAATGTTTCTGATCGTCTGTCACTTATACTTGTTGCTTTCCAGACACCGAGTATCGGGTTCTTGTTTTGTCAGGCTCTGTTTCGGTTCCGATCATTTAAAGCAACATTTCCACCCTCAGAGCAGTTGGTTCAAAAGAAATCTGATCCAGACAGAAGCAGCAGAAGTTTTTGTCCTTTCATGTTTCTGTGTGAAGCCTCAGTCTGCTGAGGAGGCTGTTGTCATGACAACGGATCTGCACTTTCCCTGAAGCGCCAACAATCAGTAGGTCAGAGGTCAAAAGGTTGCTGGTTCATCTCCCCAACTGTCCCATTGTCATCAGTAGGGTGAGAAGAGAATGGATCCTTGGCTGGCTCTGATTGGTCCGGGAGCTGGACGCAGGAAGGAGGCGGTGAAGAGGGACGAGGACGACGGGGGACGAGGGTGGAGAGAGATGGTGGGGGTAAGGGGAGAGGAGGTGGGTGATAGGAGGGGTGAGGAGGAAATGGAGGAGGCAGGTAGAGAGATAGGAGGAGGAGGAGAGGCAAAGGGAGAGGAGAGAAAGGAGGGAGAGAGGGAGGGCTTCACCAGCTCCTGCTGAGGAAACAATGAGACATTTAAAAAAGAGTCAGAGGTGAAAAGGCAGAAAAGGAAGACACCGATGGAAAAAGGCCAGAAAGCAGCAGAGATAAAAAACAGAGTAAACAAATAGAAACGTGGGTAACGAGTAAGAAAGGAAATGAGGAGAGGAGAAACAGGAAAGAACAGTGAGGTGATTATAATCAGGTACAAGAGAAAAGTAAGAAGATAGAGCAGGAGAAGGAGAAAACAGAAACAATTTAGAGAAAAGTAAACAAGAAAAATAAAGCAAAAATAGAAACACTGAATTATAATAAACATTACTCAACACAAAAATGGAAAAAAGAAGAAAGGAAAAACAAAATGCCCGCTTAAAAATGTTTTTACTGTTATTACTTGAATATGAATTAAAGTGAATGAACTGAGGTGAAAAGCAGAAGAGAAGGACCAGAAGCCTTACGGAGTGGGAGCTGCGCTGTGGTTTGTTGTACGGGCTGTATTTGGGTTTGCTGGGTTTCCCTGCAACTCTGTCCTTGTGCCTCCTGCTGGAAATGTGCTGCAACGTCGAGCAAAACAACACCAGAGTGAAAAGGAAACTCACAGAAACTCCATGATTTTATATCCTAAATCTTAGGTTTAGATTATATGTTGTGTGTAATCTAAGTTGGTCAGAAACAACACTGAATACGCTGCTTTTGCGTCTCCCACTGTCAATTTTGGCACCAGAGTTCCTAACATGAAAAACAACTCTGTTCAAGAGTCTCTGAGAGGCAGAAACAACGATTCAGGGAATTGATGCAAACACTAGCAGGACCCTGATGCTGCAATCCACTCATGGCATCAAAACGGAAAGAAAAACCACTTTCATCATCTCAGATTATAATTTATTCCCCTAGATGTTCCACTTTTTGGTGCAAGCATCCAGAATTCTAAAGTAAATGCTAAATTAGACGCTTTACTTTTTAGAAAATGAAAAAACCAAGATATTTTAGGATGCTGTTGGGATGGGATTAAAGTGGATTAAACAAACTAAAAGAAACTAATATCACCTTCCTCGTGGGCCTCACCTGTTTGAGTTGGATCTCAGAGTTGACGTGGACGTCACAGATCTGGCAGTGGAAGGTTTTGTTCTGCAGCCCGGAGCCCTTCAGGCTGGGGCTGCTGCCGTTTTTCAGCTTGGATCCGGCTCGGGGAAAAGCTTTGATCGGCCCGGCTCCACTGCGAGCTTCCAGCATGGTTTTGTGCTTTGAACCTGGAAAACGTTGTTTTGAAAACACGATGAAGGATGCTCTCCTTTCCAGATTGACAGCTCTGTGAGGATTTACCAACATACGTCTTGCCTGAATGGTTTTGAGAATGTGTTTGACGGAAAACTCAGAGGTTTGCCCCGTAAAACACAACTTCATCCCTCCTCACCTGCGTTGTGAGCCTCCAGCTGAGACAGAGAGTTGACAGCGACTTTACAAAGAGAGCAGTACAACAGCTTCTTTGCCTTTTCCTCTTCTGACTCTGCAGACTGAGGGGCATCCTGGGAGCAGGTCTGTGAAGGAGGAGCAGTGGAGGAGGTGGAGGTGACTGAAGCCAGAGATTTGGAGGATGAGGAGGAAGAAGACAAGAGGCCTAGAGCTGGAAGAACAGATGGGGGGCTGGAGGAGGGAGGCTCACTCCCTGCTCTGCTGGAGGAGGAGGAGGAGGAAGAGAGGGGAGAGGTGGAGGAGAGGAGTGAGGATCTGAGAGGAGATTGGAGGTCACTGGGGCTGGATGGGAGTTCTGGAAGGAGGAGGAAAAAACATGAATCTAAAACACCTCCTGCAGCCTTGTTCAGATCAGAGGTACGAGAAGATCAAACCGACCCGAGTGCTGAATGGAGCTGTTGCTAGTGGAGACAGAGTGGGCGGGGCCAGCAGGACCACAGCTGCTCCCATTGGTCTCCACCGTGACGGGCAGCTTGGCTTTGGCCTTGTTCTCTTGAGATTTGAGCTTCTTGGCATGACGGCTGCCTCTGTAATGAGCTTCTGCCTGAGACTGAAAACATCCAAAATCAAAACATTTCCCATTTTCATCATGGTGAACTTTAATATGCAGTAAAGGTGCATCTGTCCCACCTCATTAACAACCCTCGTTAGAGTTTCCTTTAAATACACAAATCATAAAGTTTGTGGTGATAACTCTACTCTCTACCTAATCAGCCCTGGTCATGATGCACAAAAATACCAAAAGGCTCTTTTGTTTTGAAATCCACGCATAGTCTTCATCGTTTTAAAAACCTAAATGATAATTGAGATTCCAACAGTCTTGAGGCCTTATTCTAATCTCACTTCCTCTCCTCGTCCTCCTTCCTGTGACCCAGAAAATAATAATGGGAAGTAAAAAATATTTGAGGGAAGTCTTGCTTGTGTCACAAAGTAAAACCCATGTTGTTAAAGAATACTTCACACAAAACAGTCAACCGAGAATCAAACACAAGGCATCACCTCTTTTATTCATCATTTCATGGCATTCATAAGGAAATCTGTAAGTCTGAGGATTGTGGAGCAGAAAGACCTAGACTGTAACATTAATGATGATGAATGGATTAAATGACTGTAAAATGATAAAAAAAAACAGATTAAAGAGTCTGGAAGAAAAGTTATTCTTTATAAGACGATGCACAGGTTGAATTTACTCCATCTCAGCTTCACTGAATGGATCTACATCAGGCTGGAAATGTTGAGCAGCACCTGGAACGTTTACACAAGCGATCTGGGAATGTTAACACATTTTCCCATTCTGGAATATAGTGTTAAAACCAAACAGGAATCAGGCGTAATGAATGAAAACAGCCCAGAGTTTTGAAGAGGGATTCTAAATTTACATTAGAAATTAAAACAATAAAATAAATTAAAACAATAACAAATATATATATATATATATATATATATATATATATATATATATATATAGTGTCTTAAGAACAGTTCTGACAACATCTGACAGAACAGATTAAATCCAGCTGTAGGCTTCATTCAGACAATGGTTAGAAGATGCAGCTGTGTCACCTGTCAGTGGTGAGTGGCATCAGTTTAAAACGATGACTCTGAAACAAGGATGTCACTCTCTGGTAAATACCTGTCACCTTGCCTGCTCTGCTATTTTCTGATGGGAACAACCGAGACATCAGAAGAGATGAGGAGAGCAGTCCGGGATGCCTACATCGGATAACGGAACGCTTTTCTCGTTAAATGAACTCAAAATAACCTAAACTGGGATGACTGAAGGTTTGTTTTTTTGTTTGTTTTCTATTTTATCAACACAACTTTTTTATTCATACAAAAGCTGACCACTTCTGCTAACACCAGAGACGGTTGTGGGTGAAAATCCCAGCAGATCAGCAGTTTCTGGGATACTCCGACTACTAGACTCCAACAATCATCCTGCTGTCAGCTGTTTGGTCCCTCCCCCTTCTTCCCCGTTCTGCATCATCCTGATGTTTGGTTTGGACTTCAGCAGGTTACAAATGCCTGCCTAACGTTAACACTTGTTAGCATAAATTATTTTATGTAAAAGTAGAGCTATCCGAGGACTCCTAACAGCCATTTGCTTTTTCACTATACTGTACTTAAACTTGCTTGGTTAAATCTTTGAGACAAGCAGATGCTATTGGCTTGATCATCCATGTCCTTGGTCAGGTGGTCTCCTTCACAGGGTTGCAGGATTATTATGTAAAGAAGAATCTCGCCTCTGGATTATGAAGGAGGGAGAAGAAATCTGTCCAATCTGCAATCGTTCTAACAACCAGTAGGGGGTGCCTCGCTCTGATAAAAGTAAGGACCAGTGTGTGAGAGCACTGGTGCACCCAGCCAAAAGTAGTCCAACCTCCCCACACTTGGACCTTGAATGATTATGAAGTCAGACCACAGCTCAAATCCTTCTCCGGCACATCCCAAAGAATCTCAATCGATTTAAGGTCCAGACTGGTGGCGGATCAACGAGTTGAAATTATTTCTCATGCTCCTTGGAGTCCTATTTTAAAATCCAAACCCCATGAATCCTAGAAATCTCATCTTGGAATTAGCCCATGACATCATGGAGGAGGGAAATCATCAATGGAATAACTTAGTCATTCAGCATATTCAGATCAGCTGACCTCGTTTTTTGTGCTAGTGAACTTTGACCTCACCAACAGGAGCAACCCTAGATTATAAATCCAGGTGACTACTTTCTATTTACCCAGGCAGTGCATATAGTTGTTTCTTATTTGCATCTTATGCATCGCTGATGGCTGCCTGAACAGCCTCTCTTCATATAAATAGCTTTTATGCCCAACCAGTCTGATGAGCAAGCACTAGACAAGATGATTATTTGCTAAACCTCTGTGCAGCTGTCCATGTCACAAATTCTATGAACATAGATTGGTTCCAGCAGGAATTTCGTAATGATGGCTGATTAACTAACGTGTGTAGAATTCTCATGGAAAGGTTTTTATAACTAACACATTATTTGATGTCAAAAGTTGTGGAAAAAAGCTTGAATTCTGTTTTATTAATTGAATGTAAACTAAACTAATTGGCTATATGTGAGGAGAGGAGTGGAGGGCCAGAGAGAAAGTGAGCTATGAGTTACAACCTCTCCAGGTAATCAGATGAGCAGCGACCAATGTGTGCATGGAGCCTCGTGTACGTCTATCAGTGATTCTACTTCCATGTTTCTACAGACTTAAAGCTTTTTTTCTGTTACCGCTTCATCAGTTGTGACTCCTCCTTTCATGTTCCCTCATGAATTATTTTACAGGCTCATACATTAGTCACATTTAGCTGACATGTCGCTAATAGGGAAGCTCATCTCCTCTCAGCAGCTTTACATCTGCTGGATGTCATCTTGTTTAAAAAGCAGAGGCTTTCAACGGGAAACAGAAACCGTTTCTAAACAAGAAAGTTACCATTTATGTTGTGGAAATGAGATAAAAGTGAGTTAAATGCTTACATCAGAGTTGAACCTCAGCTGGCAGACATGACAAGTGATGACCTGCTTCTTTTTAGGTACCATGGTAACACCAAAGGTGTGATTGATGACGGCCTTCTGTACCGGGTCCATCTGTACACACAGAGGTCAGAGGTCACCAGCTGCAGAGGACTGTCAGAACTGTGATTAATGTTGCTGCATGCACACATCAACACATCCAAGTACCGTGTGGAAGTTTGGGAAAAGTCCAACTGGTGATGTCGTCTCTACAGGAAAAGGCAGGAAGGATTTCACCATCACTGAGGAACTAGTGGCACCAATGAGACCTGGCAACGCCCCGCCCACTGCACCACTTCCATTTCCTGGAAACAGAGACATATTTCTTATGAGGTAGTTTATTTTAACCAGCATCTGAAGCCTGAGACACACACAAACAATAAACCTGAGCAGGAGATTTCTTCAAATAATGATACAAATACTTCAGTGTTGGATTTTTGGTTTCATAGCAACAACTGAGACGTTAACAAAGGAGCAATAGGAGGAGCTTTGTTCACCTGTGCTCTTCATTCCCTTTTATAGAGACACATCAAGAACAACACATAGCATACATACAGTAACTGAAACAGGAAATTATTTCAGAAAACACCTTAGTTTTCTCACATGTAGAGGATGAAAAACCAAGCTGATCATCTGCAGGTTATTTTGGTGTAGGATCTTTGCAAGTTGAGCAAAATTTTGTGTAGAACGTGTGAATCCTCCTGCTGTCAGCTGTTTGGTCCCTCCTCTTGTGAGGAGGTGTAACATACACACTACATGCTGTGTAGAAGAGCATGCATCTCCTAATGCTTTTCTATCTGAGTATATCTATATTCACAGCTTGTGGAGGCCCTTCAGTGTTTTCTTTTATTACAACAGGTTGTGGGTGGAAGCTCTGAATCAGCCCTGAGACCAGAGGAGAAAGAAGAGGAGGACAGAAACATTGGTGTTACAGGTTTTAACATTTTTACAATTCGGTTAAACTCATAATACTCACACCCACATGGGCCAATCAAATGTTCAGCTACCTGGTTAGTTATTAGACCTGATTCTGATCATTTAAACAATTAAAACAATACAAAATAATTACAAAGATACACCTTTAGAATAGCATCTGAATTACCCTGTAAACATTTCATGTTAATTTCATCACATTCGACCCCTTTTCCAGCCAAACTCCTTTCCAAAATATAAAGTTAAAGAGACAATGTATCGTTTTTACTGGTAATCTCTGGAAATACCCATTGAAATGTTGCTGAAAATGAATTGAATGATGCCCAGTTGTTGAAAAATATTAGAGGCTTCGTAACATAAAAATCAGGTTTAAATTACATGGGAGCGGGTCTCAGGCCCAGTCCCAATACTCGCACTGCGCCCTACGGTATTCATCAAAGCGCACTTGGAGGAAGTGCGCAGTAAGGCTTCGAGTGCGTGGTACACAAGTGTGCAGATAGTTGCCGAATTGGGACAGGAAGCATTGTTTCATTGACTGCAATGCATGCTGGGATGCTGGTCTAGTTCGACTTAAAAAAAACAACCTTTATTGACAACTTTCAAACAACCAAACAATTATTTGAAATAAATTTACTTCCATTGCTGTTTTGTCTAAAACTGTCATGGTCTGAGGGTTGTGGATGCCAATTAAAAACTACTTGTGAGTCCTTAATTGCAGGTGGGCGGTGCCAGTGAGCGGGTAGCTGTTGCTGATCCACCATCAACCTGGCTGAGTATAAAGGGAGGAGTGAGACACCTTCACCTTGCTGGATGATTACTCACCTTAGGTACACAACTGAACCTTAGTAGCATTTGCCTAACTAATCCCACGTCTCAAGTACTAGTTTCTTGTTGTCCTGCCAAGTCTCTGACCTTTGTTTCTATTTCCCTTTGCCTCCAGAACACAAGCCTCTATGCTCACCACTTCACCATACTTGCTCGGATCTCACCCCTGGACCACGCCTTGCTCCTCAAACCCAACTAGCCTGCTCTCCACCGCTCACCTGCCCCCTCCTGCATCCTGCTCCCGAGTTCCATCGAAGGATTCTTAAAAGCCTGGTTACCACACTCGGACCTGACCTCCCTTCCCTCAGGAACTTGCTCTCCCCCACCGAATCTGTAAGCACAGTTTATTCATCTCCTTCATCTGCCAACAGTTACTGACTCGTGTCTGTTTCTAGACCCTCTCCTTCGGACAGGCAGATTGCTGAGATCTTCTCCTCCCTTTTGGACGGTGCTCCTTTTGTGAAGAAGAAGAAGAAGAAGAAGAAGAAGAAGAAGAAGAAGAAGAAGAAGAAGAAGAAGAAGAAGAAGAAGAAGAAGAAGAAGAAGAAGAAGAAGAAGAAGAATCATTTCTATAGCGCCTCTAAAAATCACGAGGCGTTTCACAAAAACAAAAAATGTAAAAACATTTTTAAAAAATTTAGAACAATTATTTTATTTATTTAAATGGTAAAGGGCCTGTATTTGAGCCTTCTAGAGTCCTGGAACCCCTCAAGGCGCTTTACAACACAATCAGTCATTCACCCATTCACACACACATCCACAGCTGCCCTGGGGCGCACTGCTGGGTAAAGCCGAAGGAGTCCATGAGAATGGAGAAATTCATGGCAATCCGAGGGATCATCAACGTGGACGTTAAAGTCACCAACAATCACCAGTCTGGACAGCTTCACAGTGGAGGATAGAAAGTCACTGAACTCCTGAAGGAAAGAACTGTTTGGACCAGGTGGACGATAAACCTCAGCACAGTAGAACGGGTCCTTACGCCCGACTTTAATCAGCTGCAGTTCAAAGGAAGCAAAGTGACCAGAGGTTGTAGAGCTACATGGAAGATGGTCTCTGAAAACAACAGCTAGGCCTCCACCACGACCAGAACCCCGGGGCGGGCTAAAGAATGAATAACCACTCGAGCAGGGTTCAATCAGACCTTGTTACGTTTTACTCACCCAGTTGTTTCCCTTTTCTGATTCTGTATGTCTTGGGTCAGAAGAATCTCCCAAAACATGACAAAACAGGAGTGCCCAATCCTGGTCCTAGAGGCCTGTATCCAAAAAGTTTTAGTGGTTTAATCAGATGTGCAGCAGCTCATCAGGCTCTACGGAAGCCTGTTAATCGCCTGCTGATTGAAATCAGATGTGTTGAAGCGGGGTTAAAACTAAAACATAGTGGAGACTGGCCCTCCAGGACCAGGATTGAGCACCCCAGGTCTAACACATTTAGAGCATCAACTAATTGTATTAAAATGAACTAATTTAATTTGAAAATACATATTTTCAGAAAAGACACTTCAGCCTTTTCGCCACAGCGGTGGATTGTGGGTAAAAACTTTCGCCCAAATCTGCATCAATGCGAATTTAGGTGAAGGGTATTACCCACAATCCATTGCTGTGGGAGAAAAGGCTGAAATGCCTGGGCCACGTCATATAATGCCCAATCCCAGTACTCGCACTTGCACCCTTGCGCCCTTCATTTGTGTGTTCCCGGCCAGGGGTGCGAGTGCGTAGGGTGTCCCGATTCACAAGTGCGGAAGTTGACCGCTCCCCCATTGCACCCTTAATCTGCACTTCACCCAAGTCCACAGCGATGCAGACCTCGGGCAAGGGCATTACCCACAAGTCTGATTTTGTAACAAACAGTTACAAAACTTTCACCATTCATAAACATTGTTGTTTTACACATTTACCTATTCACTTTTAGCCAGTGGTGAAAGGGAGTATGATGTGCTTGTCATTTTGCATGAGGTTGTGCTCCCAGGGATTTTTGCCATCCGTTGGTAAGGTCTTACTCCAACACCACAATACACACATTGTCACTTTAAATGTAAGAAAAATACTTTTAAATTACCTCAGCTATTTTTGTAATCTGTCTAAAAGCACAGTAGATTATCATAATCAGTTTAGATGTCAATTTAGTTCAACACTACCCAAATCTAATCCCTTACAACCCATACTAACACCATCTAATTGCCCTATGATCCATATTCAAATTCAGTTTTAACCTTGCAAGTGAATAGAGTTAAGAGGTTTGTTATTATTGGATAGATGGATGTATGAATACACAAGTGTAACCATGGATTCTGATCTTATCCTCATAGAGCCAATCTGTGAGTCAGTCTGTATTTATGAACATGGTCCCGTATGAAACGCAACGTTTTAATTAAGCGCATGCAGACCGACACACAATAACTCAGAAGGATGACTGAATCAGCTGTTATTAGCTGAGAGATTATTCCTGATTGTAAATAAAGATTAGTGTCTATTTTTACTGATAGTGTTGAGTGTTAGCTAGGCGGCAAAATGGAAGCTTTGTCATGAAGAACCCGGTTCACGCGCTTACAAGCCTGTCTGTCATGACCTAAAAGATAAAAAATTGAGGTTAAACCGACAGAAACATAGATCTACTGTTTTTACTTCCTGTAAGCTTGTAAAAACCCTGAGTCTCAGGTTGTTTTGCTCCTACAAACCTCGATAAATACCAGTTCCATCGACAGACATCACATTCTGCTGATTTGCTTCCACACGTTGAAAACACATTTGCTCCTCAGCATTGCACTGTTTTATTTACGATCTGTAAGAATTGAAGCTATTTTTAGAGCGTGTGATGGATAACATGGTGACAAAGTTGCCTTGATTCTGTCTCTGAGATCGAGTTACAACCCACAGACACACAGCGACCTGTCTCTCTTACAGGTTTCTCTTCTAAGAAAGCTGCTATAAATACTGGTCTACACATCTACAACGGCTTCGCATGGAAACAACCAGTAAAACCAGCATGAAAACCAGCCAACAGTGAAGCAATGAGCCAGTGTTCTTTATCTGAAGTTGTTGTTGATTGGCCAGAAGCTCTATTAAAGGAAGCTCGGCATGGAAAATGAAGCAATTCCAAGTCAACTCTTTCTATCTGCAGCCAGGCAATGTTAGTCCAAGCCTCTAGTGGTGTCTAAGTATAAAATATGGTTTAAGAAGAATTACCAGTTCATACTGGTGGAAGGAAGATATCTATGCTCCTATTGGGATTACTTTCAGGACATCTCTATTGAATAAAAATGTAACATTTTTAAAGTAAAGCCATCCAAGATGGCCGAAACACAAGAAAGCACTAAACAGCTGAAACAAATTGTGCTAAAACTCTGTAACGGTAGTCCTTTACAACACTTACTCTTAATGCTAACGGATCACATGATGATGTGCTTAACATAATTATGAGATTTGACCAAATTGGCTATAACTAAATTCTAAACTCTGGCATAAAAGTGGCCACGCCATGGTGCCAGGAATGCATGCTGGTTGGTCCTGGCCTGGTTCCCACGACTTGATATTTGAGCAGATTTTCATATTTGAGCTAATTCCCCCTTTTAAACAATCTTACGAATGCCCTGATTGCCATAATAGCTCTAAATATAATATTATCAGAAAGTCCTGCCATGTGTGGTGTGTTAAGAATGCTTAGATCTGCTTAGGACGT
The DNA here is from genome assembly GCF_043380555.1 of Nothobranchius furzeri. Classification (NCBI taxonomy): domain Eukaryota; kingdom Metazoa; phylum Chordata; class Actinopteri; order Cyprinodontiformes; family Nothobranchiidae; genus Nothobranchius; species Nothobranchius furzeri. The sequence continues at coordinate 30,114,026 of NC_091754.1, read as the reverse complement.
CGGGCATGTAGTTTGTTGAATGTGACGTGAAGCTGATCAGAAAGCAGGGTAATGGATGTGTGTAGTACACAGCGATGGGAGACTTCTCATCCCTCATGAGGGAATATGTAAGATTTTCACTGTGGAAGTGGGTAAGTTTGCACCAGAGTTCAAGCCATTTTAACTTGGTTATTTCTACAACTAATGATTCCTTTTTAGTTAGAATTTCTGATCACCTTATGTAATGTAAACAGATGTAGCCACATCGCCTCGGTTTGGGCACACTTCCATTGGTTACCCGTGACTTCCAGAGTGCGTTTAAGCTCCTGGTCTTGTTATTTGAAGCACTGAATGGTCTTGCAGCATCCAGGTCAGAACCTGCTCACGTCCAATGTGCTGGTGCGCTCACTGAGGTCAGCTGAGTGCTTACTACTCTGCCCTCCAACCAGGAACTATAAAACAAGAGGGGAGCGAGCCTTTGTGTATGTTGCCCCGTCCTCTGTAATGTACAATTCGACAGTCATCGTTCGTCACTGTCTTCAAGTCATGACCCACTACCGTGATTTGGTTTTTGGACAGTGACTCCTTTTAATGCTCGTTTCTTTCCTTTCTTTTGGGTTTTTTTGGATTGTTTTTATCTATTTTGAAACGACCTATGTACCACGGGGAGAATTAAAATGCGTTAACTATGCTCATATTTGGTTTCTATCTTAACTGGGCTGAATCAGTGAAGGAAGTTTTAAGCTGAATCCAGTGTTGTTGTTGCAAAGAGATTCTAGTATCATATCTCTGCAGACTTCAGTCCAGGAAAGCATTAAATATATGTTATTGATGAAGTTCAGAGTTCAGCATCCCATGATGATGAAGCATGGTTCTGTCTGAGCCCCTAAAACCTGAGCCCAGCTTAACCCCTGAACTTTAATATAGCAACATTCCTGAAAAAGCTGCTCGTATTCACATTCTTCTGCAGCTTTATTTTTAGTATGATAAGCATTGGCGAAGCAACTCCAACTGTTATCTCTAGTGCAAAAGCATTTTTACACAGCTGCTGTACTTTCATAAAAGACTGATGCTATAATTTTAACATCATCCAACGTCAGTTGTATATTTTTGCTGTGTTGCATAAATCCATGTAAGATCAACCTACTTTCCAGTTCCAAACATTGTGATAAATGCTGCTTCCCTCCTGATGTGTCCTTCCCCCGACTTCTGCAGCCGCTGAGATTAAATGACCTATAAACCGATTCAAATCCTCTCCTCGTTTGTAGCATCCAGTGTCCTGCTGGTTGGAGCAGTTTCCTCTGCAGAAGCCGGATTTATGGTTCTGGCTTTGGCCACAGCCATTTCTGGCATTCACACCTCTCTCACTCACACACACAAACATATTTACACCCACAGTTAGCTCGACTTGGAGGCTCCTGGGAAGGAACATCTCCAGCTGTGTTCTGCTGTACTGCGAAGTGCAGACTGAACATCCTGTAAGTGATCCGACCCGCTTGGCTCCTGATCCAGTGGGTTCAGTTACAAAGGAATATGGCAGGTATTTTATCACTAACACCCCCCAAGAGTTTAAATCAAAGCAGGCTTACGGAGTTTCATACAGCTCTTTTAGTTAGCCTTACAGTACTGGGTAAACTGTGGCGTCTGTAACATGTTAGAATCTTTAAAATAAAGCATCAATTGATTTGTTTGTAGTATAGAAATGTTCTTTTTTTATTTTACATCTTATCAAAATTTTCCCAAATACCTGATGTCAATGATTATTATGGAATGAAACCGCCACTGTGCATTTAATTTATCCATCAACATAGTAAGGGGACATGGAAATAACACAAGTTAAAGGCCAAAATATAATAAAACAGTGTCCCCTAATGTTTAGCTGCAGAAAAAGGATTATTTCTCACTTTGTGTTCAAATTTATTATTATTATTTTTCTTTTCAAATTAATTTCACTTTAATTGGTTACATAATGCTTATATGATTTTGTTCAGATGAGTGGGTGGACACATCCCTCTGAATACAGTGTCAGAATGCAATTATATGGAGATATGGAAGTGTCAAATTTAAAGAGCAAGTCACCACCCTACTAGAGTCTGACTCCACCTACATTTCCTGTCTGAAAAATGTTCTAAATTGAGGCGTTGCCTGGCAGACCAACACGTCCCCCACAACCCCCTGGCTGCTCAGCTTTGGTCGTCAGATCAACACATTCTCACACCCGAGGCTTCAAAATATGATGCGTGTGACCAAGCCTCAATATATGACGAATCGGGACGCCCCAGCGCGTCAGGAGACGACGATCAGGGACAGACAGCTGGCGCAGTGTCCCAGAGCATCGGTATCCGACGCCGGTGGTGAGACGGACATTAGAACCAGGGGCGTCGGACTGGGGGGGGGAAAGGGTACCGTTTACCCAGGGCCCACTGCAGGGAGGGGCCCTGAGACAGCTTTGAATAAAAATGTTTTATTGTTGTTGTTTTTTTTTCCCCCAACTTACTTAATGTCTTAATAAACTTCCCTTTACCTGGATAAAGAGGTTAAGAAACAGAATTTCGCCTTAAAAATAATAACTGAATAATCTCTGAGGCATCTATCACCCCTTAAAAATGTGCAAAGTGGTTTAGTCCACACCAGCGGCCAGGGGCTGCACGGCGGCACATGTACAGCTAATGAGACATTGCAGATGCCTACAGCCAGAGCTGGAGGCAGGAGAGTCAGTCATGCCTTTTCCCAAGAAAGGGAAATCTGGCTTCCAGAAAAGAAAAGAAAAGAAGGAGAAGGAGAAAAAGTTAATTGAACAGAAGCAAGTAGAAGGAAGGTGAGCAGCAGCAGAACACAGTTTTAGCTGATATTAGCTAGCTCTCAGAAGCTGCATTCATGTTAGGTGTTCAGTGTTAAATGCCTTTAGTTTCACCATCAAGATCAAATATAAATTAATTAGTGTTATCAGTGGTAACACTAATTAATTTATATTTATATATTAATCAGAATTATTATCACGGGCGGCCGCCACCAATTAATTCGCGGACCTTGCAGTAAAAACAGGTTCAGTCTGTGTGGATATTTCAGCTCCTTCCCAGTCATGGACCAGGACAAACTTGGTATCGATGGATTCGTGGTAATCTCAGGAATGTGAAGCTGCCACTGTTTTTCATATAGCATGATGACACTGGTGTTAGAGGATTGTTATTGACTTGGTTAGATATTTTAAGCCTATTTTAAATTTCTTTATATTTGATCTTGAAAACAGACAATCTTATAATTTGGCTGATAATGCAGGGATTATAAAATTTAGAGTACATTACATTCACAGAGAGAACCTGGTTTATTTCATGTCATATGTATTTAATATATCAATACATATCAGTATTAGCAAAGCTTAACATCATGAACCATCAGACATGACTGAAGAGCAGATGAAGATGTCATGCCAGGCACTGATGAGAAAACATTACAAGGATCTCACAGCTGAATTTGAGAATGAGATGCTACACCTGAGAACAATATATGGTGCCACATTTCCACACATTCGGTCTCCTCTTGAGCTGCTTAATGCTATCTACAGAATGCAATTACAGAGCATTTTTGGAGAAGTTTGTATTGGACTGAGGATTTTTTGCACACTACCTGTGACTGTTGCTGGGGGTGAACGGGTTTTTAGCAAACTGAAACTGGTGAAAAATTATTTGAGATCAACAATGTCCCAGGATAGACTGAACAGCCTTGCTCTTCTTCCTATTGAAAGCCAATTAGCCAAAGGATTGGACTTTAAAGATCTCATAAGTGATTTTGCTAACATGAAGACCCGTCAGTGGGCATTTACTGGAAAACAAATTCCAGGATTTTTGTTTGAACACATTGTTGGCAAATAAAAATAATTATATGTGAAGTCTGGGCATTTCACTTTTATTATGCTGGCATTTGTATTTGCTCAATATAGAGGTTAAACTAAGATCATATTTATTGTCTTGTCTTATAGCATGACAAAAAATGTGTAAGAGAGATATTAAGTAATTGAGCATGGGGGCCCACCTAGAAGACTTGTACCTAGGGCCCAGAATTTGGTGCTACGCCCCTGATTAGAACTACTTGTGAACTACTTAACCTTCCCCTCAACCCAATCCTAACCTTAAGGTCACAGTTTATGGACCTTAAAGCAACTTTACGGACTTTAGAATTTTTATGCTTGCGATTTTCCCCTCAGGCCAAAAGCGTAACGGTAGCTTCAATTGTAGGCTCGTACACGAGGCGCGCATGCTGTATGTGCACACTCAACGAAAATAACAGCTGAGACAGTTCCTTGTGTGTATGTGTGTGTGTGTGTGTGTGTGTGTGTGTGTGTGTGTGTGTGTGTGTGTGTGTGTGTGTGTGTGTGTGTGTGTGTGTGTGTGTGTGTGTGTGTGTGTGTGTGTGGCCCGGAGGACAGAGGACAGGAGAACGCGCAGCTAATTAATTAAATAATTTGGTTCTGTACCTTTCTCTTCAGCACAGCCGGCAAAGGTTTATGATGGGTCAGTCCTCCCGCATGTTCAGATCATTCCCTTCCCTTGCTTGAAAAATTGTTCCAAAATGAAAGTTGAACCCACATCTTTTTTATCTGTGAATTCAATGCCGTTCGGCGAGTCTCAAATAAAAATTTGGGCATCTTAATGTAACAAAATATACCATTAATGTAAAAAAGAAACTCTTAATGAACTATGTTCACACCCAGAATCAAACCCAGGTCTTCTGCATGGGAGTCAGACATCTTACAAGGTGCTCTACACTCTAGTAACATTCACAGTATCTGTAACTTTTATATCCTTGATGACAGCTGAAACAAGGTCAAACCAAAGAACGGTTCTAAGCGAAAATGGCTATTTTGTTGCTAATTTGCAGGAAATATCTAGAATAAAGTTTTACAAAAAGTAGCTAAGGGTCCTCAGAAATGTAGCTAGGTTTGTCACTAGGCGTTAGGAACAGCGACAAAGTCGCTGAGTTGGCACAGCCTCTCTCTCTGCTGTTAAATCTACTGATAGCAAATGCTACGGGCTATGCCTGAGTGTGAACACGCATGAAGCAGCCTGCTCGACCCGAGCATCTCTCTTTAACTGTGATTTTACAGAAAAACAGGCAATCACAGTAAAAATGTCAGGGCTCATTCTACAGGACCAGGGCATTGCAGGAGAATGTATGAAGAAGAAATTTATTATTTCTATACATGTTTTGGCTGTCAAACTTCCATAATGTCCCTTTAAGGTTAGGATTGGGGTGAGGGGAAGGTTAAATAGTCGAATAATGTCCGTGTGACTGCGCGCGTCAAACAGTGATGCCAGTGGAGCCACGTGACCCAGCGTGTCCCTGATCGTCGTCTCCTGACGCGCTGGGGCATTCCGAATCGTCATATATTGAGGCTTGGCCACACGCTCATATTTTGACACCTTGGGTGTGAGAATGTGTTGGTCAGATAGTTACACACACACACACACACACACACACACACACACACACACACACACACACACACACACTGCTCAGACGTAGAAGGGAGAGCTTGCTTCCTAGTCCCTGACAGGGAAGCTAGCTCCTTCGCTTCAGAGCAGTCATTTGAGGTAGAGTTCCTTCCACCTCTTTCACCACTGAAGGGTCTTTTTGGACGAGGCGAGCTGCCCTGAGCCGTATCATTTTGAACCAATGGCTCGTGCCAAACCACAAACGCTTGCTACCCCAGCTCCAACTTGCTATGGAGGAGTAGCCAAGCCCAAGACTCAGATCCTTTTATACACCACAGCAGCAGTGCAGCTGGCATCATATGGTACATCAAAGTTAACTCTTAGGCAGTAGCAGTGGCTGACTCAAATGCAAATGTAGTGCAGAGTTTTAACCTAAAGAAGGCGCCAAAATGATGATTGAATTTTTAAATTTTAAATAAGTTTTACTAAAATGCCAAAAATAATGACTACATGTGTTTTCAACACTATTAGACACTCACTTATACAGTTATCCAGGAAAATAAATTGATTCGGGGATGACTTGATCTTTAAAGTAAAGTTTAGTTAATTGTTTACAAACTGGTTTTACTCCTTAGTTGAATTACTTATTCACACCTGAATATATAACCACAAAACCTTTTAATACTTGAAAATGCCATGCTGTAGTCCATTTATAGTTTGTGCAGTCAGACCTATGTCTAATTAAAAACACATGAAGCACACTGGCCCAGATAAACCCAGCCTCTTATATGACAATTTTTCTGGATACCTAAATCTTTCTGCATGTAAACTAAACATGTTCACGTGTTGCTCCATCAGCTGGTTCCCTGCAGCAACTATATATGCATCATAAAGCACTTGGTTCATAATGCAAAATCAAATAGAAACATTATTATGCATCCATTTTTTTTAAGTGGAGGTGGACTTAAGAGTCAAGATGAGCAATTTTCCATTTACCAGATGATGTGCAAAACATCATGTGTAAAACACATAACCAATGCAAACTTGACTAGGTCATCAGCTTTTTACGTAGCAGCCTTAAAATCTCAGTTTACAGAAATGTAGGATTTCTGTAAGCTTTGTTTGCTGGAGAGAAGTATTTTCTACTGTGTAGACATAAGCATTGCTTTGTTCATGTTGCCCTTTAAGCATCATCATATCTTTCTACAACACAAAGGGAAACATCTGGTGCTGCTAATCAGACTGTAAAATGATTCGACAGATTTGCATTAAAGTGAAACAAACAGAAACACGAACAGACATCTGGAGCCGAAGGACTAATTTTTCTAAATGGAAGATCCTACCTGAACCAGATGACTTTATGATCCAGATTTAAACTTCCCTGCTGTTCTTACCTGCTCAGCCTCGCTCAGCCCCTCTATTCTACAGCTGTCTTATTATGATGGACTAAAGAACAGCCAAACACACCCTGCCACGTGTGTGTGTGTGTGTGTGTGTGTGTGTGTGTGTGTGTGTGTGTGTGTGTGTGTGTGTGTGTGTGTGTGTGTGTGTGTGTGTGTGTGTGTGTGTGTGTGTGTGTGTGTGAGAGAGAGAGAGAGAGAGAGAGAGAGAGAGAGAGAGAGAGAGAGAGAGAGAGAGAGAGAGAGAGAACATATCAGATGACCAGAACAAGAGTGGCATGTGTCAACGTCATCTGAACCCGCAAACCTTCACCGCCAGGTGTGTACTTCACTGAACAGGTGTGTGTGTGTTCCTAATCTTCACTTCCATTTCCTCCAGAGAGGAGAAATTCAATCCCCAGGGAACGAGAGAGAGAAAATACTATGAGAGAAAAGACATCCACACACTACTTACAGATTAAACTGCAGGATTAAAGATTAAATTACCCTGCTGCAGACACGGTTGTATGCGCCATGAGATCAGAGAGCAGTTGTTGCTTCACCAGTCTCCTCTTACAGTCCTGTGTGTGTTAATATTGTATTACTAACACTGCAAAGGCATAAATTACACCAAAGATATACGCCTCCTTTAAGAGACAAGAAAAAAATCATCAGAGATGCCAGTTTGGAGTGATTGCATGATTTATAGTGATGAAGATCAATAGTAGTTAATGGAGTTTACTGTAAATCACAGAGTGTGACGCGTTCTGTTTCTGTGTTTATGCAGGAAAACTTTGGAAACTAGAACAAGAGCTTGAGACACTTTAAGAAAAGGTGAAATAGAAAAGAAACCAAACGCTGCCTGGTGTTTCTGCACTAAAATGAAACACTTTTAGAGAATCGAGATGAATTTCCACAAAACACCTGACAGGAGCAACAAAGGACAAAGATTTCCTGTTTGTCTAATTTAATTTTGTAGTTTAGAATTTTTCAATGTAAAATTTACCAAATTATTTAAAATCTGTGTAAACAAAGTTTGAACTACATGAGAAGTTTGGGTTAACTCAACTCTGTTCACTCTATCCATCACCTGCTTCACATTGCTGATAACTGCAGATGAAACGTCCGTAGCTTCAGACAAATCATAGGAAATCACAGAAATGGTCCAAAAAAGAGGAGTCCCACTCTCTTCATCGCAGCTTCTTAAATATTCCCTATTTACTCAGAGCAAGAGACGTGGTGGATTTGCTGACGGCAGCGTATACGTCACACTACGTTATTATAATGCAGAGGAACACACACACATACAGCCTTGTTATGCTAATGTGTATGTGTGCGCGTGCGTGCGTGCGTGTGTGGGTTTGTGTGTGTGTTTCTAAGTAGGTCACTTCATCCAAAATGAACACACACACAAACAGCAGACCAATCAGGAATATTCAAGCAGACAGGAGCATTTCTGTCTGAGTCTGTGAAGAAAGCTGCAGAAACAGAAACTGGACCTGCAGGAAAAACTCATAGAGCTTCAGCTATACTGTCTGAAATGTGTTGCACAGAAGAAAAAAAAACATTCATGACTAAGCAGTCTCATACTGAGGGGATAAAAATGTAGAGCTTATTGTAACAGCAGTGCTGGAGAAAATCTTCCTCTAAGAACCTGGAGTGTTTCGTGATGTTTAGAAGTATTCTCAAAAAGTCTAAACCTACCCTGACTTTCCATGACCTATTAAAATATTTGTTCATTCATCTACTAATAAATATTTGATTGATATTATAAAATCACACAATTATCACACATGACATGCAATTCTATAAGTGGTGCTTTTGCCAATGTCTCCCCCAAGCCCCCCCCCCCCAGAAAAAGACAGTTTTAATAAATCATATTCATGTTCACTCAAACCATGAATTGATCTTATTTTTTCAAGGCATAATTGTTAAACAAAATAAAAACAAAGTTAATGAGTAGGGTCCACAAAGGGGCATGCCTAAGCAGAAGACTGGTAAGGTATGCTAGAGCTGTTCCTTGTAGGGCCTCGTATGTCAGTAACAAGACCTTAAATTTGGCCCTGTATTGCAAAGGAAGCCAGTGAAGATATACAAGCACAGGAGTGATGTGGTCCCTGTGCCTAGTGCCTGTCACAAATCTAGCAGCTGAATTGTGCAGTAACTGCAAGCATGCAACCGCACCCTGACTCAGGCCAGCTTACAATGCATTGCATTATTTGAGCCTTGACAAAATAAAAGCATGGATGACCAACTCTGGATGAACTCTGGGAAACCGGGGCTTAATTCTGGCCAATCGGCTCAAATTTCAAAAGCACAATCACACAACTTGGTTCCTTTGTCCATCAAGGGCCAAATCCATTTGTACACCTAAATAGGTAACGGTTAGCTTCTACTAGCAGGGACGTGCTCTGCTGTCTCCTGTACGCTAAATCAATAACCTTCCCCATCGCCATTCAAGATGCATGAATCCATGTGCAATTTTAGGACCAGAGGTTTAGGAACTCTGTTGGAGAGAATTGGGTGAGAATTGCTTCTCTGATCGCTATGAGAGCGGAGGGGGAGGTGCATTCCTCCAATCCCTTTGACAGGTGCTGGGGTTCATTTTAGGGCTGCTTCAGCTACCACCTAATGTGGGCTAAAAACAGTTATGGGTAATGCCACTAATGCAGATTTACAATGTGATGTAGATCTGTCTAGCTTTTCCTGACTCGAGTGGTTCCCCATGCAGGAAATAGCGGTAGATAACTATTTTCTTGTTCAGCCTGCGAGGGAAACTGAGTGAACGACGGTATTTCAAACATGAAAAGTAAAACGGTTTCTCGGTAAACTTGGTCTTTCAAGCAACGTTCCATAGTTGAGACTGTTTAATACATAAGTTTGTGCTCATTTGAACAAACTGCTGTCCACACACCACAGGGAGCTGCTGACAGAGAGAGACAATCTGACAAACGCAGGACAAGACAATTGGATGTGTGTGACTGTGGTGATGAGCAGCAGTGTGTGGGTAATCGCAGCAGTCACGCTCTCCTTATGAGAGGATTTTCGTTGACGTGACAGACAGGAAGTAACCCAGAATCCACTGGACCAAATTGCGACGGATTTTCTGTTTTGCTGTGAATAAAAATGAGGTTTTAGGCTTTTATTTAGGTGTCGGCGTTGCTGGAAAACATCCCTCTCTGACTGAGCAGGAGCAGCCTGATTTTCAGGTCAAGCACACAGATGGGAAGTGAGAAAGTGAAGCAGGCAGTGCTGCACAGCGTGTCGCAGTGCTTAAAACCCAGATCTGAAGACATTTTCTAATTTCTGACTGAATATTCATGGGGGAAAATCCCAATTCCTCTGTGCATTTTCCACATGAACAGTTTGAGAGGAAAACTAAAAGATGAGGTATTTTGTTAAAACTGAAGGACTTTAAATAAATGTCCACGGGTCCCATTTGAAACAATGTCGTGTTGGTTTGTTGCTCCAGTGGAAGACAAACCATAAACATTCAGGCTGACTGAATGATTTAAAACATACAGGAAATAAACTGAGTAGGAAAAAGCATCCTGTAATACTAAAAGAAGTTTTATATTTAATGCAAATTTTAATAACAGTGCATTACCACTTTGGACTGCTATCACAGTCCATTCTCTTCAACTGTCATTACGCATTTGATCAAAAAATCAACCAAAAGTAAAATCAAATATATATATTTTTTAAATAAATGTGTTAAATGTCCTTAAATTTACCTTTAGCTCCACAAAACATAGATATATTGATCCCGATCATAAAATAATCACAAACATCCACTTAAACATTTCAACAGTGAAGGCACATCTTAGACTAAAGCAGACTCAGCTAAAAGTTCATGTAAAGGTTACGATTTCTGGGGGATGTAATCCTTAACTCTTTCAGACATAGCACCTACAGGGGGTGCGGAAAGTAGTCAGACCCCCATCAATTTTTCACTCATTGTCATATTGCAGTCATTTGCTTACATCAATTAAATTTATCTTTTTTTCATTAATGAACACGTAGCACCCCCATACTGATAAAAAACACAGAATTTTAGACATTTCTGCAGATTTATTTAAAAAAAGACAAACTGAAGTATCACATGGTTCTAAGTATTCAGACCTTTGTTGTGGCACTCATTTAACTCAGGTGCTTTCCATGTCTTCTGATCATCCTTGAGATGGTCCTACAACTTCATTGGAGTCCAGCTGTGTTAAAAATAGTTTAACTATACTGATTGGAATTGTTTAGGAAAGCCACACACCTGTCTATATAAAACCTTACAGCTCACAATGCATGTCAGAGCAAATGAGAATCATGAGGTCAAAGGAACTGAAGAGCTCAGAGACAGAATTGTGGCAAGGCTCAGATCTGGCCAAGGTTACAAAAACATCTCTGCTGCACTAAAGGTTCCTAAGAGCACAGTGGCCTCCATAATCCTTAAATGGTAGATGTTTGGGATGACCAGAATTAGAGCATGCAGTCTAGTTAAACTGAGCTGCCAGGGTAGAAGAGCCTTTGTGAGAGAGGTAACGAAGAACCCAAAGATCACTGAGGCTGAGCTCCAGAGATGCAGTCAGGAGATGGAGAAAGTTGTAAAAGACAACCATCACTGCAGCCCTCCACCATTCAGGGCTTTAAGGCAGAGTGGCCTATCTGAAACCTCTCTTCGGTGTAAAACACATGAAAGACTGCATGGAGTTTACTAAAACACACCTGAAGGACCCCGAGATGGTGAGAAATAAGATTCTCTGGTCTGATGAGACCGAGATAGAAATTTTTGGCTTTAATTCTAAGCGGTATGTGTGGAGAAAACCAGGCACTAATACAGTCCCCACAGTGAAGCATGGCGGTGGCAGCATCATGCAGTGGGGGTGTTTTTCAGCTGCAGGGACAGTCACTGGAACAATGAATGTGACCATGTTCAGGGTTATTCTGGATAAGAACCTTCTCCAGAGTGCTCAGGACCTCAAACTGAGCCAAAGGTTTACCTTCCAACATGACAATGGCCATAAGCACAAAGCTAAAATAACAAAGGAGTGGCTTCACAACATCTCTGTGACTGTTCTTGAATGGCGCAGCCAGAGCCCTGCTCTCTGGAGAGACCTAAAAATGGTTGTCCACCAATGTTCACCATCCAACCTGACAGAATTTGAGAGGATCTAAAAGGAGGAATAGAAGAGGATCCCCACATCCGGGTGTAAGAAACATGTTGCATCTTTACCAAGATGACTCGTGGCTGTAGTAGGTCAAAAAGGGTGCTTCTACTAAATACTGAGTAAAGGGTGTGAATACTTAGGACCATGAGATGTTTCAGTTTTTCTTTTTTTAATAACTGCAGAAATTTTTGGAATTCTGTGGGGTTTTCTTGTCAATGTTGGATGCTAACGGATTTTGCCAAACGACTGCAATATAACAAAAAGTGAAAAATTGATTGGGGTCTGAATACTTTCCGTACTCACTGTATGTGGATGCACACACAGAGAAATAGGCACACACACACACACACACACACACACACACACACACACACACACACACACACACACACACACACACACACACACTTCTGCAGTGTGTGCTTTAGACAAACAGAAACAGGAGATCAGGAGTACATTGTTCACTGCATGCTGAACTCAGAGCTGAAATAAAAATAATCAACAGGAGTTCCTACCTCGACTCTGGATACTACTCCACATCATGGACAGCTGTTCACCTCCTCTGCCTCCACCTCCCCCCTCTGCACTCGATCATCTGCTCCTCCCACCTCCCAGTAACTAAAACCGTCGAAGAGAAAAGCCCAAAACAAACAGCGGAGGCTCGCCTTCGGTGCGTGTGAATGTAAAGAGACACGTGTGTAGTGGCTGAGGATTCGCTGACATCCGTCCACATAGAGACAGAGTGAACATGTGAGTGAATCACTGAGGTGATGCTATTTAGGTTGAGTAGTGAGGACAGCCTCTCTGTCTCAGTGGAAATCCCTGTTTCTCCCTCACTCTGTCACTGCGTGACTCCCTCACTCAGACAGTTCATGGCATCATGTTTTTTTTCTCTTTCTAAGAGAAAATCTGGAAAAGAAAGAACAAGAATCATGTAGTGTTTCTTCATATCTCTACAATTTGTTCTACTAACCTTGTAAAATTCTTACCAAATATCTCCTTAAAATGACAACGTGCATTTTTACTGTTAATCTCTGGAAATATCCATCAAAGTGTTGTTGAAAATGAATTAAATGCCCAGTTATTGGAAAATGTTGGTGGCTTCATAACATAGAACAATTAAAATCGGGTCTAAAATACATGGGTGCAGGTCTATGTCACAGGGCAACGCCATATTAGATGCCATGTTTCCTTTTACAGGAGCCTGTGAGGACAAAATGCATTTACTGATTTGTAACAAACGGTTACAAAACTTTTTCCATTCATGAACATTGTTGTTTTACACATTTACCTCTTCACTTGTTGCCAAAGTAGGGTTGCCACCTCTCCCGCATTAGCTGGGACTTCCCGTATTTTTATCTAAATTAGGCTGTCCCATGCGGGGCGTAGATTTGACCCACTTTTTAAAAACTGCTTTGTACAGCGTTACATTAAGTGAAGCCCTGAGCTCCTACTGCTCTTGAGTGCACCCCGGTACATATAACAATCACGTGGGACGGGTCATGTGACTGTATTCAGCCAATTGGGTGACACATTTGTCAAATCCTCCTAACAGTTTGCTGGTTGAATGGGGGGTATGTGTTTACCATAACATCGCTTGTCATTTGGCTCCCAGCTCCGTGTTGACTTTCAGAGCTGGGAGCATCGACAACGGTGGACTCGTAGATCTTTGACCGCACTGGACCAGCGAAGCCCACTATCGTCAGTCAGCTTACCTACTTATGATTTTGTTACTAAGCAGGCCGGAATCACAGTGCCTTCACTTTGAAGTCGCTCTACCATGTTTTTCTTGCTAAAAACACCCGGAAAAACTCTGTTAGCTTCGGGTTATCATATAGCTGATGTCCCACTCATCTCCGACCATGGAGCATGAGCTGATGTAAAAGGCCACGGCGCCTGGCTACGATCACACCAGTCTGAGGCTCTGCTTGTAATTTAACAGTCCCGGTCCATATTAGATCTCCACAGATGACCAGCATGATTACAGCCTTGCACGGGAGTCAGTCGGCCGTGTGGGTGCGTTACCCCGGACCCCAGAGCCCCTTCTTAGCTTCTTGGGTTAGCTGAGTTAGCTAGTAGCTACACTGGTTCATTTGTTCCAACACTGTTCCAAATGTAACAGCCCCACACTCAGCCCCAGCCCTTTTACCATTTTTGGATTGTCTGGGCATGACAAAATATGTGACACGGTCAACATGGCGGTGGTGGGAACCTCCCATTTGGAAGCAAAACCTTATAATTCGAGCCTGTGGAAATTAAATATCCAGTATATATGACTCACTTGGAGTGAATAAAGGATGTGAGCAGAACTACCTCATGTCGTCCCTGCGTTCCTCCACACTAGTGACCCTGTGAATGGACATGTCTGTGAACAAAGAGTCAGCTGCCCCGGCACTGGTAAAACTCCTGTTGCCAAAGCAGAGGGAGTACCTCTCATTGGCCGAGGAATCAGACAGGATCCTCTTGGCTACTACCGCCTCCATTCACTATGCAATGCTGATGGTTTACCTCCACCAATAACTCAAGCCAGAAGGAGTTCTGCCGTATTTTGGAGTTGCTAATGCTAACAGTTATCTTCTATTAGCCAAACCAAGTTTTGCTCTCATTCATCCATCCATTTTCATCTGCTTATCCAGTCAGGTCGTGGAGGCAGTAGCCTAAGCAGGGAGGCTCAGACGTCCCTCAAACTCAGCCACTTGGGCCAACTCCTCCAGAGAAATCCTAAGGGATTCCCTGGCTGATTCTCATCCTGCTTCACACTCAGCTGTGAACTGCTCCAGAGAGAGCCAGATATCATGTTCTTTTGAAGCCAACAGGACCACATCATCTGCAAAATGCAGAGACTCAATCCTTAGGCCACCAAAATGGATCCCGTCAACACATTGACTGCACCTAGAAATCCTGTCCATAAAAGTTATGAACAAAATTGATGACAAAGGGCAGCCTTGACAGAGTCCAACTCTCACCTTCAACAATGGAAGCATGGAACATGGCCCACTTGGACTCAATGTACCCCGCCACTCCAGAACATTTTGGAAGTTCTGTCAGAGGTGTGAATTGAAACTTCTTCTGGCAGAAGACTCTGCCAGAGGTTCCCAGCAGACCCTCACCATACATTTGGGCCTGCCAGGTCTGACCGGCATCTTCCCCCACCACTCACCACTAGGTAATGGTCAGTTGACAGCTCCGCCCCTCTCTTCAACCAAGTGTCCAAGACATGTGACCGCAGATCAGATGAAACAAAGTTGATCATTGATCTGCGGCCAAAGTATCCTGGTGCCAAGAGCACATATGGACACCTTTATGTCTGAACATGGTGTTCACTGTGGACAATCCATAATGAGCACAGAAGTCCAATAACACAACACTGCTTGAATTCAAATCAGGGGGCCGTTCCTCCCACCCACACCTCTCCAGGTCTCACTGTCGTTGCCCATGTGAGCATTAAAGTCCCCCAGCAGAACGAGGGAGTTAGAGGAAGGAGCGCTTTCCAGCACCTCCTCCAAGGACTTCAAAAAGAGTGGGTAGTTTGAATGGTAGTTTGATGCATAAGCACAGACAACAGTCAGGACCCGTCCCACCCAAGCCCCCACAATGCTGCTCAAAAATTGAGGCCAACCCAGAAGTACCAAAAATTGCAGTTCCATCCGCTGGGGGCTGGTGTCAGAAGCGAGCAAATCCTCATTGACTCCCATGTTAAAAATACCAATTTCACAGCAGAAATAAACATGTTTACAGCCTGGTACCAAAACATGTTTTTGGTTTAAATGATCTAGTTTACACTCATGACAACTCTGAGGGGGGTGAATTTTTTTCTCACTCTTCTGTTTAAGTGTATTAAAAGCCTAAAATTCTGTATAATTAATGAGCATCAGACCCACGTGACCGCCGCCTAAGACCCACGTGACCACAGAGCTAGCTCCGTCGAAAGGTCTCAGTAGAGCCTCGGTCTGGCCTGGAAACTGTTCCGGGATTTTGAGTCTCTGTGTTTGTGTATTCTGTTTTGGATATTATTTGTGCAATTGTTGGAAAAAATGACTTGTTGTGGCATTAATTGCACTAATAGAGCATCCAAGGAGTCTCCACTTCATTTTTTTCGGTAAGTAAAATTGTATTTATATATTTTAGGTCACTGCCGAGCTGAGCTTAGATTTTAACATGTACTGTTTAACCATGAAATTTAAATGTAATAGGGTAAAACCCAGTACATTTAACATAATGCTGCACTTTAGAAAATGGGTTGAAATATAAAATGTTGGTGGAGCTGGGTTCCGACTATCGGCTTGTGGAGCTCTCGGGAGACCGATGTTTTCCACCCGTTTCTCCCCTCCCCGCAGCTCGGCGCACCTCTGTCTGATCGCGGCTTCTGTCTGCTGCGCGGGCTGCCAGCCGGCTTGTGGTTCTCCCCTCCCCGCAGCTCGGCGCATCTCTGTCTGATCGCGGCTTCTGTCTGCTGCGCAGGCTGACGGCTTTCAGCAGCTTTCGGGAGACCTCTGTGTTCCACCTGGTTTTACCCAGCGGTCAGCCCGGAGTATCTCTGACTCAGAAGCTCTGGTGTTGTGCACAAAACAAGAATCTTTGGGTCTTTGTTTGGGTCCAGTAATTGAGGGCATGTTCACACCACTTCTGTGCGCTATGATGTTCAAAATGTTGTGTTAATAATGAGATCAAACATGGTAAACACAGAGAAAATTAACTTGAGAGAAAAATAGAACTGAAAACATACATGGTGCTGAGGCCTTTTTGCAACACAAACAACCAAATAAGTGCATTTGTGAGCAATCAGGTCTCCTCTTGAGAGGCTGTCAACCGACCATGTGTTCAAACATTGTGTTCAAATGTGGCCCAATGGTAGCCTGGCAAACGAGACTAAATAAATAGTAGTAATAAATCGCAACGCTCCATTGATGGCTCTCAGTTGTGGGGCGGGTTCTATCATTGTCTTTCAAACAATCTTGCATGCTAGTGGACAATGAACAACGTGACATACTCACTCTAACGGATGTCGGTAAACGGTGTTGAAGGCAAAAATACATCCTTTTTACTAAAAAAGGAACCTAAAAACATCTAATAAAGCCCAAGTCCATATAGTCAAAAATTGATGTAAAAGTCATTTCAAACAAGCTGTCGCCATCTTGTTCCACTCTGTTGCATCTTCCTGCCCACCAGACGAATAGAGGGCCCTGATTGGCCCACAAGCGGTTATAGCGCTGTGATTGGTTCACAAAGAAGATAAAGCGCTATGTGTGGCCCACCATTATGGACCAATCACTGCTGTGTTTGAAACCCCTCTAGGGAGATGTGATTGGCCAGCCAGAATGCTGCTAGGAGCTGCAAAGGTTCCAATGGAGCATTCCTAGACCAAACTTTGCAAAGCAAGAATTTGGTCTAGTTCACTAGGCTAGCCCAATGGCACACGGTGGGGACGACTGTGCTCTAGAGTCTCTCAGCTGATCTCTCTTTCCTTCCTCTAAAGCAGGACTTTTAAGACTCTTGAGGCAACAACTGACTGAACTTTTTGTACTCTATCTCATGAGACTTTCTCCATGCTTTAGTGGATAAAATATGGAGGATAAAACAGAGACAAAACAAGCTCTGATCTGTAGCTCTGTGTTTTATATTTATAAGCAGAGGAGTAAGGAAAGGTGCAGAAGTTTTTACCCATTATACCACGAGAGCCAGCTATCTTTAGCCCAGACTGGCTCCTTGTCACGTGGATCAAGGTGGAAGTTTGCATGAAAACTACCTTTAAAGAGGGACTGCACGCCATCAGAAAATGTCACTCCACATCTAGTCAAGATTTGAAAACTGCCATTAAAGTGGGCGTTGCCAGGAGGCACAGAGTGGCATGGCCAAGTGTGGGGAATTTCCATCCTGGGAGGGAGGGGGAATGGGAAGAGACTGTACCGAATCAATGATGTGAAATTGTTCCAGCCCCAGTCAATCGCAAGTTTAAAATGCAGTAGCCACAGTTCTGCCACAGGGGGCAGCACTAAGACGTTTTTAGACCTAGATTCCAGATTTAATCAAGTTTACACAAACATGTCAAAAAATGCACAGAAACAGAAAGACTAAATTTGTAAAGACCCAATTATACAGTTAATTAGCAAAAAAAAGAAGTTATTTTGGGGTTTAGTTACTCTTTAAAGTGATTTTACCTCTGATAAACATAAGCTGAGTTTTGTTTTACTGATGTTAATCTTGTAATGTGGTTTGGGGTGACGGTGGTTCAGGGGTTATGAGTTTGTCCTGTAATCAGAGGGTTGCAGGGTTTAACCCAGGCTCTGGCAGTTATGTCCTTGGTAAAGACGCTTTGCCCCTCATGCCTGCTGGTGGTGGTCAGCGGGTCTGAGCGCCTGTGTTCGGCAGCCTCGCCTCTGCCAGTGTGCCCCAGGGCAGCTGTGGCTCCAATAGCTCATCACCATTGGCATGTGAATGTGAGTGTGAATGAATCAAGTTATAAAACACTTTGGAGTCCTCTGACTCAGAAAGGTACTTTAGGTAGGTCATTTATAGTTGCACTGACAGCCTGCACTGGATTATGCATGTTTAAAGGTTCAACAGAATAAAGTTGTCAGGTTGCTTTTGGCTAAATTTGGCCAAAATTCACAACTGATGTTAATGACTACATTTCTATTCAATTGAATTCAAGTTTATTTATATAGCACCAAATCACGACAAGCGTCATCTCAAGGCACTTCACATAATAAACATTCCAATACAGGTCAGTTCATTAAGCCAATCAGAAAAAAGTTTCCTATATAAGGAACCCAGCAAATTGCATCAAATCACTGACTAGTGTCAGTGACTTTACAACAATCCTCATACCAAGCAAGCATTTAGCCACAGTGGAGAGGAAAACTCCCTTTTAACAGGAAGAAACCTCCAGAGGATTCTGGCTCAGTATAAGCAGCCATCCTCCACGACTCACTGGGGATCGACAAGACAGAGCAGACACACACACACATCTTCACAACATATATACCAAGTAGTGTTTCTATGGTTACATTGTGATTTCTTAGTAAATATTCTATTTAGTGAGAGATAAACTTTATTGTATTTATCCTAGTGAATATATAAGTAAATGGGTAAACTAGTAGTAGCACATTCATGTCAAAGAAAGTAAAATGTTATTATCAGGTGAGGGAGAATGTTTAAGCGGTTAGCAACAGTGTTCAAGCCGATGACCCCCCTCCATGAGGCTATAGCTCAGCAGAACATCATTGCAGCTTCTTTTAGGAAGAAAAACAGAGAAAATTTTAAATTAACAGCTGAAAGAGCAGGAAATAATGCAGTTAAAGTGCAAACTGTAGAAGAAAGTATAGAGTGTGGAAAGTGATCAGTATGTCCTCCAGCACTCTAAGCTGGAGGTTAAATAATTAACCTCTGAAAGAAAATTAATTGAAAATCAATTTAAAGGCCAAATTCACAGAGAAACAGTTTTTTTCTTGTTATTTCTAAATATGATTGATCACTCTGAGCTAGGGCTGGGCAATAAATCGAAAATGTATCATTATCGAAAATTCTGACTCTTATTGGGCTGTAATCAACCCCCTTCTCAAGAAACCTGGTCTTGATGTCTCGGTATTATCCAATTATCGACCTATTTCTACACTGCAATTGCTTTCTAAGGTTCTTGAGAAAGTTGTTTTGACTCAATTGTCTGACCATCTAGATGATAACTAATTTTCTTTTGATTTAACAGCTTAGAAATCACATCAGGTAGTAAAAGTGCATGATTTGAGCAAGCTGTTAAACAACATTGATGGCACTGCTAAATCAAAATAAAGCATTTGCATGAGGATGCCAGAATCTTTTGCTCTCACAATATTCTTACTTTTCAACAAACTTCATCATGCAACATCATAGGAAGATCTGTACATTTGTGTTTGTAGCACCAATTCAACCACTGATAAGCCTAGTTTATGTCTCCATCTGTGGTGCGGCTCTACTATTCATGCAGTAGAGCTAATGTGCAAGTCATCACATCTCCTGATGTGTCTTAGACAGTTATGAAAGAACTCTGACTTGTTCATTTATGTTTGCATACGTCAGGTAGGCAGAGCGTTGTTGGTTTGAATGCAGTCATTCTGTATAATGTCACCAAGCTCCCACATCTGAGCCTCGTGTCATCACCACACGCTACTTTCAGAGAGAGAATTTGTCAGCAAGGTCTATTCATACACTGCTGAATACATCAACAAAAGACCACACATCAACACCTGCTCTGTTCTTATGTCTAACACACACACACAAACACACATGCATGCACACGCACATACACACCCAAATACGCACGCATGCACACTCACACACACACACACACATACACACACACAAACATGCACACACGCATGCACGCACATACACACACACTCACACAAACATATGGGTCTATTAATATCTGTCCATTTCACAGCTCATTATGAATGAGGAATGAGCAGGACAGCAAGCTGACCTTTATAGCACAAGAGAGCTAACTTATTCAAACACAGTTTGTGGGAAAAACAAAGATGGAGAAAAGAGAGGATTTCTGTGGGCTTTCTGGGAAAAATGAATATCTGATCAAAAAAATAAGAGAGAAAAGGAAGAAGAGAAAGGGAATGAATAAAGGAAGGGAGCTGTAATCATGTAAATGTTATTAGTCTCATGTGAGTTAAGCTCTTAATTTGTACTGACTATGTGGATCATGGGAATTCACTTCTTTCATTAGTAATTCACTATGTGTGTGTGTGTGTGTGTGTGTGTGTGTGTGTGTGTGTGTGTGTGTGTGTGTGTGTGTGTGTGTGTGTGTGTGTGTGTGTGTGTGTGTGTGTGTGTGTGCAGATGAATTTGCTGCCTCCTGCTGGTCACTCAGGAAAAACAAACAGGCTTTATTAAATCCAGGGAGAAAAACGTTTTCCCGAAGTCCCAGATGGTTGGATATTGTTGGAATTTTACAGTCAGAAAATCCCAAAAGAGTCTGATGTTTCAGTCATTTAGGAAGAAAAGTTATACTGAAACATATTTTATATCCAGTTGGCTGCGAGGACTGTCAGTTTTTCTCCTTTCAAAACAAAGAAAGAGGGACGTAACTACTGTTTACCACCAGTGAGTGTGGGGGTGCCGGTGTCGGTACAGGATCTGCTCGGGGTCCAGCGCCTGCAGATGACGTCACATTACTGCGAATCTACTCGGCTTTCACACATACGTTTTGGAAAGACATCAGCAGTTTTGTTAATAAATTCTTGTTTGTTAACACCTAAATGTTTTCTTTATAATTGTAATTTGTTAATAAAACACCATAATATCTTTGTTTTGTAAAGAATGTGAAACTGCATAAAACCAACATCGGACTGACAAAAAATAGAACAGTTCTTATATGTGAAGCCATGTCTGTTTGTATTAATGTGGAGTTCGTCTGTATATTTCCTTAGTTGTTATCTAAATACATTCTTTGACTCAAAATATTTCTTGGTGTCTTTCAATAAAGTTATTATATTTCATTTTGCCCCATTTCATCAACATCAAGAGCTTTTGAGGGTCACCGTTTATCATTTGCTTATATTTTACATTTCCTTCAGAAATTCAAACATACTTTCTCCAAAAACTGTTGATTTTTGGACTACAGGACTACAACCGCTAAGACTACGACCGCAAATTTGTTCTGACCAATCAAAATCATAACGTGATAACGTCACTTCTGTAAGCTTCATGTTCAGCCAATCAACTACTTTGACGTCATCGGCAGTCGAAGGACCCAGAGCCGATCCTGTACCGACACCGTTTCTCCTGCGAGCTAATGCTGCAACGCCGACAGTTGTAATTTGGCGACGGCCGGCAAATTTCCAGAGTTAATTTGAAAATGGTTGCCGTCACCGAATTTTACCACAGGACGTCATTTTTACTACATTTCTACATAATGCACCTTTAAGACTGATCTGTTTAATATAAATCCTGTATGTCCTTTGCTACTTCTCTAAAGTTTCTTAAATGTTGAACACAATGCATAACGACTAAAATGATAATGAAACAATAACTAATATTCTTATTCTTCTTATTATTATATTTATAAAACAAAGGCTCTGACATGAAGAAGGTGGGTAAGTAATTACAGTTGGTATATTGTTGTGTAATCAATCCATGTAGTTTGACCAAATTTGTTATTTGCCAGCCTGCTACTTCAGGATGGACTAGATGTTCCTGGTTCTGAACCCAAAACTTCAACATGTTCTTTTCTGAGGTGTCCCTTTCTCCATCTGGCCTAGTGCTCCACCACATCAAAGGGGTACTTTATTTCGTATTTTTAAATCGTTTCCTTGAGCCAGTATGTGCTAAAATGACCCTTTACAGGGTTAATGAAAGGCCACCCAGCCCCTATCGCCCCCTGTGGCCAGAAAATCGCACTTGCAACTTCACAGTTGCCGGTCCGGTCTGTTGGGACTTGGAAAAATTGAGAGGACCTACCTGGCGCTGCTGTCTGGCTTCAGCACATTTCCTGTATGTTTTGGAGCATGAACACAGCTGATTTGTTTAATTCAGTGATTAATCACTCCTCTAGACACCAACGAATGCTGGGAGATGTTTCAGCTGTTAGATTAAGGTGTAAAAAAGACAAACACACAGCGAGGATAGAGGTTTTGGTTTTGCTTCTAAAAACGGGCACTGGGGGTGCTAAAAGCAAGAAAAACTGCCTAGTATCTCTTTAAAATGACATTGTTAATCACCATACTGCTCATGGATGGTTGGGGAGTACCTCTGGGAAGATGTTTTGGTACCATTCTTTATCCTTGTTGTTCTTCTTCCTATAGCTTATTTTCAAGTTGGTGTTAATTTTTTAATTTTTATTAAGTGTCTTGCAATATTTTTCTTGAGAGGTGCTAAATAAAAAAAACTTGCTTCATTTTCTGAAGCTAAACTAAGTCCTCTCCACATAAATGGTCTCAGGATGGTTCACTGTTGACAGGGCAGATTGCAGCGCCTTTTAGTGATTGTGAGAACTCGCTCCTCAACATTGTCACTTTGTAATCTACATTTTGGGCCTTTTATGATCCCTACAAAAAACAAACTTTTAAACATTTTTTAAGTGTGAAGTGAAATGGTAGCGCCACCTGCTATACATAGAAAGAAGTACTTTTAGCTATGAATTTCTTTGTTTTAAGCAAATATTCTTTCAAATAAAAGGTATGACTTAACTTTACAGACAAGATTTTAGTTTTATTCACCTCTAAACTCCACTCCACTAATCAATACATAACTATTAATTATCAGATGAAAAATGTTTTTATTGAGATACTATCACAGATTACCCCTAAGGGCTAAATGTGTGTGTTAACAGTGATGTCATCTGACCTGACTCCTGATAGGCTGCTTTGCCAGAACATTGTCACACGCACGCACACACACACACACGCACACACACACACGCACACACACACACACACACACACACACACACACACACACACACACACACACACACACACACACACACACACACACACACACACACACACACACACACAGACTGTCTAGCCTGAAGGAGCACTGAGTTCAGGCCAAAGAGCTTTTCATGGCAGAGGAAGTAATAGACGGAAAGAAAGAGAAAGACACTCATTCAGACAGTGTGTGTGTGTGTGTGTGTGTGTGTGTGTGTGTGTGTGTGTGTGTGTGTGTGTGTGTGTGTGTGTGTGTGTGTGTGTGTGTGTGTGTGTGTGTGTGTGTAAAGATTTAATCTTTAATCAGTGTTATAGTAGCCTGAACACTGATATGGAGACACAGTATGTAATTACAGCTGCTGCTGCACACACTCTTTACAAAGGTGTGTGTGTGTGGGGAATGGTGTTGGTGTGTCAATGTAAGGTTTTGTCTCTGATTGGTAGCCTTTCTGTGTGCCGAAGTGTGTTTGTTTCTTAGTTTCCTTAATATAATATAATATAATATAATATAATATAATATAATATAATATAATATAATATAATATAATATAATATAATATAATATAATATAATATAATATAATATAATATAATAATATAATATAATATCATATCATATCATATCATATATCATATCATATCATATCATATCATATCATATATCATATCATATCATATCATATATCATATCATATCATATCATATCATATCATATCATATCATATCATATCATATAATATCATATCATATCATATCATATATCATATCATATCATATATCATATCATATCATATCATATCATATAATATAATATAATATAATATAATATAATATAATATAATATAATATAATATAATATCACATCATATCATATCATATAACATAACATAACATAAGATAGCATAACTAATTATAATATTAGCGATGTGCCGTGTTGTGTCCCAGTTTCTTGACCTGCTGCTTTCTGCTCCACTTTAACTTTTTCACGTCTCTCAGCAGGCTCACACATGTTGCCCAGCGCTCTGGCTCAGAGGAACTGGGTCTGATATGCTGATGAAGTTCTGATGCTCTTCCAATCATATCTAACCAAAGGACAGAAGAGGTTTGGGGAAAGGGAGCAGCTTTGCTGCAAGCATACGCTCAAAGAAATGGTGAACATGTTTCAATGTGTTCAAAGTAGAAGTCTCAAATATACCATTCTCTCTAATGACCAGAGGGAGGCCATTTTCATGGTGTCATGCCAGCCGTCTGACCAGCTGCATGGCAGATTTTTTTTTTAATTTGGGGTACAATCTTACAAGTTAGTTCTCCTGTTTTCTACTGGCACAAAGATACAAGCATGTGGGTTTTATCTAGTATAAGTTTACTTTTTTCCCAAAATAAATTCCTAACCCTTCCCACACGTCTTATGCAGCTTGTGCCCCATACACTGTTAGCTTGTTATTGAAATAGGCTAGTGTCCTCGTGATGTGAAGGAAGAGTTTAAATGGGACAAATCTCACCTTTTGCATCCTTTTGTACTGCCACGTGGGTCGTATCGCTTGTATAGACACTCCAAACATGAAAAAAATATATAACTTCAGCCCGTTTTCTTTCAGTGTTTGGTTTTAGGAATCATGTGTCTGCAACATGGACTGCACGGTGGCGCAGTTGTTAGCACTTTTGCAGCACGAAGGTTGCAGGTTCGAAACTCGGCTGCGGCCTTTCTGCGTGGAGTTGCGTGTTCTCCCCATGCATGCGTGGGTTTTCTTCTGGTTTCCCCCACAGATCACAACATGCCCTATTGGTTATAAATTGTAGGTCGCTTTGGATAAAAGCGTCTGCCAAATAAGTAAACAGTAAACATAAACAACAAGCCGTTTTAGTCATGATAAAATAAAAAGAAACACACACACACACACACTGACCTCAACCAAAGGACAGCAGCTGTCAACTGTGGATGAGCCAAAGTCACTCTCCTCTGCAGACCGAATCGTGTTTAGCTCATAATTCTGCCTTTTGATATCATGACATCTTGCATTTCTTTCACTGATGACCCTTAGACTAGTCAATTAAATTAAAGGTGTTTGATTTGTTTTCAAGTTCAGCTTTTCTCCTACCTGCAGTCATGCTAGAAGGAGCGCTGAGACATCGGTTAAGTCCAGGAGTCTGAGTTAGTCCTGCAGGCTGACAGCTGAACCCTCTAGTTTGGGCGAGAGATCTGGTCTGAGCCCCTCCTGGAATCAGAAACAAGAGCTACTCATCTGCTGCCCTGTGTGATGCTTTAGCTGATTGCAACATTCACACATGGGGATTACTCTATGAGTCCTACATGAGTCAAACAGTAGAATTACCCACCTGCTGGCTGTCGTCCTGCCTCTCCAGCCTGGAGCTGTCTCACTCTGCGGAGGTGAGACCGGCCGTTGTAGTGCAGCTGAGCCTGACCAGGTGAAGTCAGCTGCAGGTTACACACCTCACACAGCGAATACGCCCCGCCCTGACCTGATGATAAAACAGCAGGGGTTTAGTCTGGGTGCAAGGAGGAAACACAGGAGATTTTACTCATCAGGGGATTTGGGACATGTCTATTACCTGGAGTCTGCTGGATTGAGAGACTGATGGGTCTAGGTGTGTCTCTCAGGTCATGGTTCATCCCTCCAAGGGCAAAGATCTGACCACTCTCCAGAAAGTGAGAGGGGCTGAGAGCAGTCTTCATGCCTGAGGAGGAAAATGGTTTCAAAATAAAACACTGATGTATATAAAACAGAATGGTCAACACTCTCATCAGGAAAGTGTTAGCAAATAAATCCAGAGGAAACAAAATGACTAAAAATGTTACGTTGTCAATGAGCTATGTGCAACATTGATCTGACACATCAGTGCTGCAAACAGCACCGGTCAAGGTGACACCAAACAGCCACGTGACATCAAAGGAGACACTCACTGGGACCGAGAGGACAGACAGACAGAAGGACAGACGGGACCTGAATGACACCGGATGCATTAAATGCTCACAGGGAGAGTGATGAAGTCATGAGTAAGAGGAGAGAGGAGGGATGACATATGCCTGTGTGTGTGTGTGCGTGCGTGCGTGCGCGTGCGTGCGTGTGTGTGTGTGTGTGTGTGCGCATGCGTGTGTGTAGGTTAGTTTACGACTGTGTCCATCTGTTTTCCCATCAGTGCTGCCAAGTCACATGGCCACTGACAGGACACACACACACACTCGTTTAGGCCTCACTGCTGTATATTTAAATTCACTCTGGGGGCCCGTGGGTCGTATCAGAAATAGCTCATTTAGGCTTTAATGTCGGGAACAAAACACCCACCTCTTTTTACTTTTCAGCCTGTTAAAGAAGATGCTGCTCCTAAATTCCAATAAGGGAACAATAACCAAACCTCAACATGACTTTATGACCTTGCATTAAGCTGGATCTGATCAAATGATCATGAATAAACATGTAATTCAGCTCAAACTGCTGCATCCCTATAATTAAAGACCTAGCAGCTTTGAACAATAGTGTATACCTGCTGAGAAATAATGCAGTTTTAGCTGTTTTGTTATGAACAGATGGGTATGCTGCACATACGACAAATGAAACCAGTGCATTAAATGCGTCTGCAGCGCACATCAAACATTATTGCAAACCTCACCTGAGACTTGCACAAACATGGGCAGCCTTGTCAGAAAGCTGATGGATCTGAAAGAACCTAATAAAACACCTGCTTGGCGTCTTGGGCATGAGCGACATGTGAGTCTTTTCCCCTCCTGCACTGCAGTATGTTTTCCAGAAACCGTTGGAGTTGTTAGGTGAGAATGCAGCATTTTTTTTTTTCAAATGTTTCTTGTCAAATCTCTGGAAAATTGCAGTTAAACTCCTGCATGAATGTAGCTGATTTGCAAAAAACTGCTGCTGAACACATTTCCAGCTACTTTGCAACTCATGATGTTCTGCATGGGGAAAGGTATAATTTTGCATTAGGCTCCTTGCAGCCTCTTCCTCACATTTACTAACCTGGCAAGCCAGACTAAATAAATGTATTATTTAGCCTGGCAACGCTCCATTGACGGCTCTCGGTTGTGGGGAGGGTTCTACCGTTGTCTTTCAAATGATCTCCACATGCTACTGGACAATAAATGTGACATACTCTTGTTTCACTCTGTTGCATCATCCCACCCACCAGGCATAAAGAGTGCCCTAATTGGCCCACAAAGTGGATAAAGCTCTGTGATTTGTTCACTAAGCAGATAGAGCACTATGATTGGCCCACCATTATGGACCAATCACAGCTCTTTATGTGTTTGAAGCCCCTCTAGAGAGCTGTGATTGGCCAGCCAGAATGCTGTTGGGGCTGCAGACGTTCCAGTGGAGCGTTCCTAGACCAAACTTTGCAAAGCAAGAATTTGGTCTAGTTCACTAGGCTAGATATTTACAGCAGTTTGAGCTCATATCCAGAGCTGCATGTGTGAACTGTAAAAGCATCTTCAGATGCTGTTTAAGTGAATTGCAGATTACATTTTCAATTTTCAGATTAATTAAAACTGAAAACATAACATATGTAAAAATAAGATGTATTGACTTCATACCATTGGAACAGACAGTCATAAATATTTAAAACCAAAAATAAAGGACATTTTGCATTAAACTGGTATCTTGTAACTGTGACATTTGAACATTTCCAGGGCATTGGTCCAATGATGCAGGAATGTTGGAAAATTTTGAAACCTGTCTTGAACCTTTTCTAATTTTAGTTACTGTTAGTCAGAATGTGGAAGAACGTGACATCTACGGGAAAGGTTTGCCACCAAACTGAAGCCAATCAAGGGTAAAATGTGGATAAAATGAGTAATTTTGAAGCTCTGGGATTATACCACAACAATAAAAGTTGCACCGTATTCACAATTCGTTCTCGATCACGTCAAATATGTTCTGTGTTCACTGAGATCCCAAAAGAAAATGTTTTCTCACAGTTTTGCTTCTTCAACCAGTAAATCTGAGCCCAGTAAGATACACCCCATGGTTTAGTCCAGTTACCCAGTAATTCCTGTCTGTCTCTCCAGCTGCTTCCAATATTTAACTGAGCTCCACAGACTGCTGCCTAATCTGCCACTGTGATAAATTAGCTGCACGCACACTCACCTGTAAACACACACACACACACACAAGCACACACACCCACAGAGCCAGCTGATGCTGACATCAGCTTCAGCAGGAGAAGGATTAAATATATCTGCTGCATTGAGCTGGGAATTACACACACATTTACACACACACAGGTAAATACAGACACACACGCACACACTCAAGGGCACACACGGCAAGATGCAAACAAAGAAAGTCAGTGATCAGGATTAAAAGGGAATGAAGTATGTGGGTTCTGTCGTGTGTGAGGCTAATCCAAGCTGACCAGGCAGTTGGTAATCAGAGAGGCCAGCTGTGGGTTATAATCCAACACACACACACACACACACACACACACACACACACACACACACACACACACACACACACACACACACACACACACACACACACACACAAAGCATTCAAGCATCAATATAATTCCTGACTGAATAGAAATAGCGTGGAAATCTCCACCATTGGTGCTTTTGAATGACCTGAAGACTTCAAAGGAACATCAGAGGGAGCTTTGGTCTTGTCTCCATGTCTTTAATGTCACAGTGAAAATGAATCCATCACCTCTGCCAGAGTGTTGACTGAATAAATCCAGAGGAGAGCTATAAGTCCAGCTGGATTGGTGAGTCAGAGGTGACATCATCATTCACATCACATTTGTTCAGCTGATGATAAACTGGATTCTGAACTACATTAGTCTCATTTATGACCAACGATGGACTGTACTTTGGAAAAGTCTTTCAGAGTAAAACTTCAAGTGATTAAAAGACAATGGAGAAATACACTGCCTGGCAAAAAAACAAACTCATCACCTGGATTTAATTTAGCAAATGGGAACCTCCTATTGGATAATTATGGGCGGTTATCTTTCAGCAACAAGTTATTTAACCCCAATTGTTGGTTCTCAGGTCTTAAATAACCACGTGGAAAGACACATCTGGTGGTCGTGGAAAAGATGTTAGTCTGTTTGAGAAGAGTCAGATCATTGGCAAGCATCAAACAGAGAAAACATCTATGGAGGTGCAGAAACGACTAAAACTGGGTTAAAAACTGTCCAATGCATTAAAAAAAGGGAGAACATGCAGCTAATTCATTAAATAATTTGGTTCTGTACCTTTCTCTTCAGCACAGCCGACAAAGGTTTATGATGGGTCAGTCCTCCTGCATGCTCAGATCATTCCCTTCCCTTGCTTGAAAAATTGTTCCAAAATGAAAGTTGAACCCACATCTTTTTTTATCTGTGAATTCAATGCCGTTCGGCGAGTCTCAAATAAAAATTTGGGCATCTTACTGTAAAAAATACCATTAATGTAAAAAAAGAAACTCTAAATGAACTATGTTCACAACCAGAATCAAACCCAGGTCTTCTGCATGAGAGTCAGACATCTTACAAGGTGCTCTACACTCTAGTAACATTTACTGTGTCTGTAACTTTTATATTCTTGATGACACCTGAAACAATGTCAAACCAAAGAGCGGTTCCAAGCTAAAATGGCTGTTTTGTTGCTAATTTGCAGGAAATATCTAGAAGAAAGTTCTACAAAAAGTAGCTAAGGGTCCTCAGAAATGTAGCTAGCTTTGTCACTAGGCGTTAGGAACAGCGACAAAGTCGCTGAGTTGGCACAGCCTCTCTCTCTGCTGTTAAATCTACTGATAGCAAATGCTACGGGCTATGCCTGAGCGTGAGGAGTGATTGCGCATGAAGCAGCCTGCTCGACCCGAGCAGCTCTCTTTTTCTGTGATTTTACAGAAAAACAGGCAATCACAGTAAAAATGCCAGGGCTCATTCTACAGGACCAGGGCATTGCAGGAGAATGTATGAAGAAGAAATTTATTATTTCTATACATGTTTTGGCTGTCAAACTTCCATAATGTCCCTTTAAACATGAAAGTCAGCATAATGTGCCACATTTAAAGAGGACACCTGACTATAATGGTTTGTTTTGTCCTCGGGAGCCAACATTAGACCGTCTGCACAGCTCAGACACTTTGTCTGGGCCTTCTTGGTTTTGGATGAACTTCTCCCTTAGTGAGCGGGAAAGATTTGTGGGAAGAAAACTGTCCCTTTCAAGTTCAAAGGAGAAGCAATCCACCCCCCTTGTCTTAATTTCCTCTCAACTTCACCTTTACCTTAGAAAAGGTAATTGTGCCATTACCTGCAGTGCCTGTTCAAATGTAACGGTTTGATTTCATCTTTAAAAAGAAATTGATGATTGATGCTCTAAAACAGTGGTTCCCAATCTGGGGTCCCCACAATTTTGCCTGTGCTGAAATTATGAGGTTATCAAGATTATATTTGTAAAAATTGCATTTATAAAAGAACACACACAATAGTAAAATCAAAGCACTGTGCAACAGTTATAACTCTGTATGCCTGTATAACGTTTTTAATGAATCACTTCTAATGTGTGAATGCAGGTAGAAGCTGTGGTTGGGGGTCTTGGCTTATCTTGGACTCAAGCAAGGGGGTTCTCAAGAAAAGGTCTGGAATCACTCCTAGAAGAGCCTTGTTTGATGTTTACAACCTAGCAAACTTGGGTTTTCTGCTATTTAATGAATAAGCTAAATCTGTGCCTCCCCTGGGTCTATTACATCGACATACAAATATTGGACAATGGGTTTACATAGGCTCCAATAATAATTTTTTTAGCTAAAATGGGAGGTTCCCACCACCGCCATTTTGACCGTGTCACAGGTTCCATCAAGCCCAGACAATTACACAAATGGGAAAAGAGGTGGAGCTGAGGGTGGGGCTGTAAGGCTGGGATCAACTGACGACACCCGGTCGAACTAGCTACAAGCTAACTTGAAGCTAACGCGGAGGTGGGAGCTAAGCTAACGGAGGTAGCAACCTAGCTACAACCGGAGTTAACTGTGCACAACACCAGAGCTTCTGACTGCTGGGTAAAACCGGGTGGAACACAGAGGTCTCTGAGACCTCCACAAGCTGGCAGCCGCACAGCAGACAAGCGCCGCTGTGATCTGAGATGCGCAGAGCTGCCGCTGGGGAGAACCGGTTGGAAAGGATTCCATCCCCGAGCTCCACAAGCCGGCAGCCTGCACAGCAGACAGAAGCCGCAATCAGACAGAGATGCGCCAAGCTGCGGGGAGGGGAGAACCGGGTGGAAAACAGAGATCTCCCGAGAGCTCCACAAGCCGATAGTCGGAACCCAGCTCCACCAACATGTTATATTTCAACCCATCTTCTAAAGTGCAGCATTATGTTAAATGCACTGGGTTTTACCCTATTACATTTAAATTTCATGGTCAAACAGTACATGTTAAAATCTAAGCTCAGCTCGGCAGTGACCTGAAATACATAAATATAATTTTACTTACAGAATGTTAGGCTTTTAATACACTTAAACAGAAGAGTGAGAAAAAATTCACCCCACTCAGAGTTGTCATGAGTGTAAACTAGATAATTAAAACCAAAAACATGTTTTGGAACCAGACTGTAAACATGTTTATTTCTGCTGTGGAATTGGTATTTTTAACATGGGAGTCAATGAGGATTTGCTAGCTTCTGACACCAGCCCCTAGTGGATGAGGGTGGAACTGCAATTTATGTCACTTCCGAGTTGGTCTCAATTTTTCACCCGCATTGTGGGGGCTTGGTCTTTTCAGGGGTTCTGGAAGGGAGGATCCAACGGGTAGTTGAACCTTGGTATCAGGAGGAGCAATGTGGTTTTCGTCCTGGTCATGGAATGCTGGATCAGCTCTATCCCATTAACGGGGGTCCTGGAGGGTGCATGAGTTCGCCCAACCAATCTTCATGAGTTTTGTGGATTTGGAGAAGGTGTCTGACTGTCTCCTTTGGGGGACCCTGTGGGGGGTACTCAGGAGTATGGGGTACCAGGCCCCTTGATATGGGCTGTTAGGTCCCTTTATGACTGGTGCCAGAGCTTGGTCCACATTGCTGGCAGTACTTTGGGCTCGATCTCGGTGAGAGTAAGACTCTGCCAAGGCTGCCCTTTGTCACCAATTCTGTTAACTTTTATGGACAGGATTTTTAGGCGCAGCCAAGGTGTTGAGGGGATTCTTTTAGGTGGCCTGACGATTGGGTTTTTGCAGATGATGTGGTCCTGTGGGCTTCTTCAGAACGTGATCTCCAGCTTTTACTACAAGTGTGAAGCAGCTGGGATGAGACTCAGCTCCTCTAAATCCAAGACCATGGTCTTGAGTTGAAAAAGGGTAGAAGGCCATCTCCAGGTCAGGGACGAGGTCCTGCCCCAAGTGGAGGAATTTAAGTATTTTGGGGTCTTGTTCACAAGTGAGGGAAAGCTGGAGCGCGAGATCAACAGGCGGATTGGTGCTGTGTCTGCAGTGATGCAGGTGTTGTGCAGGTCTGTCGTGGTGAAGGGAGAGCTGAGCCAGAAAGGAAAGCTCTTGATTTACCGGTCGATCTATGTTCCTACCCTCTATGGTTAAGAGCTTTGGGCAGGGACCAAATGAATGAGATTATGGATACAAGCAGACAAAATGAGTTTTCTCCGCAAGGTGTCTGGGCTCTCCCTAAGAGATAGAGTAAGAAACGTGGTCATCCGGGAGGGGCTCAGAGTAGATCCGCTGCTTCTCCACATTGAGAGAAGCCAGCTGAGGTGGTTAGAATCTGGTCAGGATGCTTTCTAGATGCCTCCCTGGTGAGGTTTCGGGCACGTCCAACCTAGAGGAAATCTAAAGAAAGACCCAGGACATGTGGGTGGCACTTGAAGTGGACTTGGAGTGTTTCCACTGTCAGAACTTAAGGGTCATTTTACAGGAATTTCCCAGCATGTGCATGTCTCCACTTCACCGGCCGACCAAACAGGTCATTTTCAGGAAATTTCTGAGTCCCTGAACAGGGGTAGGTACCAGAAAGGCCTGGAATTTTTGTTTAAGTCACAAAGACTGGTTATAACTCAGTAGGAAATGACATCAGCAGATGTCCAAAACAACCAGTATTAGTTAAATGTTTGTCTCACAGAGCATGGTAACAAATGGCACTTCTGGTCAATGCATGCTACATATTACATCACACAGCAGCTCTCTATCCTCCAAATGGATTAAATGTTCATACTTTGACAGAATTGTTTAATGTTACCATGGATGCATTTAGGCACTGACCAGTGACATCACTCACTGCCAAAGCAGTCATGATGTTCTGATGTTTGTCCAAAGTCCTCAAAGGGATGAATTGGTACGGAGACACAACAGCTGAGAGGACCGGGCCACTGTTTCTCCTGCTCAATTTCCTCCTAGCAGATACTGACCTCAGTTTCCAACAATGAAAACACACCTCATATTCCTCAGCTAGCCTCTCTGCTTAGGCTGCTGCCCTAATGACCCGAACCAGGATAAGCAGAAGACAACTGATGGAAGGATGGATGGATGGATGGATGGATGGATGGATGGGTGGGTGTGTGGGTGGACGGACAGACAGACGAACGAACGGACGGACGGATGGACGGACGGGCGGCTGGCCGGCCGGGTGGGTGGCTGGCTGGCTGGCTGGCTGGAATGATGGATGGATGGGTGTGTGGGTAGACGGACAGACGGACGGACAAACGAATGGGCGGGCGGACGGGAGGCCGGCCGAGTGGATGGCTGGCTGGCTGGCTGGATGGATGGATGGATGGATGGATGGATGGATGGGTGGAATCTGAAGCTTATGACTAAAAAATGTGAGTCTGGCTTTGAATGACTCAGTTGAGTTGTAGCAAATTTTGATTAACGGTGGCAGCCATTTTAGATTAGGTTACCCCAAAGGTGAATCAGTCTAACGATTAACTTCGGAGAGTTCCAGTACAATCTGTTCATCGGATCATGATGAGACCATCATGACATATTTAGGCTCCTTAACAAAAGAACAAATAACTCAGATTTCCTAATCTAAAAGTCATCGGCACCACCCCAGTACACCGTTACCAGGTGTATTTATTCTTGTTCAGCAGTGTATGAAATATTCAATGTTTTTTTTTTCTTCAATCCATCCAAAGATGACCTTCTGCCCTTGTGGCAACTCTAAAAATGACCAAACACAAGCTTTTCCTGATCAGAAATCTGTTCTGTTCTTCACACGCACTGTTTTCATGTCAGCGAGGGGCTCGTCTGATTGGCCGAAAGCTTTAAATCCTGCTGGTGTTAAAGATAAAGGGAGAGGACTCTAATGTATGGCACTGTTCACTAAAAGAGATGGCACACACACACACACACACACACACACACACACACACACACACACACACACACACACACACACACACAGTCATGCATAAACCCGCAGCAACCTGAGGGGATGACAGGACAAAGAAACTAATGGAAATGTGACAAGACACAGAGAGGTCTAAGAGTGGCTCTCCCATCCTGAGGCTAGTGGCTGGTAATAACAGTGACCAAACACACACACACACACACACACACACACACACTGAACAGAGTCGTGGCCAACAGCAGTAGAGACAAACTAGAACAAACTATAGGACAGTTTGATGTCTGTTCCTGCAGGATTCTGAATTACCAAGATCAAAGGAGCATTTTGGGACAATTTTGATTTTTACTCAAACATAAAGGCAGTTTCTCCTAATAGTACTCTATAGATACAGCTGTATCTTTTTTACTATAAAATTACTAGACAAACTATTGGCTGATAGGAGCAGCTTCCAGGGCAATCCGCTGAATACTGAAAGATTTCAGCAAAAACCAAAAAAGGCTCATGAAAATATATTTACCTTCATTTTATTCACATAAACTGTTTATTTGTGAATCAGTTGGAGGAGAAACTAAACTAAACCATATTTAAAACATTTCTGCAGCTGTTTTGACCTCTGACCCACCAGGTTTGGATTGGTTTTATGGAACTTGGTGGTGCAAACTAAAATACTTTCCATCCTTTTCACACAGCTGTTAAACAACCAGTTTGTGGGGATCACACTCAGGCTCAGCAGACCTGCAGGAGGCTGAAACCTGAAGACGCTTTGAGGACTTATGATCTCCACTCTGATAATGAAGCCTCCTCTCTCCTCCCGTCTCCAGACAGACACACAGCAACAGACAACGAGGACGTGTCCTCATGAGGTGTTCACCCAAGGTGTCACATAATTATTTACCACCACGAAACATCTGATTTTGGATTCTAAATTGAGATGATGAAATAAATACTTTTTATTGTTTTGACCCAAAACAAAACTTTAATGATCAACCTGTTTTCACAGCACTTTCTTAAAATATAAATACTCATTAAATATACTTTTACTGGGGTATTTACACATGCATGGACTGCGGTTGCAACTTGTAACCATCATCTCAGCCACAAAAAGCAATCAACAGTTTACTGCAAAACCAACAATGAAAAGTGAACCTTGTCAAATTTATTTTCACTCAATTTCATTTTGCAAGTTCTGGAACTCAGTTAGAAAATGCGAGGATTTCTCGATGAGTCTAAAAATCATAAAGAACTAGCAAGAGATTTCAGATCCGCACACAATGCATTATGGTCTGATTTGCAGAGGTGTGGACTCGAGTCAAATGACTTGGACTTGAGTCATTATTTTAATGACTTCTGACTTGACAAAATCTATAAAGATTTACGACTTGACTCGGACTTGAACGCCAATGACTTGCGACTTGAATCGACTTGCATCTGTTGACTTGATGATGACTTGAGCATATTTGATATTTTAGCACAAAAGTGGCACGACATGGACAAAAATCATGAATCATTCTTGGTTCCAGATTTGATTTCATACTGCTACATGCAGCAGCACTTTGTGGACGGTGGCACAGGAGTTAAGTGCTCGCCCCGTGTTCGGATGGTTGCAGGTTCGAGTCCCGCTCAGTCTGTCGCTGTGTCCTTAGGTAACCCATGTTGCCTGCTGGTGGTGGTCGGAGGGACCGGTGGCGCCAGTGCTCGGCAGCCTCGCCTCTGTCAGTGCGCCCCAGGGCAGCTGTGGCTACATCGTAGCTCATCACCACCAGTGTGTGAATGTGTGTGTGAATGGGTGAATGACTGATTGTGTTGTAAAGTGCCTTGGGGGTTCCAGGACTCTAGAAGGCGCTATATCAAATACAGTCCATTTACCATCGCAGCACTTTGTTCATAATCAGTTTCAGTTTAGCTTTCTGTTTGTTTCAGCAAATAAATGAAGCTTTATTTCTGGAATTTATTTATTATCATTGTCATGAAATTGAAGTTGGACAAATGACTTGATTATGACTTGAAAATTCAAAGTTAATGACTTGGACTTGACTTGGACTTCCACATCATTGACTTTGGACTCGACTTGGACTTGGTTGTCTTTGACTTGGACTTGACTGGAAAGACTTGTGACTTACTTGTGACTTGCAAAGCAGTGACTTGGTCACATGTCTGCTATTTTGTGTGCATCTTTGGTCCTCAGCTTTTGTAACAAGTTCAACAAAACACAAATTAAACAGCAAATCCCAGAATGCACTGAAATAAACAGCATTCATGTCTAAAACCAGCTTCTTCTAACCCGCTGTTACAATACTCTCCACTCATGATAAAGCCTGCAGCTTAATAAGGAGCCTCTTCGGCCCTTCTGGCTGGCTCATATTGTAGCTCCTCTGAATTTAAACAAGTGCAAGTGGACAGGGTAATAAAATTATTTTCTGGTCTGCTTTGCCTTACGCCTTGAATCAAATGACTTGTACTTCATTTTAAATAAATAATTAGAGATGCACTTGCTTGTAAAAGTGTTTAATAAAAAATCAGACGTCACAGCAGAATCTCTTCTCCCCCAGCGTAGCAGCTACTTGCCACAGGGCCAGATTTACGGTGGTTTTCTCCATGTTTAACGCTCCGTCTTTCATCCTGGAAAAAGGATTTGAAGCTCACTAAACTCACAGCCATTTTTCTTCTCCTTGCCTGCTTTGATGGTGTAAATTTGGTGAGAAGAGCAGTTGGAGTTCTACGTATTTTCACCCAAAACCTAAAGTAACTTTTGCTGCCTGTCCAAAATAAAAGGCTTATTTTTTTATGAACAGCACAGAAAAGCTCTTTTAAAAATGTGTGTGCAGCAGCAGTTTGTGAAGAATGTAACCACAACTGAAAAACATGGAAGAACAAAAGGAGCTTCCATGGTGCTGGTCTGACTTTTGCACCCTCAGCATGAATAACCTGAAACTTTGGGCAATGTGCAGAAGTGTTACACAGATAAGAATGCATCCTGCAAAATCCATGAAGTTGTTTTTATTTCTTATAATTACAAATAATCATGCTTTTCATGGTTACAACATACCTTCTATGTTTATTCATGTTTTTCATGACTTGCACTAAGATTTTAAGCCTGTTTTGATCACTAAATTATAAATAGTATTGATTGTTGTTGGTGTAGCTCAAGAAAGGGAAGAGATTACAGTGCAATGGGGTGTAATGACAGATCACAGACAACCAATCCTGCCAGCGTTTAAAGATTTAGGATTCATTTTTTATTCCAGGAGTTTTACTATTCAGCCCTACTGCAGTCTAAGCTTTGGCTCTCTTGGTCCCTGCCAGGAGGCAAAAGAAGGTGTGTGCATCTCAGGTGAAGAGGAGTAGATGGAGGATTTGGACATTTGAAAAACATCCCAGAATTCCACCATGGTGTCCTCCAGTGTTCCCTGATCCCAGAGGTCTGTTACGGATCATCCGCAGGTGTGAAGATGCTTATGAATGTTTTAATTCTCTCCTCCATGTCCTCAAGATGTCTGGTTCAAACACATCAGTAGGAACAACACACACACACACACACACACACACACACACACACACACACACACATATGCTGGCACATGAGGCACATCCAACCTTCACTTCAGGACACAGTGACTTCAGTTGTGTCTTTAAATAGCTGCTCTGCTCCAACACGATGTGACTCCTACTGTTCCAAGGTGAATCTCTGCTCTTCCACTAAAATCCTGAACCGATCTTTCTTGCCAACTTAAAGCCATACATGGCAACTTTTCCATATTTTTAAATAATTTTTTGAGCCAGTATGAGCTAAATGACCCTTTACAGGGTTAACGAAAAGTCACGCAGATCCCCACCGCCCTCTGTGAACAGAATATCGCACTTGCAACTTCAGAGTACCGGCCTCAACCCTGATAAACTTAGTAAAGTGGAGCTGACATACCTGGCGTTGCAGTCTGCTTCCAGCCCATTTCCTGCATGTTTTAGATGGTGAACAAAGCTGATTTCTTTGATTTAGTGATGAACCGCTCCTGTAAACACTAATGAAGGATGAGGAAATATTTATTTTAAGGTGTTAAAAGGACGAACACACGGTGAGGAGATAAGTTTCATCTTTGGTTTGACTAATGGACACTAGGGGTGCTAAAAGCTAGCCAAACTCTAAGTATCGCTTTAAAGCCTTTTTCAGCAGTAACAAACCAACTCGCTGCTACACTCACAGAGAAATGAGACCTTTAAATAAAAATTATGTAGCTCACTGAAGCATTTGTGAGTAGTAACGAATTCTTCTCAGCATCCAATTTAAGAAGCCAACTTTAGACTTTTACATTCTAACAGCAGACAGTATAAACACGACTAAACATTTTATTAATTATTTTGGAGTAATGAGAGTTCTTATAGAATAATAAAAATAGAAAATAACAATATTAATATTAAAGAGTAATTAGGCAGTTTTGGCTTGCTTTTAGCACCCCCTAGTGTCTGTTTGTGGAACCAAACGCAAAACTTATCTCCGCCTTGTGCATTTGTCTTTTTAACACCTTAATCTAACTGCTGAAATGTTTCTTCGGCCTTCATTAGTGTCTACAGGAGTGATTCATCACTAAAGTAAACAAATCAGCTGTGCTCACGATCTAAAACAAGCAGAAACCAGGTATGTCATTATGTAAGTCCCAAAAGAGCGACCCGCTAGTCTGAAGTTGCAAGTGTGATGTTCTGGCCACAGGGGGCGACAGGGGCTGGGTCTGTAAAGAGTCGTTTTAACACATACTGGTTTAGGAAAATGATTTTAAAAACATGAAAATGTTGCAAAGTAGCCCTTCAAGAACATGAATATTTAAGGTCACAATTTTTGTTTTTTATACAAATATCCTTATTTTAGAAATGTCTTTAATTATTTTTCTGCTAAACTCAGTGGACGCTTGAACAAAATGCAGAGACAAAATTTTGTTCTGAGTGGCTGACCAGCCCGTAAAAGGATTAGAAAGGTTCTGCTTCTTTATTACCCAGAATCAAAGGATCCATGGTCTGGTTCTGCCCTGTTCCATCTCAGGAACATTGCTAAGCTGAGTCCCATTCTGTCCCGCTCTGAACTTGAGACAGTTCTCCACACCTTCATCTCCTCATGCTTAGACTACTGTAACTCTCTTTTCACGTGTCTGAGCAGAACCTCCCTGAACCGTCTACAGGTGGTTCAGAATGCCTGTGCTCGGCTTCTGACCAAGTCCTCCAAACACACCCACATCACCCCGCTTCTCCTCCAGCTTCACTGGCTGCCAGTCAACTTCAGGGTTCATTTCAAGATCCTGGTTCTGGTCTATAGGGCCTTACATGGACAAGCACCATCTTACATTGGTGATCTTCTTAGTCCCTACACCCCCAGCAGGTCCCTGAGGTCCAGTGATCAAAGCCTACTGGTTGTGCAGCACCAGGCTAAAGACCAAAGGTGACAGATCATTTGCTGCTGTGGCCCCCAGACTCTGGAACTCTCTCCCCCTGAGCCTGAGATAAGTGGACTCAGTGGTCTCCTTTAAAAAGCAGCTGAAAACTCACTTGTTCAAGCTGGCTTTTGTATGACCTTCTTCACCACTCTCTCTTTATTCTGCTCTCCCCACCTATTCCACCTTCCTCAGGATCCACTGATTTCCCTCTTTCCTATTCACTCTCTCTCTTTCTTAACATTTTGTTTTTAATCATAATTGTCTATTTTTTGCCCATTTTAAATATATTTTTAACCATTTTCTAAATTATTTTTATATTTTTTGTTTTTGTTTTTGTGAAGCGCCTCATGATTTTTATCTTGAGAGGCGCTATAGAAATGATATTTTCTTCTTCTTCTTCCCTGTGGTTTGCTGATGCAGCAACAGAAAGTAGCTTTGCTACCAGTTATTGGTTTATTAGTCTTGTGCTGTGGCCTAAATTAAATATAAACTGCTTTAAAATAATGACGTAAAAATGGTAAACGCTTAGCCTTAGCGTGAATGTCTCTGGATTACTTTCTCTTTCCTCTCCAGCGGGAAACTCTGGAATCACGGAGATAAACCAGATGTTCCTCTATTACAGACTGTCTCAGATTAACACACAGCCTGCTGCATGTAGGTTACCCAGGAAGCTGTGCAGCATTTGGTAGGACAGGATTGGTTGGGCCAGAAGGGGATTGTGGGATTGAGATTATAATCCAGAGATAAATGTGTGTTAGTGTCTGTGTGTGAGAGTTTCAGCTCACTTGGTATAATCTGTGGTCTAATAATAGAGATTACCACTTGGACTCTTCTGAAACTAGTCTGATTCCCCCCTCCCCCATTGAAAAGGTCCTCAGAAACCCCTCTGACCTTTGACCTCAACATAAATGGGTTTGAGTTTCCTAATGATAGAAAATTTAAAGAGAAAATTCTTTATTACAGTTTACAAAATGATTCAGGGTGGGGGTGATATCAGCTGGGCGGCCGTGTTAATATGGCTGCCCAGCAAGGTGCATGCTGGGACAGAGCTCCAAATCAAATCAAGCCGGTGCAGCAGATGTTTGTGCAACATGCGTGGGTTATTTAGACCAGACTGTGTTTCTCTGTTGGGCTGAACTCGTCTGGTAGGCAAACCTGGGTCAGAACCAGCTCGAGCTGTCAGAAAGCGACAATATGGGTAGAAACTCTGTTAACTTTGTTCAAAGTCTGGATTGATGATTCCCAGAGAATCGTCTTCACAGGTGCAGCAACAAAACCAACTCACATCTGTCATTTCCTGCAAAACAACAAGCACTGAGGTTTTAGTCACTAGCTTTGTCTCGTTCAGTGATTGACTGATTGATTTCTGAGAGTTCAGGGTTGCAGCAGGGCTGAAACTGAGCTGACACCAGGTGAGAGGTGAGGCCACACAGAAAAGGCCACCAGACCCTAGATTTACCGCACAGCCGCCACGGCGAGCAGACCAGCCGTTTCTGCATGAGCAGAGGCAAAAAGATGTAGTCAGAACATGTCAACTCAGCCCGAAAGCAGAGAAGAAAACTATGACATCACTTCCTTCTCAACATGCTGACTCATCAAACATTCAACAGCTGCTCCACTCAACTAATGGAAGAAGAAACACGAGACAAACACAGAAACACACACCTTAGTGGGCAGTTTAGGTGTCTCTTAAACAAAGTATTTCATGCCACAAAGGGAGCTTTAAAGCTGGCAGAGTGATGTCACAGAGGGAGAACGTGGCGAGTAAACCTGTGTCTCATTTTCTATGAAAGCAGCAACCTTCATGTGAGACAATGACTTTTATTTACTGGGTTGTTATTTTCTTACTGAATGGGAAACCAATGGGCTAACGTTTATGAGACAATGATTAAAATATCTATTGGATATAAAGATTTTCAAAAAAACAGTTTGAATCATAACTTTTACTTGTGACGAATGATTTAACACTACTGGATCGTGTTAGGATTGGCTAAATATCAGAGCAATACCAGTTTAGTTTTCCATGTTTACCAGCTAACATCTAGCAGAGTGAGCAGAACCGTTGTGTTGATGTTATGAACCCAAACACCTCTGTCCTCCAGCTGAGATTCAGCTGTCAGCAAGTTTATTTTCAGTATAGAATATTGTTTATCAATTCCAGACTGAGTTTGATGCAAACTAGAGGCAGACCGATATATCGGGCTGATATATTCAATTTTTTTCTATATCGGCCGAAATTATTTTTAAGAGCCGATAAAAATTTTTTTAATAAATCAGGCGCCCGGGTGGCCAACTGCCACCACTACTAGACTGAAGAAAGGACCCGAAGGACCCCAACACACCATTTTTTTTATGTTTTGAGTTTGTTTTATGTTTGAAGTTCATTAAATATTAAGAGGTTTGTTGACTTATTTCATTGATATTACATACAGTGAGTGTTCAGCTGTCTTTCACAATCAATGTGCTGCTAAAACATATATCAGTCTTAACTCGTTCACTGCCAGTCGTCATTTGCATTTTTTTACTGTGTGGGCGTCGGAACGAGCCCCCCCACCATGAGAACAAAAATCTCAGCTCTAAAGCCGATGTTGATCCGCATATGTCACACGTCATGTGATCAGGAAGCAGAAAATCCGTGTGTTAGGAGATCGTTTTGGGCCGCTACTGTAAAAAAAAAAAAAGAGGTGCGAACCGGAAAAGCTTCTGTCGATCACAATTCAACAACGGATTATGAAAGAACAGATAACGCTCGAAATGTGCGGATTCTTCCTGATGTAAGAGGTGAGTCTCCGCTTTGTTTTGGTTGTTTTGGTAGTTTTGGTAGTTTTGGCATTATCATCATAGAGCGCAACGTTCTGTGACGCTTAAGAAAACAGTAAAAACGCTGGCAGCGAAGGGCTTTTCTGGTCAGGAAACGGTTTGCAGTGAATGAGTTAATAATCGGCTTTAGATATCGACCATCGGCAACAAAGTTCTTTAAAGATCGGCATCGGCCTTAAAAAAACCATATCAGTCCAGCTCTAATGCAAACGTCCAACAGCCCAGAAGCCTTAAGTGATGTTTCAGAGTGCAAGAGTGTGTGTCAGTGTCACCTTCACAACCTTCGTGTGTGTGTGTGTGTGTGTGTGTGTGTGTGTGTGTGTGTGTGTGTGTGTGTGTGTGTGTGTGTGTGTGTGTGTGTGTGTGTGTGTGTGTGTGTGTGTGTGTGTGTGTGTAATACCTCAGAGACACAAGTCACGAGCAAGCACTTCATCACTGCTGTCCTATTTACACACCTATTCTAGTTCACACAAACTTTTCTTACACATCCAAACACAAACA
Organism: Nothobranchius furzeri; assembly: GCF_043380555.1. Lineage (NCBI taxonomy): Eukaryota > Metazoa > Chordata > Actinopteri > Cyprinodontiformes > Nothobranchiidae > Nothobranchius > Nothobranchius furzeri. Next base: position 30,070,616 of record NC_091754.1, on the reverse strand, counting down.
CACACTCTCTGCTTAATGTTAGGTGGGTTTTTTCTTCATAATCACCTGATCACATTTCATTATTTTCAACAAATCCTCCAAATCACATGACAGGAAATTAATTAAGTATCCTAGGACAACACAGGGAGCAGGTGCAGACACACACACACAGCTAGCTTCATAAATCACAGCAGACGGAATGGGGGTAACGAGGGAGCTCACTGTAAGCGCTCTGTACTGTAGGCAGCAGCAACCTAGCGAAAAACACTGTAAAAACAGATTATGGTGACAATAATAAAAGGAAATCATGACATTTGGTAAAACATGTAAAGTGATCAGTGACCAGACTTTACTTCAACTTCAGACCTGAGGGTTTCAGTCAGAACACCGTTACAATTTTAGCTTTTTCACCCATCCATCTATCCATTTTCATCCGCCTATCCGGAGTTGGTTCGCAGGGGCAGTAGCCTATAGTTGAGAGGCCCAGACTTCCCTCTCCCCAGCCACTTGGGCCAGCTCCTCTGGGGGAATCCCAAGACATTCCCTGGCCAGATGAGAGACATAGTCCCTCCAACGTGTCCGGGTCTACCTTTAGGTCTCCTCCCGGTTGGACATGCTCGAAAACCTCACAAGGGAGGCGTCCAGGAGGCATCCTGACCAGATGTCCGAGCCATCTCAACTGGCTCCTCTCGATGTGGAGGAGCAGCGGGTCTACTCCGAGCCCCTCCCGAATGACCGAGCTTCTCACCCTATCTCTAAGGGAGAGTCCAGCCACTCTTCGGAAAAAACTCATTTGGGCCGCTGGTTTCCGCGATCTCGTTCTTTCGGTCACTACCCAAAGCTCATGACCACAGGTGAGGTAGATCGACCGGTAAATCGAGAACTTCGCCTTCTGACTCTGCTCTCTCTTCACCATGACAGACCGGTACAACGCCCGCATCACTGTAGATGCAGCACCAATCCGCCTATCAATCTCATGTTCCAGTTTTCCCTCGCTCGTGAACAAGACCCCGAGATACTTAAACTCCTCCACTTGGGGCAGGACCTCATCCCTGACCCGGAGAAGGCATTCTACCCTTTTCTAATTGAGCTGTTTCATGTTAATGTTCAATAGTACATTTATGTTTTTAATGCAAGAGTTTAAGCACGCACTTAATATTTGACAAAAACTATAAATAAATTACCAAAGTGCAGGATTTCCTTTTTTTAATGTCAGTTGTCTAATGGATATTAGACTTTATCTTTAGAAAAAGAGACTAAGAAGAAACACTTTTTGTACGAAAAAACGTACCTCATATAAGTTTAGAAGAAGAAGAAGAAACGATCTTTTCTATAGCGCCTCTCAAGATAAAAATCATGAGGCGCGTCACAAAAACAAAAAATGTAAAAATATACAAAAGAATTTAGAAAATGGTGAGCAAAAAATAGACAATTGTGATTAAAAAATGTAAAGAAAGAGAGAGAGTGAATGGATAAGAGGGAAGATTCTACAGCTAAAGCTACAGACAGGATCCAAGCATCTTTCATTTTAATTAATGAGAAATGTTTAAACAAGATCAAAATTATAATCAATTAAAATGAAATTTCTCTTATTTATTTAATAAATTCTGTTAGAAATGTGTATTTTCTGTTGCAAAAATGAGCATTTATTAAATGTTAGGCCAAATCAAAGCAAAGGACAGAGAATTTTTTTAATGTGTTTATATTGTTCTTGTTAGATGATTTGATGCTGATTAAGGAACAATTAAAATCTATGAGGGTCGTTCCTCTGGATGCAGATTATCTATGTGAGAAGCTTGTGCTTGATGAGAGTACAGGAAGCCCCATCCACAACTCTGACTCCGAATCTTTAGGCTGAATCCTCTAAAATATCCAGAAGCATCTTGGCTAAAATATAAATATGTAAAAGTTAAGTGGAAAGAACGAATAAAGATGCAGGGACTGAATCATATTACTTCTCATATGTTACAGATCTAATCACCAACATGGAAGGCATGGAGCCACCATGATTTATAAAACCCTCTACAATCGATTATAGTTAATTTTCAATTCTGCAAGTAAGTTTATATTATGTTTTATGTTCACATTAATCCTTTAGCTACCAGTTCTCTTGTTGCAACTCATGTCATCCAGAGGAATTCTCCAACTTGCAAGCATTTGTGCATGCATTCAAAAGGTTTTCAGGTGTTTTTGTGATTGAAAAATAAACGTTTTCTAAATGTTGCCAGATATATTGGGACTGGGCTACAACAAGTCTCCCCCATGAAAGTGTGTGTGTGTGTGTGTGTGTGTGTGTGTGTGTGTGTGTGTGTGTGTGTGTGTGTGTGTGTGTGTGTGTGTGTGTGTGTGTGTGTGTGTGTGTGTGTGTGTGTGTGTGTGTGTGTGTGTGTGTGTGTGTGTGTGTGTGTGTGTGTTCACAGCAGGTTCCCAAACTAATCTGCCCTGACGTAACAACATGCTGCTTCTCAATCTGCCCACTGCTGGAGTCCTGGCACACACACACACACACACACACACACACACACACACACACACACAGTGTGTAGTAATGCTGTCATAACCTATAAATAGGTTACATTGATTTATGTGGAGGAGAATGGAGTGAGCGTGTTACCGCAGGACAAATCTTCTTTCCTGGACGTTACAACTTATCTTCTTGTTTCTGTAGATTTAAAATCATATCTGTTAGATAAATTAGAGGCTTGGACAGGTTAAGCTCTCATGTTTGGTGATTATTGTACAAAAATGGTTTAATGTGGTCTAAAAGCAGGTTGCTGGAGAATAAAAATGATGTGATGTTGAAGAGGGTTAGTTTATTAACACAGCTGATTAGCAGGTTTATTTATTGAAGGGTTTTTAAGGATTTTTGAAATCTCACGCTTTAATTGACAGTTATGTCAGACAATAACAAATATAAGAGTGGGTTCATCCTGCCTCAGTGCTGCCTTAAAAACTAGCGTCAAGGATTATAATATCATGAAGCTTAAAGAGGTCACTTCCTTCCCACCGGCTTTTTCCTTTCCCCTAAATCTTTTTATTCTAGTAAAGTCTTCCTTTTACAAAAACATCAAACCTGTGCCGATGGGAGTATCATTTTAACACACAGCTCTTTAAAGTTTAGACAAAACATTTATTTTTCATACAGTCTCACAAAAGGTCACGTTTGCAGTAAAAACAGAGTAAATAAAAGATGCAGCAAACCCACATCTTTCTACGAATCTTGTGTTCAGAGCACTTCTAAAAAGAGATGTTTAACCCTAATGAGTTTGTTCTGATATATCTGCTACATTACAAGGATAAAATTGAAGTTTTGACCATTCTTGCTGGTATTTTACCCATTTTTACGACTGCATTTACCTCCACCTGTCTTTACCTCATTTCACACAGTGGAAATAGAAAAGAATCACTGCCTATGAAAGATGTTTTACACCGCAGCCTTAAATGGAAACATATCCAGTGCAACCAGTGCAATGCACCAGCCATAACGGCAACCTAAAACATCAACAATCAGCTAATTTTACAGGTCACACACAATTATCTACAATAACAGACAAATTTATTTATTTAGAACTAATTATTTGTATTTTTGTTGCAAATACACTACAATTACAAGCTATTTTTTCTCCGCCATTTTCGTTCATGATATAATGGTTTGTGACACAATGCATTATGGAATACGGTGCTGGCCGAAGTCTGCAGAAGGATGCTTTAATGCACCCTCGATACAATGGGTGGAGCAAGAACACCTCTGGGAACTATGAACGTACATGCCATGATACATATAGGATTGGAACAGTACTTGAGCCAACGCTGATTACGTTTCACAAGTACGCAATTGCACAAGTTCAGGAAAGTACGCAAGTTGAGAAACGGCCTCAGTCTGGGGAAATAACCACCTTTTCCTTACTAGACCATGATTACTGGCTTCCAGTTGTGACCAGATGTGATCAATGTGATTAGAGAGGCAAAAATAACTGCTTCTGGAGAACTTCAGGCTTTCAGCCCTAAACTGGTTCAGATCATATTTACGTGACAGGATGGTTTGTGTGAGGATGGGTGGCTTCTCATCGGGCTTCTCACATCTGCCATGGGGATACCGCAGGGTTCAATACTGGGACCCTTGCTGTTTTCAATTTATATTCTCCCATTGGGTAACATTTTACGAAAGTTTGGAATTGGATTCCATCTCTATGCCGACGACTGCCAATTGTACTTGCCTCTAAATGGCGCCGGTGATCACAAGATAACAAATTTTTTGGATTGTCTGGCAGAAATTAAGATATGGTTGGCAGAAAACTTCCTGTCTCTCAATGGGAAAAAAACAGAGGCACTGTTGTTTGGTCCAAATGGACATGTTGATTTTTCAAACGTAGACTGCGGTGAATTGAACTCATATTTGGGTGTTTCAGCAGTCAACCTTGGCGTGAAGATGGACAGTGCATTCTGCATGGATGCTCATGTGGGTACTGTAGTATCCTCTTCATTTTATCATTTAAGACGTTTGGCTAAAGTAAAGCCGTTTTAATCTAGACGTGACCTTGAGACTGTTGTTCATGCTTTTTTTTACCTCGCGACTTGACTATTGTAATTCCATTTTATTTGGTGTAAGTAAGGGCACTGTAAAACGGCTTCAGCTTGTCCAGAATGCTGCAGCAAGATTCTTGTACAACAAAAGATAGTATGAACACGTGACACCAATTTTGGCTGCTCTCCACTGGTTGCCTGTTGATTTTAGAATTCATTTTAAACTACTTTTAATGGTGTTTAAGGTGCTGAATGGTGTGGCTCCAACCTATTTGATGGAGTTGCTGCAGCCATATGTTCCAGCCCGGTCACTCCGCTCTGAGAACCAGCTGCTACTTGTGGCTCCTAAGGCCAGATTGAAGTTGAGAGGGGACAGGGTGTTCTCTGTTGAGGGTCCGAAACTGTGGAACGCACTGCCTCTAACCATTAGGGGCTCTCCATCGGTAATAGTTTTTAAAATGAGGCTGAAAACCTACTTTTACGATCTGGCTTTTAATTCTGTGGGTTAGCAATTGCTAGTGTTTTATGTTTTGTAATTCTTATTTGTGGTTTTAATTATGTCTGTGGCGCTATATGTTTTATTCTTTTGTTGTACAGCACCATGGTGGCATGCTCATGCCTGTAAGGTGCTTTATAAATAAAGGCTGATTGATGATTGATTGATTTTCTTCCACCTCTTGGAAACTCTGCCTATTTCTCCTCCCTTATCCTCCCAAGGCTCTTTGTCCTGTCTGCTGGTCTACCACAGCACTTCTTTGCATTGGGTGAGGGATCAGACAAAGAGCAGCCTGAAGACCTCTTATGATGAATAATATAAATGGAAACCGAGTTCCCTCGCCCAGACGCGGGTCACCGAGGCCTCCGTCTGGAGCCAGGCCTAGAGGTGGGGCACATTGGCGAGCGCCTGGTGGCCGGGCTTTCACCCATGAAGCCCGGCCGGGCACAGCCCGAAGAGGAAACGTGGGTCCCCCTTCCCATGGGCTCACCACTTGTGGGAGGGGCCAAAGGGGTCAGGTGCAGTGTGTGACGGGTGGTAGTCGAGGGCTGGGGCCTTGGCGGTCTGATACAGAAGTTGACTCTTGGCACATGGAATGTCACCTCTCTGGTGGGGAAGGAGCCTGGGTTGGTGTGTGAGGTTGAGAGATTCCGACTAGATATAGTCGAACTCACCTCAACGCACGGTATTGCTTCTGAAAACTGAAAATTATTCAAGCTAGGATCTGGTCGGTTGGTCTTTCAATGCGATTAGCAAGAGTTTTTCGAGAATAAGATTGGAGCAGGAGGCTCCTTTATGTCTGGATGGAACGCACCTGGTTGGGCAAAGTGGTTGTCATCATAGAGAGAGCAGTCACAGCATGGTATGGAGAAATTTAAACCTCATTATTTGGCTATTTCGAGGAGCTGAGACCAGCAGAGACTGAAACGCGGAGGGAAACCTATCTCTGCCTGTTCCAAAACAAATCATCTTATCAGAATCTGGTGTCCTTGCAGTCCTCATCCTTGCAGGCTGAAGAGTAAAATCTGAACCATCACGACCCCGTTTTGGGTCTTGTTAGATGCCGATAAACTGTCGTGACCCGGAAGTATCTCAAAGACTGGACTGGTCGGGTGCAGCGGCTGTTCTACAAGCTTCGGCTCTAAAGGTCCAAGCTGGACCTCTACACCTCCTGATCTAGACGGGGACTTCCACCAAGGTACGTAGACCGACAGAATGGCGTTGAACGTTTTTATGAATCTCCTAATCAAAGCTTAGCGCAAAGACATCACCTTCACTCCGACCAGAACTAATCGTTTCTTCGGATTTGCTGGTTCTTAACAACATTCCACACTACACCATTCTCCGTCTCACTCACCTTAGTAACACCATACATTTAGTGTTAAAGTTAGTCTAGTTTTAATTTGTTTAGTAATAAATCTTTAAACTTTTAAAACTTGACTCTCTTCTGTTGTCTCTCAGTCAATACGAAGTGTTACATAATCCTTGCAACAAAAAGTTCCAATCTTCTGGTTAAAGGTACCCAAATGTCCATCAGATTGATTCCATAGTTCCTATGTAATCTCATGTCTCATGGTCATTAAATAACATGTAAATTAACCCTTTACACCATTAATCTGAAGGTTGCAGGTTCTATCCCGGCTCCGACCAGAGATATCTGCTGTTGTGTTCTTGGGCAAGACACTTAACCCCCCTTGCCTGCTGGTGGTGGTCGGAGGGACCGGTGGCGCCCGTGCTCGGCAGCCTCGCCTCTGCCAGTGCGCCCCAGGGCAGCTGTGGCTACATCGTAGCTCATTCCCACCAGCATGTGAATGTGTGAGTGAATTGGTGAATGACTGATTGTGTTGTGAAGTGCCTTCGGGGGTTGTAGAACCCTAAGAAGGTGCTATACAAATACAGGCCATTTACCATTTACTCTTAAAGCCTCTATGGTGGTGCGTTGAGGCAACTGAGAATGATTAAAAACATGTCGAAAAATTGTTCAGATTACAGTTATTATAGGAGTGTTTTTACTAAGTAAACTACCCAAAAAGTGAGGCTTTTTGTCAAATATGAGGTCTTTTGGCTACTTCTGCAGCAGCATCCACCACAGAAGTCAAGATTCTCTTTAAATCTTTCACAATAAGAGTCTAGAACATGCATGTGCATCTCAAGCTAGATAGTTTATTTCACCAAAAATAAAAAAAGTACTTATTTTTAGAAGTTTTAGTTTTGAGTTTGTTAGTGTGTTTTTTCCATCCATCCATTCATCCATTTTCATCCGCTTATCCGGAGTCGGGTCGCGGGGGCGGTAGCCTCAGGCGAGAGGCCCAGACTTCCCTCTCCCCAGTCACTTGGGTCAGCTCCTCCAGGGGAATCCCAAGGCGTTCCCTGGCCAGGTGGGATACATAGTCCCTCCACTGTGTCCTGGGTCTACCTTTAGGTCTCCTCCCGGTTGGACATGCCCGGAAAACCACACCAGGGAGGCGTCCAGGAGGCATCCTGACCAGATGCCCGAGCCACCTCAACTGGCTCCTCTCGATGTGGAGGAGCAGCGGGTCTACTCCGAGCCCCTCCCGAATGACCAAGCTTCTCACCCTATCTCTAAGGGAGAGCCCAGCCACTCTTCGGAGAAAACTCATTTCGGCCGCTTGTATCCGCAATCTCGTTCTTTCGGTCACTAAAACTCACTACCCAAAGCTCACAACCTTAGGTGAGGGTAGGAACGTAGATCAACCGGTAAATCGAGAGCTTCGCCTTCTGACTCAGCTCTCTCTTCACTACGACAGACCGGTACAACACCCGCATCACTGCAGATGCAGCACCAATCAGCCTATCGATCTAACACTACAGTTTTCCCTCACTCGTGAACAAGACACCGAGATACTTAAACTCCTCCACTTGGGGCAGGACCTCATCCCTGACCCAGAGAAGGCATTCTACCCTTTTCCGAATCAAGACCATGGTCTCAGATTTAGAGGAGCTGTTTCTCATCCCAGCTGCTTCACACTCAGCTGTGAGCCTCTCCAGCAAAAGCTGAAGATCACCTTCTGATGAAGCCAACAGGACCACATCATCTGCAAAAAGCAAAGACCTGATCCTCAGGCCACCAAAACGGATGCCCTCCACACCTTGGCTGCGCCTAGAAATCCTGTCCATAAAGGTTATGAACAGAATCGGTGACAAAGGGCAGCCATGGCGGAGTCCAACTTACTGCCGGCAATGCGGACGAAGCTCTGACACCGGTAATACAGGGACCTAACAGCCCATATCAGAGGGCCTGGTACCCCATACTCCCAGAGTACCCCCCACAGGACCCCTTGAGGGACGTGGTCAAATGCCTTCTCCAAATCCACAAAACACATGTAGACTGGTTGGGCAAATTCCCACGCACCCTCCAGGATCCCCCTAAGGGTATACAGCTGGTCCAGTGTTCCACGACCAGGACGAAAACCAGATTGCTCCTCCTGAATCTGAGGTTCAACTATGCGACGGACCCTCTTCTCCAGAACCCCTGAATAGACCTTACCAGGAAGGCTCAGGAGTATGATCCCCTTGTAGTTCGAACACATCACCCTGGTCTGCAAGTCTAGTGGGACTGCCCTCAATGTCCACGCGATATTGCAGAGCCGTGTCAGCCAACATAACCCACAACATTCAGAGCCTTAAGGAACTCCAGGCAGATCTCATCCACCCCTGGAGCCTTGCCACAGAGGAGTTTTTAACCACCTCAGTGACCTCAGCACCAGAGATTTGAGAGGCCAACCAAAAGTCCCCAGAATCTGCTTCCTCACTGGAAGATGTGTTGGGGGATTGAGGAGGTCTTTGAAGTATTCTGCCCACCGATCCACAACGTCCTGAGTAGAGGTCAGCAGCACACCGTCCCCGCTATAGATAGTGTTGGTAGCGCACTGCCCCCCCCCCCCCCCCCCCCCGAAGCGCCGGATGGTGGACGAGAATCTCCTCGAAGCCGTACAGAAGTCTTGCTCCATGGTCTCACCGAACTCCTCCCACGCCCGGGTTTTTGCCTTGGCGACCACCCGAGCCACATTCCGCTTGAATTGCCGATACCCGTCAGCTGCCTCTGGAGTCCCACAGGCCAAGAGACCTGATAGGACTGTTTCTTCAGCTTGACAGCATCCCTAACTGCCGGTGTCCACCAGCGGGTTCGGGGGTTGCCACCACAACAGGCACCGACGATCCTGCGACCACACAGCTCCGGTCGGCCACCTCAACAATGGAGGTCCATTCAGACTCAATGTCCCCCGCCTCCCCTGGAACATTTTGGAAGTTCAGTCGGAGGTGGGAATTAAAGCTCCTTCTGACATGTGACTCTGCCTGACGTTCCCAGCAGACCCTCGCGATACGTTTGGGCCTGCCTGGTCTGACCGGCATCCTCCCTCACCATTTGAGCCACCTCACCACCAGGTAGTGGTCAGTTGACAGCTCCACCCCTCTCTTCACCCGAATGTCCAAGTGCTTCTCACACCAAACCTTCTGTCAGGAATCTGGGCGTGACCTTTGACCGAGCTCTCACCCTGGATTCTCATGTCAGTTCTCTTGTTCGCTCTTCCTTCTTCCATCTCAGGAACATTGCTAAGTTGTCCCTTTCTGTCCCGCTCTGAACTTGAGACAGTTACTCACTCCTTCATCTCCTCATGCTTAGACTACTGTAACTCTCTTTTCACGTGTCTGAGCAAAACCTCCCTGAACCGTCTACAGGTGGTTCAGAATGCCTGTGCTCAGCTTCTAACCAAGTCCTCCAAACACACCCACATCACCCCGCTTCTCCTCCAGCTTCACTGGCTGCCAGTCAACTTCAGGGTTCATTTCAAGATCCTGGTTCTGGTCTATAGGGCCTTACATGGACAAGCACCATCTTACATTGGTGATCTTCTTAGTCCCTACACCCCCAGCAGGTCCCTGAGGTCCAGTGATCAAAGCCTACTGGTTGTGCAGCACCAGGCTAAAGACCAAAGGTGACAGATCATTTGCTGCTGTGGCCCCCAGACTCTGGAACTCTCTCCCCCTGAGCCTGAGATCAGTGGACTCAGTGGACTCCTTTAAAAAGCAGCTGAAGACTCACTTGTTCAAGCTGGCTTTTGTATAACCTTCTTCACCACTCTCTCTTTATTCTGCTCTCCCCACCTATTCCACCTTCCTCAGGATCCACTGATTTCCCTCTTTCCTGTTCACTCTCTCTCTTTCTAAACATTTTTTTAATTACAATTGCCTATTTTTGCTCATTGTCAATATATTTTAAAACATTTTCTAAATGCTTTTTTATATTTTTACATTTTTTGCTTTTGTGAAGCGCCTCGTGATTTTTAGCTTGAGAGGCATTATAGAAATGATATTTTCTTCTTCTTCTTCTTCAACCTCACACACCAACTCAGGCTCCTTCCCCACCAGAGAGGTGACATTCCATGTGCCAAGAGCCAGCTTCTGTAGCCGAGGATCAGACCGCCAAGGCCCTCGACTACCACCTGTCACACACGGCACCTGACCCCTTTGGCCCCTCCCACGAGTGGTGAGCCCATGGGAAGGGGGACCCACGTTTCCTCTTCGGGCTGTGCCCGGCCGGGCTCCATGGGTGAAAGCCCGGCCACCAGGCGCTCGCCAGCGTGCCCCACCTCCAGGCCTGGCTCCAGAGGGGGGCCCCGGTGACCCACGTCTGGGCGAGGGAACACTGTTTCCATTTATATAATTCATCATAAGAGGTCTTCGGGCTGCTCTTTGTCTGATCCCTCACCTAGGACCTGTTTGCCAAGGGTGACCCTACCAGAGGCAGAAAGCCTCAGACAACTTAGCTCCTAGGATCATCCTAGGATCATTGACACACTCAAACCCCTCCACCACGGTAAGGTGGCAGCCTAGGGAGAGGTGCGTTTTAGACTTTTACTATTCATCTGAAGGAAGTTCTTTGGGGATTTAGCTGCAGAAGAAATCAAGAGATTTCACATTTATTCAGTTGTTTTTCCTTTCTGTTGCACTGAAACACCAGTGTGACTGGAAACTGAACAACGTTTTGTCCTTTTTGGGAACTTTTAACATGGTTTTTCAATAGAAAAATATTAATTTATTGAACGTACAGCCGTACAGTAGATGGAAAAGAATTCATAGGACATGAAGTCAATCATGCGTCTAATGGTTGGAAAGAACCATTGTTGATCTGGTTTAAAAACTCGAATTAGCAAAAATCGAGTTTGAGCTTCGGCCTCTTTATCTTTGACTGGACCCTGAGCTGCATGCCAGAGACCCTCCTCTGTCTTCACCACAAGCCTTCTCCTTTAATTACGGTGAAGGGTATTAATTAGAAAAAAGCCAAGCCTGAAACAAGCAGTGAGAAAACATCCATTCAAAGAGCAGCCGCACAGCAGGAAGAGAAGGATGCAAAGAGAGGTGGAAGGAATTAAGGAAAAGGAAAAAGAAAGGTAAAAAGGACACAGTGATGGATGACCTGTTAGTTTCATGTGGAGTGATGAAAAGTGGGTTCAAGTAAGAAATCACTCAATATGGCCTGAGAGAAGGGAATAAGAAGGTTGAGAAAATAGAGACAAAGAAATGAATAGAAAATTTTTTGCATCAAAATGGGAAATGTAAAACAATAATCTGCTGCAGCACTTTCATCAGCTATTTTCTATCTGTTGGGACTTTTTTTGTTGCAAAGACGAAAATTTCCAGAGTAAAAAATGGTTCTGCATCTGATCATCATCAACAGGACTGCAGATCCTCTAACTCAGGGGGTCCAAAGGCCACAAATGTCACACAGACCACTTTTCAAAAATTGCAAAATGTCTTTTATGATGACTTTTTTAATTAGTACCCTTCAAAATAGATATATCACTAAAGATCTGAAGGCAAAAATGTAAGAAGTGTTGATCTACATCAGCAGCCTGCAGGAACGACAAAATTCGTTATTCTAGAAATGCAGTCGGGGCCGCAGATGGGTCCTGGGCTAAACTTTAAATGCCTGCTCTAATTGAAGGGCCACCTAAATCTGGAGCTTCCAGAGGATCACATGCACACACATACACACACAAACACACACAACCACAGTCTGTCATATTGTCACCTAAGTATGAATTACCATCGTATTCATGGCAGAAAGAGCAGCAGCCTTCCACAGCATTATTAACCTACATTAAGTATGAGTATGGCCACATGTCCATTCACATTCAGCAAGAGTGTGACATCTTCAGTCTGCTAAATGAGATCACTAATAAATAAGCTGCACATAAAGAGTGTGGATGTCTGTCAGGAGTTTACAGGCTGGTGAGGAATGTGGAGAAGATCATTAGGAGCAGAGCTGATATTCTGGGATGGAGGTGCAGGAGGTCCAATAGGAGGAAGAGTATGTGGGGAGGGGAGATCAAGGGATTGGGAGTTAGAAAGAAAAATGAATTATTACATGTGTAAAAGGTAAATTTCCATTTTTATTTATCCTAATGTGTAAAGTTTGAGTAAACTTTTGAGGAAATGCTTTTATACATTTAATTCTTACAAACTAAATCATTGCAATGGGGTTTTTTCTCATATAAAGTCATATAGAATACAAAAGTTTTCAACTTCTCAGAAACAAACATAGCTGTGTTCTTGTTTAAATCACTATCCCTGTAGTTATGTTAGTTTTCTGTATGTTTCTTTTACTCTTATTGTGAGTATATTTCCTGCATCATCATCTTTTCTCATTAAAGCTTATTTTCTCAGTGTCTGAGGCCACTGTCTGCACTCACGTATGACATTCCCTCTCCTTGAACAGCTTTATTTAGAGAATCCAAGATATTTTAACCCTTTCATGCATTATGGACACCTGCTCAAAGCTAGGCTGCACTTGCATAAAAGTGTCCCACTGGACTCAGTTGTACCACTGACAATAGAATAATAATATTACATCAATATTATTGATATAATATTAGTTTGTCAAAAAAAGTCCACCTGAGTGGGGGAAAAAATGACAAACTACAGTTGAACTTTAGATTTTTATTCCCAAATTAAATCCTGAGTCAGTCACAAGCATGAAGGGGTTAAAGGAGAACAAATCTACACACAAATCAGGATGATGCCCCAGTTTTCCCTTTTTGATTCACTTTTCTTGATTTTTATTTTATTTATTTCATTTAATCAAAAGTAAAAAAAAAATAAATAAGGTCAAAATAACAAAAACACTTTCATTATAACACAAACAGCACGTTTGGCCATTTTTTTTAAAAAACTGCTATTTATGCATCGTTTTATTTAAAACTGAACACAAATTATTTTATCTTTACCGGGAAAAGCCTCGTCGTGCTTTAAATGTTCTTAACTGAGTCAAGTGCGCACCGCTGCTGCTCCAGAGGGAAGATGTGTAGAACATTAGAACACTTGGAGTTTAGAGCAAAGCAGAAACGGTCAGAGATATCAGAGAAACTTAAAAAAAGCACAAAAATAGGCTAAAAGTAGAAAATCAGACTCTTTAGAAACTGCACAGAAGGAATCCGGACAAAGAGGACTCCGTCTCTGATAGGGCTGTTTGAAAGCCGCTGATGATGCAGCTCAGTTTGTTTTCTAACATTTAAGTGAACAAACAGAAATATGGAAAAGAGGCGCTAAAAAGAAAGGTTAACACAGAGGAGCGAGGTGGCTTACCGGAGGAGGAGGATGGAGGATGGAGATGGATGGAGAAAGTGGACTCCTGTTGTTCTGACGCGCTAAACTCCGCTCGCGCGCTGTCCGCTGCCTGTCAGTCACTATTAATCTTTACGGACCCGATCAGTGTCCCCAGCCTGCCACCCCGTTCCCGGTTCGTCTGATCAGTCGTCCTTCACGGACCCGGACGCGGAGGAACTCCGTCTGGAGAGCCGCGCGCTCTGCGCTTCACCGAGAGCGGAGCGGGAAAACTGCGCATGCGTAGCTTCTCTGCCTCCCAAATAGCCTACAAATGGAGATGCATTTATAAAAAAAACGGAGTTTTACACGAACACACAAATTGTGCGAAGAAAATACTTGTTTGTTTTTGATGTTGTTGTTTACATTGTTTAAATGTAAACAGAATGTTTGTGGCACACATCATCATCAGTCTGCCTGTGACCCATGGGTGTCCTGTATGGTTTGGTGTTCCTTGTATTTAACAGTTCTTCTGTTGAGTTCTGCTAATTTATTCTCCTGTTTCCTTCTTTTCAAAGATTCAGATTAGTGTGGTGTTATTGTTACCTGGTCCTTCTCTCTCATCACACACACACACACACACACACACACACACACACACACACACACACACACACACACACACACACACACACACACACACACACACACACACAGGTCCTTCTGCTGAAACTTCCACATAAACATCTCAACAAGTGTCACTTTCACTCCACCATGCAGGTGTTTGCTGAAATGTTTACATTGTTACCTGTAAGAGGGAGCTTCATGACAAAAATAATCATAAACGTTAATTTGAGTTCCTTATGAAACAGACAGAGAAATTTGACTTATTGATTAGGAGCAGATACACAGGATGGAGTGTTTTTTATGGAGTGTTTTACTTGAAAAAGGGTAGAATGCCTTCTCCAGATCATGCATGAGGTCCTGTCCCAAGTGGAGGAGTTGTCTCAGGGTCTTGTTCAGGAGTGAGGGAAAGATGGAGCGGTACAAAAATGAAAGTGTTTATTGTCATTGTACAAAAGTAAAAGTAGTGCCCTCCCCTATGGTGCATAAAAATGATAAATAAGGATTAAAAAAAAAGAACTACAAATAAATTAAACGCAAACCACAAATGCACTCACATTCACATCCTCATGTATTTAATGCATTACTGCTGATATTACACATATGATATTACACAGTTTAGAAGGAAAAGGAAGAAAGTCATATCTATACTGTAGATGTTTATTTATTCTTTTGTCTAGAAACAGTTTTTCAGTCTGTTTGTCCATGCTTTTAATGGCAAAAGGACAACAGTTGAAAGTGCGAATGACCCGGAGGAGATGAGTCCCTCAGAATGTTGTTAGCCCTCTTGAGGCAGCAGGCACTGTACAGATCTTCCAGGGTGGGGAGAGCAATCGATCATTTTTTGGGCGGTGTTGACAACCCTTTGGAGCGCTTTCCTGTTTGCTGCTGTGCAAGTGGTAAACCACACACACATGCAGCCAGTCAGGATGCTCTCTGTGGAGCAACGGTAGAAGGACACCAACAATTTCATAAGTTGGTTGTTCTTAAGCATTCTCAGGAAGTATAGTGTCTGTTGTGCCTTCTGATGGTTGTGGCGTTAAAACTCCAGGTTAGGTTCTCCTCCATGTGAACGCCCAAAAACCCTCCCCACCTGTTCCCCTCCGATGAACAGGGGCTGAGTGAGGACCTTTCAACACCAACGGTTGTTTTCCGCTTGGTCCTAGTGCTCAACCAGCGTCTATTTAATATAGTGTAATATTGTTTTTGAATGGTAAGAAAAGTGCAGGGGTCAAAACTTGACTTTGGAAAAGGGGGGCATGTCCCCCCTGCCCCACCCCAAAACTTACATCCATGTTAGTGACCAGAAGAACGAGATCATGGATACAAGCGGCCGCAATGGGGTTTCACTGCAGGGTGGCTGGGCTCTCCCTTAGCGATGGGGCAAGACACTCTGTCATCCGGGAGGGGCTTGGAATAGACCCGCTGCTCCTCCACGTCGAGAGGAGCCAGTTGAGGTGGCTCGGGCATCTGATTAGGACGCCTCCCTGGTGAGGTTTTCCGGGCACGTCCAACTGGAAGACCTAAAGGAAGACCCAGAACACGCTGGAGGGACTATGTCTCTGGGTTGGTCGGGGAATGCCTTAGGATTGCTCCGGAGGAGCTGGCCCAAGTGACTGGAGAGAGGGAAGTCTGGGCCTCCCTGCTTAGGCTGCTGCCCCCACGACCCGACTCCAGATAAGCGGATGAAAATGGATGGATCTTTTTTGTCAGAAAATTATTGCAGACAAAAAGGATTGGAGTGGTGTGACTTCCAACTCACTCAACTTACTTGGCATGGCATGGGTTTGTGAGCTGCATGGAGGCTTGTGTATAATCTGGCATAAGAACTGTGGCTGTTGGGATTTTTGATCCTATAGGGAGTGGGTGAGTATAGTTGGTGGATTATTTGCTGAGGCTTCAAAATAATCCAGCATTTAAAATCAAGACTCTTCAGTGCTCAAACACTGTGTTTAGTTTACAGTCACTGGTTTCTCACGTTTATATATGCAGCACTCTCACAGTCCGGGCTCACACGGTAACGTCATGGCAGAGATATGTAACATTTTACATGTGGGTGTTGGAGGATCTCTGTACTTGTTTGATCAGAACCTACAAACTGACTCAGGATCTTCTACACTGGAGCTTCCAACCTGGATCTAGAGGCAGAAATGTGTTTGGAATGGCTTTTTTAATATATGAACTTACAATTTTAGAGATTTTATAAACTGAATTCACGTTTCAAGGAAGCATCTTCAAAAATACTCTCATGGATATCAATTTTGTGACAATAAATATGGAAACATTGCTGCTTTTAACGCAACTTCATATTTCTGTTTCTTATTCGGTCTTTAAAATCCAAAAGCATTAGAAAACAAGAAGAGAAGCTCTTCTTCAGACCCCCACCACACACACACACACACACACAAAGCTATCCAAGCATTTTCTTTTCACATTTCCAAAATCAGGTGACGAGGAGAAGCCCAGATGTCCCTCTTCCCAGTGGCACCTTTCACATCCAGGAGGACACTCCCAGACCAGTACGGCATCTTCTTCAGATGGGATTTGTTCAATGATCTCCCAGATGAAGGTGACCAGGAGTCTTCCTCACTTCAACTGACTCCTATTGACCAAGAGGAGCAGTGGCTCAGCTCAGAGCTCACCTCATCACTACCGAGCCTGGCCACCCTAAGCTTCTCAGGTAATCAGATTTTATTCAAATTATTAGTCAGACACAATCAACATCCAGACAATATGTAGGATTTATAGCTTTCAAACATGGATTATTGATTAAGTTTTTATGAAGGGAGACCATTTCTATCTGCTGGTTGAAGATCTTGTTAGAGGGAGGTTAATTCAGTCCCCATCGGGGTCTGAGGATCAGTCTTTCCAGCTTCTTGAGGTGCACACATTACTGCTCGAGACTTTTTAAGTCTCCTCTTGTTCCCTCATGTCCTGGTTTGTGGCTCTGACCAGGCAGTGATGGATGTGCACAGGGCAGATCCAGTGATAACACTATAGAGCTGTTTTAACAGCTTCAGTAAAAAGTCATACCTCCTCGCCTGGGCCGTTAGAAGAGGATGGGCTCACTAAAACAGCTCCTCACTCAGATCCTTGATATTATAAAGGAACCAAGCACCTTCACGTCCAGGTTAACCTGCCCAGACAAAGGTGCACTAGTAGGAGTCCAGGGATTGCTGTTTAATGTGCACATTCTCTATTTGGAGAATTTCAAAAAGCATTTATTTTTTACTCTCTAAACATAATTTTTATTTTCCCACAGGACTTATAAAGACTTACGTGAAATCTAATCTCATTTGGAGGGACCACTGAGGTGAAATCAAACAGGCGTACAGTAATTTCCCATAATTGATGGAAAACATTATAGATTGATAAAACAATCCTAGTTGAGCCCTCATCCTCTGAGCTCCTTTTCAAATCTCCGTTTGTTGCAGACTGTGGTTTCCCAGAGTTCCTTGCTGCCTGCTAGTCCCGATGGATCTTCTCCTGCATATTTGCTGCGACAGCAAACCAATCCTGTCTTTCTGCTCTTCAGAACATTCAACCAATCACAGCACATCTCTGAAACGACCCATTTACACAAAACATAGTCCTCGTACTCTCACCTTGAACATCAAGGTTGAAGAATAATTCAGGAAGGTGTGTGTCGCACTAAAGACACTTAAGTTAGAAAACAATGGGTAAATATCGATTCATGATTTAGAGAGCTGAATATCAGATGTGATGGGTGGAGATGAATCCGTTTAGTTTGGGCTTCTTTAGTCTGTAAAGCTGCAAATTTACTTACAGCTGGAACACAACAAAGTTCAGGAACTCTCAACTAAGTCTCAGCTTTTATTTTGAAAATCTAAAATTTCTTCTCATGGAGTGACCTGCATTTTATAATTTAATTTCATAAAACCTTTTCATTTGTGAAGTAATGTAACTGCAGCCGTTTGTGTCTGAACTGTTTGTTTTCCTAATATTAAATCTTATAGTTTCATTATTTGATTCATTCAGTTTTGAAAACTTCTATATTCACCAGCTATAAATTTGCTGAAGTTTATGAAAATGAAAAGAAAGCTTAGAAAAACCACTAACTGTATAGGTGGATCAGGATTCAGAGACACGAAAGTTAAAAACATCTATTACAACTTTAATTTTTCTTTCATTTCATCAACTAAATTCAACAGAAGGACTGAAGGAGGAAAATAAAAATGGGTCCCAGGTCCACATCAGAAGTGAGAAGCTGAGGAGATGAGGGCTGTCAATCATCAGTTTATCATGGCTGCTGCAGTAGAGAGATGAAGAGTTCACCTCCTCCTCCTCTCCTCTCGCTCTTTGTTCCTGTCTCTGTTCTCTTTATTCCTCTCTCTGTCTCTGGTCTCTTCTTTCTCTCTCTCCCTCACTCCTTCCCTGTCTCTCCCTCTGTCTCTCTCCCTCTCCCTCTCGCTGTCTCTTTGATGGTCAATTTTTCGCCTCCTCTCCTCCTCCTCCTTACGCCGCTCATCTTCCTCTGGCCTTTCATCTCGTCTTCTCCACCGGGTATCCTCACGTGAGCGTTCGTCCAAATCACGCACACGGGTTCTCTTGTCTTTCCCCGACTGCTTCTCACCCTCGTCTCTGTCCTTGTCGTTCTTGCGTCCACCCCCACGCTTGTCAGGTTTCTCCTTCCTCTTCTCCCTCTTCTTTTTCTCCTCACTTCGGCCTTTTCTCTTCTTTTTATGTTTGTCATCAGAGTCTGGAGGACAAAAGCGGGGAAATGTAACTTCTAGAACTTCTATCAATTTGACTTTTAAAACCACACATTTAGACTCAGGAATAGGGATGGGTACCTTTGACATTTGAATCGATTCGGTACTAATTCCCGGTACCTAGGAATCGATACCGGTTCTTAACGCTACCAATTTTAGATACTTTTGAGTGTTTAATATTTTAATTCTCTTTTATAATTAAATATATATGTTTCTCAATATATAACCATATTTGATAAATATCACGATAAATAACATACAACTGTTTGTATTTTAACATCGTCCTTGTAGTTTTATAAGCTGATAATTAAACTGAAGCAAACATCTTTACTGTGAACTAAATTTACTGTGTATCTTCATTCCTTTTGCCGTCTTTTTTCATTAGATTTTTCCTACTGGGAAGTTAGAATTTCCGAGGAGAAAGCGAACGCACCATTAGCTGATAACAACGGTGGCAATGGAAGCTAATTCATCAAGCTAACTTTATCTTAAACAGTTTATTTAGCTGCTGGAGCAGATTAAAATGATGATACCTCACACTTAGATCGTTGTCACTGGTTTCATCTTCACCCAATCACCCGTCGCATTTAGTAAAGTGAAGCCAAACTTTAGAGCGCGTTCATGTTCTTCTAGTCGGAAATTCGGAGTTCCGAGGAGAAAGCGAACGCACCATTAGTGAAACGGAAGCTAACATATCAAGCTAACGTTATCAACCGGAGCAGATTAAGATGAGGATGTCTCATTTAGATCGTTGTCGCTGGTTTCATCATCACCCAGTTACCCATCAAATTTAGTGAAGTGGACCCAAGCTTTAGCGTGCGTTCTTTCTACCATGCTGCTCTGTTTACAACTGGCTCGCAGCGACCGACGACATAACGCTCTTGCGCAGCTGCCTAGGCAAGTTCTCGTTATGAAGGACGGGTACCGAAACGAGGCACCGTTAGAAATGACGTGAATCTGTGCTCAATCGGTACTATGGAATTCGGTCGGTACCTTAATAAGTACAGAATTCGGTACCCATCGCTACTCAGGAATGAGTGGAAATGTGAATAATTCAAAAAAATTTTACAAAAAAACTTGGGCAAATGTGTAATCCTTTCAAAATAAAACCAAATGGACGAATTGTGGAAGTGTATACATTGTACAGATCAAAAGAAATGCCTATTTTTTATTTGTATATTTTACCAAACATCTGGAAATCACTGCTCGTTCCTGCTATAAAGATAAACTGGTAGCAGCAGTTTTATGGTGCACTGACCTCCCTGCAGCAGATGTAGAATCAAAATAAAAACATTCTGGGTTCATTTCATCAGCTGGTGAACATCTGGTTCCTGCCCAACCTCTGAACTATAAACATAACTCATCCTCTCACTTGAAATCTAAAACGTCAAACCGCAGCAGAAAGTAAAGCATTCATCAGATCGTACCTGAGCTGCTGCTGCTGCTGGAGGAGGAGTCTGAGGAGTCTGATTCGCTGGAGGAGTCTGAAGAGGAGTCAGAGGAAGAGGATGATGACGAGGAGGAGTCGGAGGATTCAACTTCCTGGTTCTGAGTCATGATCATCTTTGGAGCGTTCTTCAAGTGTTCCCTCAACTCATCGCTAAAACAAAGAATCACAAACACTGTTTGGTAGAGGCACAAAAGCTTTAATGCTCCACCCTAGGGTTGTTGGGGTTACATGAAATTTACCAAGGTAAAAAAAATGATGGAAAATATTTTAATGCAGGTGAGGTTTAGACTTGTCGTGTGCCTGACACACAATGCACGTAGCTATCCACCAATCAGAATGGTTCTTGCTCAGTTTGCAGAAGCAGACCACAGGAACTCCACATGTGAGAATTATTATTTTTTTCTTGACGTGTTTCCATTGTCAGAACTTCAGGGTAAATTGTGGGAGGAGCAACTGACTGGGAGATCTAATGGACCGGTCCCCTCCGCTGTTGTGTCTCCATACAAATTCAGCCCTTTCAGGACTTTGCATATCGCGACTGCTTTGCTAGTGAGACATTAAAAGTTATATTCTGTTGGAGTGCAGCAATTCACTCCATCTGGAAGACCAGGAGAGCAGCTGCATGATGTAAATGTGGCGTTCAAAGACCAGAAGAAGCTCTGTTTTTATGGTGCTCTTTGGGACTACAAAGCCCCGTGAATCACATAGTTCAGGCACTCCGAAAGTTCCTGAAAGTGTCCGTTTGGCCGGCCTGTAGAAGTGGAGACACACGCATGACGGGAGGTTCCGGTAAATTTGCCCTGAAGTTCCAGTAGTGGAAACCCGCCTAATGCATCAACTAACAACATACTGCACCACAACTGGTTCGAACTACACATCTAAAAATAGGGGGCGGTACTTCTGACCTATCAGCCAATAGCTGAAGAGATTTTCTCAGCAGAGGGGGTAACCCTTCAACCGTTGGATCAGGTATGATGTTCATCAAAAACTAACATGAGGATGCTAATCGAGGTTACACTAAGAAAGACACAACTGGAGAAAATTTTTATGTTTTCAGCATTTATGCGAGGCTTGTTGAGTACTAAATACTTCAATGGAGTACTTTTTTGAACATAAAAAAAATGAATTTTTGTGTGGAATGGCTCAATTCAGGGAAAGATAGGGCTTCAAATGCTGAGTTAAGACATCATTTTGAATTTCTAAGTTTGACAAAAACATTTACTGTGCCTACAGTTATGATTGTATCCTTGAGTGGCACATGTAGTTGGAAACTCAAGTATCCTAGCTTTCTAACGATATGTACCATATTTTCCGGACTATAAGTCGCACTTTTTTTCATAGTCTGGCTGGTCCTGCGACTTATATACCAAAATGACTTATATACCAAATTACGTATACCGCGCTGCTGTGGGCCGGCTCCGATCCAGGCTTTGGGTCCTCTGCCCCGCTGGGAGGGTTTCAAACACCGCCATCACCTGCTGCATCCTGTGGCAGGGTGCTGCGGGCGCTCTTCCCGCCCGCTGGGAGGGTTTCGAACACCGCTATCACCTGCTGGAGACCGTGGGGTGCTGCTGCGCCCTGATTGTTTATTCTGTTATTGTTACTGGTACTTGTCATGCAATGTGAAATGCTTGGTCTCAGATTTTATAAGAAAAATAATCAAATTTCCCCCCCAAAATGTGACTTATATATATTTTTTTCTTCTTCATTATACATTTTATGGCTGGTGCGACTTATACTCCGGAGCGACTTATACTCTGGAAAATACGGTATACGCGCATAATCCTTCAAATTGCCCAACTTTTCTTCAAACAGAGACAAGTTCATCTTTAAACAAGAATACTTGAACAGTCTGAGAAAAACCTGGTAGGAGTTACTTACGTCAGGCCTCCCAGACCGATAGAGGTGAAGAAGTTGATAGCAAAGCGAGTGTTTCTGGGATTATCACGAGGGAAAAGGCCTTCAAAGAATGATTGTAGAGTTCTGTGTAAAACACACACACACACACACACATTAAAAATAATGACGGACAGTTATATCATCCACAGCATCTATACATTTACAACTTAATGCCCTCATTCTGACACGACTTCAAACTAATAAAATGATAAGAATTATTGGTTACACTTTAGTTTAGGGAACACAAATTAACCATTAATTAGCTGCCAATTAATATGCTTATTAGTGGACTACTAAGTCTGAATTAATCATTATTAAGCTGTTATTAGGTGCTTATTACCAATGATGTAATTCTAACATTAACAGGCCATAAATTAAGAGTTTTATCAAAATAAGCCATTCATAATGGTTTGTTGCTGATTAACAAACATACCAATTAGCTCAAATCAATATGTGGCTTATAAAGATGTAATTCAAGGGGAATAGTTAACAACCAAAAATGTTATGTTCTGGTATTATGTAAATAAACACCAAAATCCACATGTTAATAGAGCCTAAGCAACAATAAATTAACCACTTGTAAGCAAGAATATGTTCCCCATTCTAAAGTCAGATTTTGTTTATACCTAATTATTAGTAGTTTAGTATTAATTTACAACTTAACGGCAAGAATATGTTCCCCTTGAATTACATCTTTAAAAGCCCCATATTGATTTGAGCTAATTGGTATGTGTGTTAATCAGCAACAAACCATTTACTTTCAGTTAACAAACCACTATCAATGGCTTATTTTGATAAAACTCTTAATTTATGGCTTGTTAAGGTTAGAATTAAGGCATTAGTAATAAGCTCTTAATAAGTGCTTAATACTGACTAGATCAGACTTAGTAGTCCACTAATATGCATATAAACTGGCAGCTAATTAATGGTTAATTTGTGTTCCCCAAACTAAAGTGTTACCGAATAATTATATTATTATTATTATTTATACATCTATAGATCTATTAATGAAAAATATTTTCTGATAAATGCAGATCATAAAGTGTGTGTTCATACGAGTCTTTCAGCCGCTGGTTGAGTTTTGGCAGACCCATGTAGGCACAGAGCTCCTGGAAAAGGATTTTTACAAAAATCCTGCTGGATGACGTTGTCGTGTCCTCACTCATCCTGATGCACTCCAACACCTGGTCGTAAAGAGACAGGGAGCAGGTTTAATCAGCGTTTACTGCGTGCATGTGTGTGCGTGCGTGTGTAAATGAGTTTCTGTGTTCTTACACTCCATGGTATGGAGTCCGTGAAGAGCAGATGAGCAAACAGTCGGGCGACGTTCCTCAGTTTGTTGGTCTCCAGTCGGTGGATCGTGTCGTACTGCTCTGAAAATATCACCTCAAAACTCTCCATGTACTCCTTCTTCAACAAACAGAACCTCTGAACAAATACACACATATTTTAAATGTTCCACCTGCTTAATATTCAAGCTTCTCGCTATTTGACAGTTTAGGCAACAGCACCTAGGATTTAAACATCTCACTGCAAAATCATGATTTCAGCACTTGTTTGCTGCATTTTCACAGAATTCTCAGATTAGGCAAATGAACTCTGCTGAAGTGACTTCTGCTGCTCAGTTTGTTGATGTTACACTTCATCTCAGAGAGCAGGTGCTTGTACTTGTGTCCCAGAAGCTAAACTCAGCGAAACAACGATCAGCATTTTGCTTTAATCCGCCCTCATCTATATACTTAATTGTTAATTTATTTTATCACTCAGCAGTTTCATTCATCAATCATGCAAAATACAATCATCAACAGTCTCCTAAGTGGAAAAAAAGGGGGGAGGAAGAAGTAGTCTTGTACGACATACCCCTTTCTACTTCATACAATATAATTTACAGAATGGCCTTATACACAAAACAAGTACAAAACTTCCTTATCTTAGTAAACAAAATCACAATTAAACGTATCAATATAGATATTCAATATTTACTTATCCGTCATAGGACTCTATGACTTTTTCTTTATATAGTCTCTTAAATTGATCAGTAGTTAAACATTTTTTCAGGTCATGATCCAGATTATTCCATAATTTTACTCCATATACTGAAATACACATTTGCTTTAATGTTGTTTAAGCAAAAACTCTTTTAAACTCAGGCTTCTATTTTTTCCATCATTTAAAATCAAAACAAAAAACTTTTGTAACTTCACTGGCAGTAACCTCTTTTTTGCCCTGAACATAATTAGTAAAGTTTTCAAATTAACCAAATCCCCGACTTTCATAATTTTTGATTCATTAAAAAGTTTATTGGTATGTTCCCTAGCATCTACTTTATATATAATTCTCATTGCTTTCTTCTGTAATAAAAACAAAGGATTAGCGTTTGTTTTATATGTGTTGCCCCAAACCTCTATACAATAAGTCAAGTACGGAACAATAAATGAATAATATAATATATGAAGTGTTGATGACTCCAAAATACTTTTCTTTATTTAAAAGTCAATTCAATTCAATTCAATTTATTTTATATAGCGCCTAATCACGACAAGAGTCGTCTCAAGGCACTTCACATAATAAACATTCCAATTCAGGTCAGGTCATTAAGCCAATCAGAAAAAATGTTTCCTTTATAAGGAACCCAGCAAATTGCATCAAGTCACTGACTAGTGTCAGTCATTTTACAGCAGTCCTCATACTAAGCAAGCATGTTGCGACAGTGGAGAGGAAAACTCCCTTTTAACAGGAAGAAACCTCCAGGGGATCCTGGCTCAGTATAAGCAGCCATCCACCACGACTCACTGGGGATCGAGAAGACAGAGCACACGCACGCACGCACACACACACACACACACCAAGAAATGTGTCTATGGTGTCCAATACTTTTACACAGTTTTTGTTTTATATATTTTATATGGGGTTTCCAATTAATACTCGTCGTCGTCTTCCTCCGCTTATCCGGGTCTGGGTCGCGGGGGCAGCATCCCAACTAGGGAGCTCCAGACTGTCCTCTCCCTGGCCTTCTCCACCAGCTCCTCCGGCAGGACCCCAAGGCGTTCCCGAACCAGATTCTCCAATGTGTCCTGGGTCGACCCGGGGGCCTCCTGCCGGCAGGACATGCCCGAAACACCTCCCCGGGGAGGCATCCAGGAGGCATCCTGACCAGATGCCCAAACCACCTCAACTGGCTCCTTTCGATCCGGAGGAGCAGCGGTTCTACTCCGAGTCCCTCCCGAATGTCCGAGCTCCTCACCCTATCTCTAAGGCTGAGCCCAGCCACCCTACGGAGGAAACTCATTTCGGCCGCTTGTATCCGCGATCTCGTTCTTTCGGTCATTACCCAAAGCTCATGACCAAAGGTGAGGATTGGGACGTAGATCAACCGGTAAATTGAAAGCTTGGCTTTCTGGCTCAGCTCCCTCTTCACCACGACAGATCGGCTCAACGCCCGCATCGCTGCAGATGCTGAACCAATCCGCCTGTCGATTTCCCGATCCCTCCTACCCTCGCTCGTAAACAAGACCCCGAGATACTTAAACTCCTCCACTTGAGGTAGGACCTCTCCCCTGACCAGGAGTTGCAAGCCACCCTTTTCCGGTCGAGAACAATGGACTCAGATTTGGAGGTGCTGATCCTCATCCCAGCCGCTTCACACTCGGCCGCGAACCTACCCAGCAAGAGCTGAAGGTCAGAGCTGGATGAAGCTAGGAGGACCACATCATCCGCAAAAAGCAGAGACGAGATTCTCCTGCTACCAAACTCGACACACTCCACACCACGACTGCGCCTAGAAATTCTGTCCATAAAGATAATAAACAGAACCGGTGACAAAGTGCAGCCCTGGCAAAGTCCAACCCTCACTGGAAACAGGTCCGACTTACTACTGGCTATGTGGACCTAACTCACGCTCCTCTGGTAAAGGAAAGCCACCCACCCCATACTCCTGGAGCATCCCCCACAGGGTGCCCCTGGGGACAAGGCCATAAGCCTTCTCCAAATGCACAAAACACATGTGGATTAGTTGGGCAAACGCCCATGCCCCCTCCATCACCCTTGCAAGGGTATAGAGCTGGTCCACAGTTCCACGGCCAGGACAAAAACCACATTGCTCCTCCTCAATCTGAGATTCAACTATCGATCGGCCCCTCCTCTCCATTACCTTGGAGTAGACCTTTCCAGGGAGGCTGAGGAGTGTGATCCCCCTTTAGTTGGAACACACTCTCAGGTCACCCTTCTTAAAGAACTCCACAGGAACTGCCCCCGATGACCACGCAATGTTGCAGAGACGTGTCAACCATGACAGCCCTACAACATCCAT
This sequence comes from Nothobranchius furzeri, assembly GCF_043380555.1. NCBI lineage: Eukaryota > Metazoa > Chordata > Actinopteri > Cyprinodontiformes > Nothobranchiidae > Nothobranchius > Nothobranchius furzeri. The sequence goes on along the minus strand of NC_091754.1, from coordinate 30,044,037 downwards.
TGCCATGAGATACCCAGGACGAACCTCATCCGCCCCCGGGGCTCCGCCGCTGTGTAGTTGTTTGACTACCTAATCAACTTCTGCCCCCGAGATTGGACAGTTCATCCCTAGGTCCCCCGGCTCTGGTTCCTCCTCGGAATGCGCATAGGTGGGATTGAGGAGCTCCTCAAAGTATTCCTTCCACCGCCCGACTATAGCCCCAGTTGATGTCAGCAGCTCCCCATCCCCACTGTAAACAGTGTGAGTGAGTTGCTGCCTTCCTCTCCTGTGGCGCCGGACAGTTTGCCAGAACCTCTTTGGAGCGATCTATAGTCTTTCTCCAAGGCCTCACCAAACTCCTCCCACGCCCGAGATTTTGTCTCGGCAACTGCCACTGCTGCACCCCGCTTGGCTATCCGGTACCTGTCTGCTGCCTAAGGAGACCCACAGACCAGCCACACCCTGTAGGTCTCCTTCTTCAGCCTGACGGCTACCCGAACCTCTGGTGTCCACCAGTGGGTACGGGGGTTGCCACCGCAACTGGCACCGGCCACCTTGCGACCACAGCTAGCAACAGCTACCTCAACAATCGCAAAGTGGAACAAGGCCCACTCGGGAGTCAATGTCCCCCACTGCTCTCGGGACGCGGTCAAAGCTCTGCCGGAGGTGGGAGATGAAGATCGTCTCAACAGGTTCTTCTGCCAGGCGTTCCCAGCAGACCCTCACTAAGCGTTTGGGTCTGCCAGGTCTACGCGGCATCTTCCCCTGCCATCTGATCCAACTCACCACCAGGTGGAGATCAGTTGACAGCTCCGATCCTCTCTTTACTCGGGTGTCCAAAACATACGGCCGCAGGTCAGATGATACGACTACAAAGTCTATCATCGACCTGCGACCTAGGCTGCCCTGGTACCAAGTGTACCGATGGGCATCCTTACGTTCGAACATGGTGTTCGTTATGGCCAAACTGCGACTTGCACAGAAGTCCAATAACGAAACACCACTCGAGTTCAGATCGGGCAGGCCATTCCTCCCAATCACACTGCTCCAGGTCATGCTGTCATTGCCCACGTGAGCATTGAAGTCCCCCAGCAGGACAATGGAGTCCCCTGATGGAGCACTATCTAGCATTCGTCCCAGGGACTCCAAAAAGGGTGGGTACTCGGGGATCGGACCGCCAAGGCCTCCGCCTCGGTCTGCCACCCGATCCACATTGCACCGGACCCTTCATGTTCCTCCTGCAGGTGGTGGGTCCACAGTTGGATGAGCCCATGTATCTGGTTCGGGCTGGGCCCGGCCGGGCACCATGGGCGAAAGCCCAGCCACCAGGCGCTCGCTCACGGGCCCCAACCCCAGGCCTGGCTCCAGGGTGGGACCCCGGTAACCCTCCGGGCCGGGTACTCCGACTATTTGAATTTACATTCATGAAAGATCCTCTGAACCGTTCTTTGTCTCACCCTTCACCTAAGACCAATCTGTCATGGGAGACCCTATCAGGGGCACAAAGTGCCCCAGACAACATAGCTTCTAGGATCATTAGGGCACTCAAACTCCTCCACCACGATAAGGTAACGGTTCAAGTTGGTACAAATCAGGTACTGTTTGTTATTCTGCAGGAGATGTGGGTTACAGTACGATCGCTGTGAAACATTTAGAGGTAATGTTGTTCAGATGAAATGATCCTCCCTAATGCAACATTCTTGTTGGTATCTCACCCCGGCCAGAAGACCAAAGAACTTCTCGTAGGTCCTCTGCTGAGCGCAGCAGTCCAGGATCATATTACACAGCTCCTTCTGTTTACACAAACACAAAACATGGATGTCACTAACCACACGTACATTAGTCCTATGGAGGTACTGAGGGAAAAGGCAAAAGATTAGCGACATGGTGCTGTTGTGGTCTGTCTTACTCCATGTAGAGTATTGATGTGTCTGTATAAACACCTTGACATGTGACATCACACTGCCAGAACCCCACCCCCCAGCTTCTAGCTGAAGGGCAACAAGAAGACAACCCCCACCCCCCGCTAAAAGCGGTGAAATCAAATCCATCAACAATGGTAACACACGCAGTGCTGCGGGCTGCACAAGCAGACGAAGGGACAGTAACATTCTGCTGGTGAAGGTTCTCAGTCATCCCAGTCATGGTGATCCAAAAGGGTTTGAATGAAGACAATTGGACTTCTTTGGTTTCTTCAAGACGTTTTGCTTCTCATACGAGGAGCTTTGTCAGTTCTGACTGGAATATGGGAGGGTCGAGCTTAAAGGATGTAACCCTTTTATTGTTGCTCAACTACCTATGAATACCCCTCCTCCTAAAGCCGGGTGTACACTGTGCAACTTTTTCACTTTTTTGAGCCGATTTTCCACTCGTGCGAGAATCCACGAGATCGGGACGAGTTTTGCGCTGAGCGTCGTGTAGTATGCAGGGGGTTACGAGAGGCGATTAACACCACCTGACCAGCTACCGATCAGCAATCGTGAGCTCGCACGGACCTCTGGCTTGTTTGATATTTTGCTCGTCCCTCATGAGGGTATCGCACTGTTGAAGCGGCGCTGTGAGCAGCTGCGACCCAAAAAGTATCAGAACCGCTCACGGCGCATGCGCAATCATGCTTCAACACCGCTCACCCGCTATTTCCCCAATAACACACGTTGTTCATTTTATTTCTACACGTTTTTTTACTCACAAAGATTGCCAAGAAAGCGTGTTTGTCGTGTTCATGTCAAATTAAACTGATCACAAAACACAGATTTACTTTCTTTATTTCGTTTTCCTCATCCAACCCCCATAAATCCCTGTGTGTCCTCCTGCAGCACTCCCGAAGGACAACAGACAAGACATAAAAGTCTGACATGTTGTGTAAAAACTGCTATTTTTAGCATATTTTTAGCTCCGACGTGTTGCTACCAGACGTACAGTGTGACCAGTCAGGTCGCATCCGAGAACTGGGTCGTGCAGTGTGAGCGCATGACTCGTGAGATCTGCCCTGCGAGGACGTCGTACAGTTTGAGCTGAAGCGAAGTGCTACAAGTGAAAAAGTTGCACAGTGTCCGCCCAGCTTAAGAGTCGTTAGCCTCTATTGTGTGGGAGTGGCATTGATTAGATGCAGGATGGTGTGACCCACCACATAGGCTCAGGCATGGCACCACAGCTGAAACTCTGAGGACTGAGGTATCCCAGCTTGTTAGTGATTTCAAACAGATCTGGAAGCTTAATGCTAAACACCGTAAGCTTTGAGATTTCTTTTTATCTGATCATCAGCACAAAGATGTGTTCGATGATCTAAAGTAGTAATATCCTAATCCCTAGGTTTTCTTTTGTTGGTGTAAATCCTGGTGGCACAGCTCTGGATAGCGGCTGTGGAAGGTCTTTTGCCCCGTGTTGCTCATGTGCACCATTACCCAGACGGAAACAATAACATTTAAGGGGTCTATAGAAAAGTTTACAGCAAACATAAACTGCACCGAAGTAGCTGCAGCTAGTCACAGGAGTTTAGGGAAAAGTCTGGGAACACTGAAGCATCAGTTAGCATCAGTAATAATTGATGCTTCAACCTCTCCTGTGTTAAAACTAGTTAAAGAGACTAGTAAGGCATGGTATAACAGTGTACGGTTCATATGATATAAATTTAGCCAGTAGACTTTGACTCTGAGGTCCAGGAAGCAGGAAGAAGTGTTACTTCTGTTTTTACATTTTCCACTTCAGCTCAAACAATTTAGAAAAACATAACAATAATAACAACATAAACATTTTTTTACATGTTTTGTGTTTTTATAAATAAGATTTGAATGTTAAATGTCATTTAAAAGACATCCTATACTTTTAGAAGTGTTTGTTCTGCTTCATTTTATCTGGTATGTGTGTCATTTTGATACATATTAACAGAAGAAAAGAATATATTGTGATAATACACTCACCTAAAGGATTATTAGGAACAGCATACTAAAATGGTGTTTGACCCCCTTTCACCTTCAGAACTGCCTTAATTCTACGTGGCGTTGATTCAACAAGGTGCTGAAAGCATTCTTTAGAAATGTTGGCCCATATTGATAGGACAGCATCTTGCAGTTGATGGAGATGTGTGGGATGCACATCCAGGGCACGAAGCTCCCGTTCCACCACATCCCAAAGATGCTCTATCGGGTTGAGATCTGGTGACTGTGGGGGCCGTTGTAGTACAGTCAACTCATTGTCATGTTCAAGAAACCAGTTTGAAATGATTGGAGCTTTGTGACATGGTGCATTATTCTGCTAGAAGTAGCCATCAGAGGTTGGGTACATGGTGGTCATGAAGGAATGCTCAGGTAGCCCACGGCATTTAAACCATGCCCAGTTGGCACTAAGGGGCCTACAGTGTGCCAAGAAAACATCCCCCACACCATTACACCACCACCACCAGCCTGCACAGTGGTAACAAGGAATGATGGATCCATGTTCTCATTCTGTTTACGCCAAATTCTGACTCTACCATTTCAATGTCTCAACAGAAATGGAGACTCATCAGACCAGGCAACATTTTTCTAGTCTTCAACTGTAATTTTGGTGAGCTCGTGGTTCCCGATGGGGTCTTCTGCTGTTGTAGTCCATCCACCTCAAGGTTGTGCGTGTTGTGGCTTCACAAATGCTTTGCAACATTCCTCGGTTGTAACGAGTGCTTATTTCAGTCAAAGTTGCTCTTCTATCAGCTTGAATCAGTTGGCCCATTCTCCTCTGACCTCTAGTATCAACAAGGCATTTTCACCCACGGGACTGCTGCATACTGCATGTTTTTCCCTTTTCACACCATTCTTTGTAAACCCTAGAAATGGTTGTGGGTGAACATCCCAGTAACTGAGCAGATTGTGAAATACTCAGACCGGCCTGTCTGGCACCAACAACCAGGCCACGCTCAAAACAGCTTAAATCGCCTTTCTTTCCCATTCTGACATCCAGTTTGGAGTTCAGGAGATTGTCTTGACCAGGACCACACCCCTAAATGCATTGAAGCAACTGCCATGTGATTGGTTGATTAGATAATTGCATTAAGGAGAAGTTGAACAGGTGTTCCTAAGAATCCTTTAGGTGAGAGAATATCATAACAGCACATTCTTCAAAATATACCAAGATTCAGATTTTAAACCATTTTGCCCCTTCGTAAAAGAGACTTTCATTCATTGCTGAAGGGTTTGTGTTTCTGGAGCTCAGCCTGAATCTGCCATGAAACCATGTGAGTGGCGGGCGAGAGAATGAAATGTGTGTGTGTGTGTGTGTGCGTGCGTGCGTGCGTGCGTGTGTGTGTGTGTGTGAGAGAGAGAGAGAATCTTACTGTCTGGCTCTCAGGAAAGTCCATTTTAATCAGTTTGTGAGCACACTCCTCAAAGTCCAAGCTGCAAAAAGATACATAACCAACCTGTAAATACATCACCATGGTGTGTGTGTGTGTGTGTGTAATATGCTCCATCTGTTTTCAGTGATTAATCCTCTCCTCCAAGCCTTTGAACTCTTCTTCAGTGAAACCATGGTAACTAGGCTACGTGGGCGCAGGTTTTTTGTTGTATTTATTTATTTCCAAATCAGAACACTAACTGAGATAAAGTGTCATAAACTAGTCCGTCAACCTCAAACTTCTCTGTAAGAACCGAGGGCCATCTGAAAAAGCCCCAATGGCTGGGATCTGAAATTCAGACTAGTCCTCAGAAGAATAGCATCACTCACACACACTCACACACACTTTAAATAATAGTCAAACCCAATTTAGAAAGAGCTGTAAATAACTGCCAACACCCAGAGAGAAAACTGAACTAATAACTGTGACAGAGTGTACTTTTAGTGTGTGTGTGCGTGCGTGTGTGTGTGTGTGTGCATACCTGGATTGAATAGCGAGATAAATGGTTCTCCTGAAAGCTACCAGGTTGACCTCTGTCTTGTCAAAAATGGTCACCTTCTCATCTGAGGAGTAAAACACAGAGAGGAAGATTTTCCAAAGTCTAAAAATGTAATGAAATATTGAAAAGAATAAAATGTCACTTTATAAAGAAATTTATTTTTGACTTGAAACATTTTCTGTGTAGTGAAGCACTGAAATAAAACGCATGCAATTAAACAACTTACATTTTGATATAATGAACACAAGAACTTTATTATTCATTTATGGTCTCGGGCTGTTTTTTTCTGTTTACACCTAAAACACGCGAACCCCCAGCCAGAAAAGCTCTGCCTCATTTCCACCGAACGTTTTGGTATGGAACGGGGAGAGTCGGCTCGCCAACGTTTCTGTCCTGATTGTAAAACTGGTCCAGACGACCAACCTGGACCGCGCCAGGAACAGGACTTTTTTTGCCCCCCTTCTGTTGTAGGTAGATATTTCTGGAGCGCTGTGGTTAGGGCGGAGCAACAACACAGTCCACCGATTGGGGGACAGAAATCCTTCACTACTTGCAACAAGCGATACTAACCTTGGAGTTTGGTTGTTTGTATTTTCATTAGTTGGACATGAATGTGAGAAAATGACGGCAAGTTTTGGTCATCTTCAGAGCTCCATACATTCCTCACCATCGTCATGAGTCCACAGGAGGAGCTAGACGGATCAGTAAGGAAGTTTGTTATCTAAGTGGATGGCAGCAGAAGGATTCAAGTGGACGTCGGAACGGTGTCGGGCCAAGCTGAAGAAATTAAAGGCCAATATGGAAAAGTTAAGGACAGAAACAGCTGGAGTGGAAATGGGAGAAATACACGGAGATGCTACAACACGCTGGATGCTATTTATAGCTACAGACCGGCAAACCGAGACAGGCCTGGACTCAGCAACTGCCTTCTGGAGTTACATGCGGAGGTTACATCTCCAATCTGGTCCAGGAACGCCTTGGAGTCCTGACGGAGGAGCTGGTGGAGGTGGCCGGGGAGAGGACGGTCTGGAGCTCCCTAGTTGGGATGCTGCCCCCACGACCCGGACCCGGATAAGCGGAGGAAGACGACGACGATAACAGGTTTCAGGAGAATAAATGTAAGTAAAAACATAATTTATGCCCTCTATGAATCAAATTTAAACAGTAAAAGTCTCCATACGGCTGCTAGGTACTGTAAAGGGCAGAAGTTGGTACTTGACCTTGGAGGGCGTGGTGACTGAAGACCAGCTGGTGCTTGTTCGGCATGATGAGGACGGAAGTGATTAAGAGTGGCAGATATGCAGGAAGAGGTGTGTGTGTGGTCGACCTGTCATTGTGGCACCATGATTTGGGGGGTGGGATCGCTCGCATTAGGGCTGCCGGCGATGAAGACAGCTGAGAAGGGTTCCAGCACTAGGAGGGGAGGCTAATGGCCTCCTTTAGGTAAGTTAGGGCAGGAGTAGCTGGGTGTCGAGGTCACACCGACATCTGCCGCAGACAGACCAGGCAGACGGATACAAGTCGCAGGATCTACCCACCGTCCTTGGAAGTTAATCCCCGGGATGCTGGACGGCGTCGGACGCTCGGACCCCGGGGAGGGGGTCGCGTCGACTGGGCCAGCTACGTACCCGTTTTATAGCTGATCGGCTGGTTTTATCGGAATGGGGAGGGAAGGGTGGATGGGCGAGAGAGCGCTAGTAAGAGCAGGAGCTGGGTTTTGTAGGGAGGAGTTTTATTGTGAAACTGTGCTAATAAAAATGTATTTTTAGTAGCCAGTGCTTGCTCCTGTTACTGTAAGGTTCTGTCTGGAGGGCAAAATATGCTGCCTGTGCAGCCCACACTACTTTTATAACAGCACCATATTTAAGTATCACATTGTTAATGTGTTATTCCGCTTTAAAGGTGCGGTTTCAACGGCAGGTTTTCTACTCATAAAAGTCCAAATCCAGGCAGGTACCTCCTGCTGCATCATTATAACAACATGATGGTTATTTGTCAGAAAACGTCTGGTTTGTTTTTACAGGCGGAGAATGAAAAGGATTATAAAAGCCTTTTAATTCAATCATCAACCTTGACCCACTCTATCCTCACCTTCTCCTTCCTCCTCGTTCTCATCTTCATTGTCGTCATCCTCTTCGCTGTCATCTCCCTCTTCGCCTGAATCGCTGCTGCCCTCATCCAGGATATCTGACAGGAAATGAAAGCTGATTGGTTGAAACGGGAGGAGGTCGATAACACAACAATCGGCTCTGAGTGCAACACCTTCTCACCTCTTTTAATAGTTTTGTATTTCTCCTCGTTCTCCAGGAAATCTGGGTCCAACTTAAACACATCTGCGTGAACACACACAAGTGCACAACTTAGCTCAGATTCTGTGTGAATAATAAAGTTATAAAGATTCTTCTCGAGGTCTTACTGAGGATGTCCTCTGGGTTGTACTCGTCGTCCAGCGGCAGCATGTGGGTGAACTGGTCATCTTCGTCCACCAGGTCCAGACCTTCAGTGATGACTGGATGATCTTTGAAGCCATCTTTCCTGATGGCAAACATCACCTCTATCATGTACTGGACCCTTTTGTCAATGGAGGATTCGTGGAGGATATTCCTGAGACGCTCAAATATGGCTGGAGAGAAAAACACAAACAATTTAGAGACAATGTTGAGTTCAGATGATTTTTATAAACAACTCTAGACAATGCAGCAATTTTTAACTCGTGTAAAACTATAATGTTCCTCACTCTCTTACTCTGGTTAACGTTACTAAAAGTAGGGCTGCAACGGATCATCATTGATCTGTGATTTGTACGGATCTCTCTCTACGGTTCGGCACGCACGCGCTTCGCTGATCGGTTACATGGGGGGCGGAGGCACTGCCTTTTCAATCCAAATGAGAAACGCACAGCGGTGGTCATGGCAGGGGAGGAGAGGAGGGTGAAAAACCACCTGCATCATTTAGGGCGCGTGTATGGGAGCATGCCAGTAAAAACTAACATGCGCCTGCAGTCTGACGGTGCGGCGCCATACACGCATACTGTGAAAGGGGGGGGGGGGGGTGCGTGGAACATGCCTCTGACATAAGAAGCATGGTGGGACCTGTAAATATTGGAGACAAATCTGTAAAAGACAAAAGAAAAATAAACAGCACATCAGAAAGATGAGTGAAAGCTGGACAGGAAGGGAGAGCATCTGAATAGGGCAAGCCGTTTTAACATTTAAGCAGCAACCAGACCTCTCTGTAACTCCTGCTTTTATTACAAGTTGCAAATTGAGCAAATGTTGCACTAAGTGTTTTACAAAGTAAAGAGAGAGAGCAAAGCTATTTTTCTTTTTCTTTCTGATGATCCGAAAAAGATCCAATCCATGACTGAAAACCTTGATCTGATCTGAATTGTGAGACTTTTGATTAGTCGCACCACTAGCAATTTTTAATAGCTCTGCATCCCTTTTTGGATGTCGGGGCTCAGTTCTGTGCTGGTTCCGCATCAGGCGACAGATCATTAGCTGCTGTGGCCCCCAGACTCTGGACCTCTCTCCCACTGAGCCTGAGATCAGTGGACTCAGGGGTCTCCTTTAACAAGCAGCTGAAACTCACTTGTTTAAGTTGGCTTGGAGTGGCCATCATCACTACTCTCTCCTTATTCTGCCTTTCCCGGGATCCATTGATTTCCCTCTTTCCTATTGCTTTTCTCTCTCCCTTTCCTTACATTTATTTTCTCCCTTTAAACATATTTTTAATCATTTTTAAAATCTTTTTATACATAAATATTTATTTTTTTGTTTTTGTGAAGCACCTCGTGATTTTTATCTTGAGAGACGCTATAGAAAAGATTTTCTTCTTCTTCATCCCCCAACTGCTAGGAATTTTTAAAAGCTCCCCATCCTCCTCTGGAGCTCAGCGCAGACCTCCCTGACCTGATTCCGACGCTGATCTGGGCTCTAGGAGCCAGCAAGTATTTTTCAAACCTCCACCATGGGACTCTGGTGGATGAGGAGCATGTTGAACTTCCATCACATTGCTGCGGTTGTAATCCTCCGGTCTGAAGTGTGGGGCAGAAACGACCGTGTTTTCAGCTGCACAAAACGCACCAGGAACGGAAGACGGTGCCGTTCATTCTTATTAAAAGCGGTAAAATAATAAATGGCCTGTATTTGCTATAGCGCCTTCTAGAGTCCTGGAACCCCCCAAGGCGCTTTACAACACAATCAGTCATTCACCCATTCACACACACATTCACACACTGGTGGGGATGAGCTACGATGTAGCCACAGCTGCCCTGGGGCGCACTGACAGAGGCGAGGCTGCCGAGCGCTGGTGCCACCAGTCCCTCCGACCACCACCAGCAGGCAACGTGGGTTAAGTGTCTTGCCCAAGGGCACAACGACAGCGACAGACTGAGTGGGACTCGAACCTGCAACCTTCCGATTACGGGGCGAGCACTTAACTCCTGTGCCATCGTCGCCCCGTGGACTCAATGTTCGGACCCGCTGGAGTTTGTAAAGCCTCCACATGATTGTTTACCACTTTAAAGAAAAATGAACACAACGCAAAACCAGTGAACACACACACTGACTGGATAACACGACCTCTGTACCCGAAAACTACCTACTCGCCACACTGAGTTTCAGGCAAAACTTGTAACCCCCCCTCGTTACGTCAGAGGTTAAGATTTAGAAAAAAAGGCATTTTTAGAAGCTTTGCTCTAAATAAGGTGCTGCAATGTATTGTAAAATAAAATACCCGCAATAAGTAGTTCAAATTGTGTTTTTGGACCGCATTTTATATGGTATTAAAATTAAATTTTACCTGCAAGTTGCTCTTTAACTCAGCATCATTGGCAGGGACGAAATGAAAAACTGAAATGTAGGGCCCGACCGATATATCGGTCGGCCGATATTGGGGTCGTTAACACTATCGGCCAAAAAGATGGCCGGGGGGGTGGAAGCCACAGTCACAGAACACATGCAGCCTTTTATTTATTTTTCCAGCCTTATATTTTATATAAGGCTTATATAAGTTCACCAAGTTCACTTCCACAGAGTGTTACTTTGTTACAAAGCACAAGTATTACGTTTTATTTATTGCTGCATTTTTATTATTTTAATATTCTTATAGGGATCTTCTGTCCCTAAACTTGTGTGTGTTGTTAGATTCCCCAGAGTTAGCCAAGTCAGAAAAAACATTTTGTAACCAGATGTTTTAGCATAAAGCAATGGAAGGGAAGGCTTGCATTCACCTACATAAAAAAACACTACAATGTGTGTGAATTCACTTACATTGTTTTATGCTAAACTAAAGCTGGGCGGACACTGTGCGACTTTTTCACTCGTAGCACTCAGCTTCAGCTCAAACTGTACGACTTCCTCGCAGGGCAGATCTCACGACTCATGTGCTCACACTGCACGACCCAGTTCTCGCATGCGACCCGACTGCTCACACTGTACGTCTGTAGCAACACGTCGGAGCTAAAAATATGCTAAAAATAGCAGGTTTTACACAACACGTCAGACTTTTTGGTTTTGTTTTGCCTGTTGTACTTCGGGAGTGCTGCAGGAGAACACACAGGGATTTATGGGGGTTGGATGAGGAAAACGAAATAAAGAAAGTAAATCTGTGTTTTGTGATCAGTTTAATTTGACATGAACACGACAAACACGCTTTCTTGACAATCTTTGTGAGTAAAAAAACATGTAGAAATAAAAACGAACAGCGTGTGTTATTAGGGAAATAGCGGGCGAGCGGTGTTGATGCAGGATTACGCCGTGAGCGGTTCTGGTACTTTTTGGGTCACAGCTGCTCGCAGCGCCACTTCAACAGTGTGATACCCTCACGAGGGACGAGCAAAACACGCCAGAAGTCCGTGCGAGCTCACGATTGCTGATCGGTAGCTGGTCACGTAGTGTTAATCGCCTCTCGTAACCTCCTGTACACTACACGACGCTCGACGCAAAACTCGCCCCGATGTCGTGGATTCTCGCACGAGTGGAAAATCGGCTCAAAAAGGTGAAAAAGTCGCACAGTGTACGCCCGGCTTAAGAAAACCAACTGCTGCCAGATCATATTGGGCTGGTTATAAAACGCTTTTTCTGACTTGTCTAACTCTGGGGAATCTTAACAAGACACAGTTTTACTGAGTGGTGGAATATTCCTTTAAGTTAAAAGTATTTGTGCAAACCACAGTTTACAAGAACAAAACTTGAATGTTAGATTTATGCTGTGACTCAGTTTGTGTGTTCTGTTGTTTTTGAGATCTGCTAATTAAATCTTATTTGCATTACTTGGAAAGCCCTAGTGAGTTATTGAGAGTTCTTTGGTGTGTAAGAGAGAAATAAGTGTGCATCAAAAAGGCAGAGAATGAAGGGCTTAAGCTTAAGAAAATTTTGATTTCCTTTTTTGTGAGGGAGATTTATCGGCCATTTTATCGACTATCGGCCGTTGTTAAAAGTTTTATATCGGTCCCAAAAAAAGCATATCAGTCGGGCCCTAGTGAAATCTTTATAAAGAATAAACACATTTAATAGGATAATGAAAATTAGACAACAAATAACTGTTTTGTTGATCCTTAAAGTGTGTTTACATGTTTGTGTTTTCTACTTTAGGTTGATAAGTTAAATGCCACAATTGAACGGTACCATTGATTCCTCGGGGGGAGACCTCCGTCAGCTTGAGGCCACACTCCTTCAGGAAGGAGATGGCGACCTCCACGCTGTCATCAGTGGGGCGCTCCAGCAGCAGAGTGAGCATCTCCAAACACAAAACCTCGTGAGCCTGAGGGAGAAGAATCACAAGACTCAGACGACAAAAACACCTTTTCAGCTGTAACTGACCACAAGGACCACCTACCACGTTCTGGTTGATGAGATGAGCCACAAACTTTGAGGCGGTCAGGCACTGTTGCTGGAAAAGGAAATACAAACTTCTCTTAGCGTACGACTCGTTTTTGAGCTAAAAACAAAACACATTCTCTATGGATGTGATGATGAATTAATTTTAGTGCAACACAAACATCTTGAGTGAATTCAAAAGCTGCTGCCAACAATTTCTCATATTTAGCTCCAGTTTCCATCTTTCATCAGTAATTTAGACTCTTTTGGCTCCAGTCTGTTCACACTGGAAGACGTCCACCCCAGTGAGCGAGGGTGAATGTTACTTTGAAATTAGGTGAATTCTTCAATTAAAAATGCTTATTTTTAAATAGAAATAGCTCCTCTTTCAGGGTTTAGCCTCCTACAGCAGCTAACTGGAAGGACATGGCTGGTAATAGAAAACAAATGAGTGCCCTGAAACAGAAAGAAAAGACAGAGGAGATGATGAATGACGTTGACGAGACCGAACAGTCCAGTGGTGTTGACGTAATTTGGCTAGTTAACATCAAAGTAGCTGCAGCGCTAATGATGTTGAGCGCAGGTTCTGGCAAAGTTGGGGAAAACCAAAGATCTGTTGGAGCTCCTGACCAGTTCCACCTGCTGGAGCAGCAGGATGTAAAACTTTATAATCCCACTTATCCCAGACAGTTGAAAGTGCTACTAGTGTGTAACTGCGTGCTGCCGACATAGTAAGGAGAAAGGCAGACAGACAGATGAGAGAGTACCTTGAGGTTCCTACGGTAACTCCTCCTGAAGTTTAAAATGAGCCTTTTGAGGATCAGCTCTCCGATCTGAGGGAACTTTGAGTTGATGATGGCCACCACGGCAGCGTAGACGTGAGTGAAGATGGGAGAAGCTGCCTGAGCCTGCAGCACGGAACGAGCCAGCAGACCCCTGAGAGAGAGAGAGACAGACAGAGAGAGAGACAGACAGACAGAGAGACAGACAGAGGGACAGACAGACAGAGACAGAAAGAAAGAGAGACAGACAGACAGAGAGAGAGACAGACAGAGGGACAGACAGACAGAGACAGAAAGAAAGAGAGAGAGACAGACAGAGAGAGAGACAGACAGAGGGACAGACAGACAGAGACAGACAGAGAGAGAGACAGACAGACAGAGAGAGAGACAGACAGAGGGACAGACAGACAGAGACAGAAAGAAAGAGAGACAGACAGACAGAGAGACAGACAGAGGGACAGACAGACAGAGACAGAAAGAAAGAGAGAGAGACAGACAGACAGAGAAAGAGAGACAGAGATAGAGAGAGACAGACAGAGAGACAGACAGAGGGACAGACAGACAGACAGCGACAGAGAGAGAGACAGACAGACAGAGACAGAGAGAGACAAACAGACAGAGAGAGACACATAAATGTAATGAAATCAGAAGAGTTCAAGTGTAACTGAAGCCTTTAGCATTAAACCCTGATGTGCGTGCGTGAGAGAGTTAACGCTCACCTCCCCCTGACAATATTTTCCTGCAGAAGCTCCTGGATTATGTTGACGATGTTGGACACGTTGACTTTATTGATCAGACCATTGATGGACTTCTTCAGAGCTTCCCAGCTCATCCTCTGATAGGCCAGGCTGCACAGGGAGCAGGGCATCAACAGTTAAATGGTGCAACTTAGATGTTATGCATTAAATTTATTTCACAAGGCACAGTTTTGGTTTCACAGCCCTACCTGCTCTTGTCCGTGATTTGCTGCTGCATCATGCGCAGCTTGGCAGGAGGGATGTAAGCGCCTCCAGTCCTTGTCAGGATTGGATCCAGCTCCTCTTTCTTCTTCTTAACTGGCGGCTCATCAGCTGCTACAGGTTCCTTAGCATTTGGAGAAGCAGAGCGGCCCCGCCTCCTGTAATCCGACTCTTCGTCTCTATTGGCGCGTCGATCAAAACGGCCATCTCTGTCATCACGCCTATCGTCGTAGCGACCACTACATGGGGAAAAAAGATTTTATTATATTTTTAAGCTAAAATCTTCAGAAAAAAAAAGCTAGATAGCAAATTTTCTTATTTTATAAGTAAGAATTTATTTTCATGAACAAATTCAAAGCAAAGTTTTCACTGCATATTTTATCAAAATTTAGCACAAGCATCTGGCTGCAGACATCAGCTGGCATCTTTGCCGTGATAGGAAATGACGTATCCGGAAAAACAAGACATCGGGTCATTACCTTTGCCGGAAGCAGTTTGGATTTGTCGAGAAAAACCATACCGTGTCATTTTTCTCTTCGATATGTACATATTTAAGAGAAGTCATTACTTTCACTGGAAGTAGTTTTTTAAAACAAAACTTACCGGAAAAAGCTTTTTATTTCGGATTTTTTTCACTTCAGATCTGGACTGGCAAACTTTTAAATAACGTTGTTACCTACGTTGCATGAAAATTGAATATTAAATCCCTTTGTCCTTCAGACAGGGAATTTTTATGACAGTAGCACATACATATGTATGTATGTGTGTATATATATATATATATATATACACATACATACACAACAATAAAAGGCAGTAAAGTGAATAAAAAAACATATATGGAAAAAATGAGAACACACTAAACTAAGACTTTTCAAAATGTGCAAACAAAATAGTACGTGATAAATATTCAGTTTTATTGTTAAGCCCAAGATGAACTTTTGACCTGCACCAATTGCTAAAGTACAGGACTCCCAGAAGCAGTGAAAAACATTTCAGCAACACTCCTCTCTCAGCAGCAACAAAAATTAGTTACTAAATATCCATAACACTGTCCTATTGTGTATCACAGCAGCTCATTGCAACAGAATTTAACTACTACAGCTGATAATTATTTAGCTAGTTGGTATTTATTTTGAGTGAAAGACAATAAAACCAAAGAAACACTTAATTTCACAACCATTTTATTTTGGGTACAAATGAATTTGCTGAAGCATGGCTTTCTCAGCTGCATATCGATTCATCCCCTCCCATTTTTCCAGCACTTTTATTGTTACCTGAAAACATGCAGGATTACTTCATCGTCATTGTCTTCCTCCGCTTATCCGGGTCCGGGTCGCGGGGGCAGCATCCCAACTAGGGAGCTCCAGACCGTCCTCTCCCCGGCCACCTCCACCAGCTCCTCTGGCAGGACCCCAAGGCGTTCCCGGACCAAATTGGAGATGTAACCTCTCCAACGTGTCCTGGGTCGACCCGGGGGCCTCCTGCCGGCAGGACATGCCCGAAACACCTCCCCGGGGAGGCGTCCAGGAGGCATCCTGAACAGATGCCCAAACCACCTCAACTGGCTCCTTTCGATCCGGAGGAGCAGCGGTTCTACTCCGAGTCCCTCCCGAATGTCCGAGCTCCTCACCCTATCTCTAAGGCTGAGCCCGGCCACCCTGCGGAGGAAACTCATTTCGGCCGCTTGTATCCGCAATCTCGTTCTTTCGGTCATTACCCAAAGCTCATGACCATAGGTGAGGATTGGGACGTAGATCGACCGGTAAATCGAGAGCCTGGCATTCTGGCTCAGCTCCCTCTTCACCACGACAGATCGGCTCAGCGTCCGCATCACTGCAGACGCTGAACCAATCCGCCTGTCGATCTCCCGATCCCTCCTACCCTCACCCGTGAACAAGACCCAGAGATACTTAAACTCCTCCACTTGAGGTAGGACCTCTCCCCCGACCCGGAGTTGGCAAGCCACCCTTTTCCGGTTGAGAATCATGGTCTCAGATTTGGAGGTGCTGATCCTCATCCCAGCCGCTTCACACTCGGCCGTGAACCTACCCAGCAAGAGCTGAAGGTCAGAGCTGGATGAAGCTAGGAGGACCACATCATCCGCAAAAAGCAGAGACGAGATTCTCCTGCCACCAAACTCTGTTAAGGATTACTTCATACACTGTCAAATGTTTTCGAAAAGTAACTTTTATACCAATCACTGCTGAAGACTGCTTTGTACCTCTGGAACAAGGACATCAAAACCAAGTCCAGAAACTGGAACTCTCTCTTCTTTATTAGTTTATCTATTCCTGAGCATGAACCAATCCGCTCTGTCAGCTCGTCAACCTATAAAACACGTTAACATAAAAATGAACAAAACTTTCCTCTCAGCATTAGACAACAGACCCAGGTGGCCCACTGGCCACGCATCGAGATAAATAAATGCGATGCAGCTTATTGAAAGTCAGTATACATTTACCTGTGCATCAGCAAAGTGGAACTTCAGTGGCTTTAGTCTTTGCTTTAATTTAAGCGAGACACCTGGATTGTGCCACAGATACATGAGGCCAGACTTCACTCTACCGCTGCAGAGATCCTTATACAAAGTCTGAGTAAAGACAAGAGTTAAAAATAAGCAACATTACCACAGAAAACAAGGGATTGCATTATCCTATGTCCAATTTTAGAGTCTTCATTTATTATAATTAAACATTACCTTGATTTCACCATCTGAAATCACTGCCTGGGTTCCATTTTTCAAAGCCTCGATTGTCCTGTAATTTAGATAAAAATACATCTTATTAGCAAAAGAAGAATACAAGCACATGTAAGAAGTTTTGACAGTGTCACTTGAAGAAGTCCGATATTCATTTTAGATATATATTTAAGGCCTCTAACTCCTGAATGATTTGCAGCTAAATGTGCTTAAATCCGGTAATATTAATATAAACCATACCCGATCAAAGCAGTCAGTGGACAAAAATATCTTTTTTTTATAAGGTTAGGATTATTCTGAAACAGAATCAGAAGGAGGGAGGGAAGCGGCTACTATTTCAAAGTTATTGTATCTGTTGCAGGACACCTGATTTGTGCAACCACAGTAGAATGACCCAGCACAATACCGCACGCAATAACTTAAAAATATTTAGAGATATTGAAAGCTAAGCTTGTACAGAAAAAAATATTTTTGGGTGCACAGGACCAGTTCCAGTGTGAGCCAGATGCTGAAAAATAAATTCATAAATCTGTCTTTTCTGAAGTTTCACAAATCAGAGGAAGGTTTCACATATCACAAACTATGTTTTATGCATTCTGCTACTACGAGCCCAGAATAATCTAAAACAGGTTTGAAGAACGTATGTGTTGCAGTTTTTGAGCTAGAGCAGAATAAAAATGGTCTGAGTAGAGAAAAATTGGGTGTATTAGCCCTTTAGCCATTTCCCGAATCGGAAGCTAACTTTAGCCTCGTATGAAAACTAGTGATTGAAACCACTTACAAATCTCTGAAAATCTACGCTTTTTAATTAAAAAAGGGTATTAATAACGTTTCAGTCAAGTCAGTATTAGAAATCGTGGTCTTTATATCATATCTAAATTATATATAAAGTTTATATTATTACTTTAACTGTTTTAACAAACAGGGAGACGAGAAAAATCAAATAGCTAAGTTAAAGCTAAGCTACAATTGCTGATAGCTTTATTTATGTAGCTTTTGTGTTAGCTTGTGAACTCCCTGCATTCGTTTTAAGACTGCGTGTTAATATTGATACAATTAGCTATGAAACACGGTGCCCTTTGCAATAATTCTCTGGTAAAGCTTTAAATGCTATAGTGCCTACATTTAAGAACTAAGAACGGTTGCAACAATTAGTTAATTTCATCCTTACCTTACCTCTATGAAACCAGCCGAGTATGGTTGAAACAAAAGCGGCCGCCAAAAAAGACCAACTTCCGGCCGAGGTCTTTCGATCGTCGATTTTCCGGTAAAAGTAATGACACGCCATCTTGTTCTCGCTAGAAAGTTCTTTCGGTGGCACGCCAGCTGATGTCTGCAGCCAGATCCTACTCAAATTTAGTGAATCTTCTCTAGTAAATATGAAAGTTGGTAGGTAGATGTAGGCATGGTGTTAATGACACGTCCTGAGAAACTTCTTACCGACCAAAACGTCTTCTATCAAAGCGTTCCGTGTTTCGGTCTCTCTCTCTTGACCTGGATCTGTCTCGTCCTCTGGATCGAGCTCTGACTCTTTCTCTGGACCGGGACCTGTCTCTCTCTCTGGACCGGGACCTGTCTCGCTCTCTGGACCGGGACCTGTCCCTCTCTCTGGACCGGGACCTGTCCCTCTCTCTGGACCGGGACCTGTCCCGTTCTCTAGAATGAGATCTGTCTTTTTCCCTGGATGAAGATTTGTCCTTCTCTTTGGATCTGGATGTCTGGAAAGAAAAAAAAAAGGATTTTAAGGATGTTATATTTTGATCATCGCATGTAAAAATGATCTGAAACCTGAAGACAGAAGAAAATGAAAACATGAGACAAGAAAAATAAAGTCCTACTGGACTTCTGAAATATCTTTTTAGTGAGTTATTTAGTTTTTCTGCTTTAGTTTACAAAGCAGAATTAAAGAGCGTAATAATTGAAAACACAAAAAGAGCAGGGCTTGATTCTTACATTTATCTGAGCCACACTGCTCCTAATCTTCTGCAGTGCATCTTGATGTTCCTCCTCATCCTCACTGTTTCTGCTGTCGGAGCTGCAGGGGGCAGGACTCTTAGAGCCTGTGGGACCGGACTGAGGAGAGGATCGCTTTTCGGGGTTTCTCTCTGCCACACCGGCCTGTTGGGGTATCGCTGCTGCTTGATTGGACTCATCTTCTGATGGCTCTGTAGACAAAGAAGATGAATATGTCATTTCTGGAAAAACATAAAGAAAGAAACTGTGAGTGTTACCTTTGTGTTCTCTATGTGCAGGACTGGGACTTTCACTTTTGGCTGAAGAGTCCATTTACTAAAATAAAGATTAGAGTAATCTGTTAATTTGTTATCCAAACTTTTCTTGTTTCTAATAAACAGAATGTAAAAACTCCTTTGTTGTTTGTGCCATATGAAATCCTACTGGTCCTTATTCTCCGATAACAGGAAAAAATGTTAGCAAATATAAACGTTAATGTAAAATGGAAAGAATCTCTTTGTCAAGCACTGGTTGATTAACTAGAGAAAATAAAAACGGACCAGTCAATATAAATGACGTTTTGACTTTTTAAGTGACTAAGCATTTCATCTTTTCCCAGAAAGAAAACCTGGATTTAAAAACCATCGAACTGACATTAATTCATTCTTTATCGACCTTTAGGCTGCTTAAAAGTAACTAAAAGAAACTGGTATTTTGGTTTAATTTGCTAGTGTTTATTCTATGGATATACGTTTATTTATATGTCTTATTAAGTCTAGTTGTTTGGATAATGACGTTGCTACCTGAAACAAGACGAGTAAAAATATTTTTGCGACAAGCGATTAAAAACTTTATTTAATGACCCTTAAGCATAAAATGGACAACATGAACGAAATAAATTCTGTCACCCCGTTTCAAAAACATGTTAGACGTATTTTCGCTGCAGTTTTCAGCGGAGTTGTCTTATTCAAAGATATGATACAAAAACAACTAAGAAACCAACTCCTATTATTGGCCTTGAAAGGAAGAAATCATTCAACGGGTTTATTTATACGTCCAACAGGACAACGCTGAGACGATATAATAACACACCATAACTGTGTGTGAATAAACTTTGTTTTAGTCGGAATTTTCTGTTGTCGCCATGTGTCTTAATGCGCTAAAGCTAGCTCTGTCGCTAGCGCTATATTGTTATTTGCCAGTCTGCCATCTAATCCTTTATATTTTTAGATTTTCAATAACTCTGCAAAACGATGTTAACCAAACGTACCTTCCGTGCCACTAATATCCAATCTTCTTTAGATATTTCCGACTTTCCTAAATCACTGTAGTTCGACTAGCGGAAACCGTCTAAACATTAAACCATATCCGTTAGGTCAAAGGTTACTTCCGGGTTTCACAATAAAAGTTTCAAGTTTTGCAAGCTGTTGCCAATTTTCCAGTTACGGTGAAGCAAGAAAATTCACCCTCTCAGAAAAATACATATAAAAAGGTAAAAAAATAAAAAAAGAAAGAAAAAAAAGAAAGAAAAGAAAAAAGACATGTGAACACAGTTTATTTTGATGTTTTAAAGTTGTGAAGCATTAACTAAATTATAATAATAAGAAGAAGAATCTTGGTACATGTTAGGATGTAAAAAATAATATAGCTTTCATTGTTCAAGTTTGTTTATTTATAACTAATTACATTGTGGCAAATAAATAAACAAATATATAAACTTATCTTCAAACTGTCTGTGCTTTTTGTCCTAAACTCCAGCCACTGAGCTGAATTCACCATGACACATTACATCAGTCATGTTCTGTCTAACATGGAGAAGGGTCTTCTTTCTTTTAATAATCAGACATCCTTCTTCATAACACAAGTAGTTTGCAGTGGATCAGGGTGATCTGACCTCACTTGACAGGTTCTGTATGCAAAAATGAAAGATTAATATATTAGGCTATTGTAATGCAAGCTTGTAAATGATTTTCACAACTATTCAGGAATTCACTTTAAGAAGGGTGACAAGATGGAACACATAGAAAGAAAGAACAAGAAGAAGAAAAAAAGAAGAAGAATGCTTCTTCTTGTTCCTTCTTGCTCCGTCTTCTTGTTCCTTCTTCTTCTTCTTCTTGTTCCTTCTTCTTCTTCTTCTTGTTTCTTCTTGTTCCTTCTTCTTGTTTCTTCTTGTTCCTTCTTCTTGTTTCTTCTTGTTCCTTCTTCCTTCTTCTTCTTCCTTCTTCCTCTTCTTCTTCTTCTTCCTCCTTCTTCCTTCTTCTTCTTCCTTCTTCTTCTTCTTCTTCCTTCTTCTTGTTCCTTCTTCTTCTTCTTGTTCCTTCTTCTTCTTCTTCTTGTTTCTTCTTGTTCCTTCTTCTTGTTTCTTCTTCTTCTTCTTCTTCTTCCTTCTTCCTTCTTATTCTTCTTCTTCCTTCTTCCTGTTTCTTCTTTCTTCATCTTCCTTCTTCCTGTTGTCCTCCATGGTGCGCAGTAGGACACAAGGTTCAATAAAGCACCATTAGAAAGACACCCCAAGTCATGTCCTCCATCATTAGTGCTTCCAGAAATTGGAAGCATAGCACTCTCTTCATGCTATCCCCACTGATGTAGAGTGGTTTAATGACACTATCTTACACTAACTGTGCCATGCTGAGGCCTACAGCCAAGTCTGAATCTCTTCAAATGAAGATGTGTGGAATTAGTCTGGATGTCAACCCTGACATCAGATCGACAACAGCTGTGGGCTGACCAGCCATAGGAAAGGATACATTGGCCTAATTCCACACCAAATGAAGTTAATCCTCATCCACCCACACCATAGATACTATATTCTGCACACAGATTGAACTTAAACTTTTTCTGATTCTTAAATCTGAAATTGATTTGTTTATTTAATTAGATCTAAATTAATTTTTGTATTTAATTTTGTGCTGTCACATTATTTTAATGTCCGTGCTATTCTCACAAACGGAAGGCACATTGAATTGCCTCGGAGTATGAAATGTGCTGAACAAATAATTACAGGCACTACGTGTAACGTGCAGATTTACGATTTACAGGTGCTGGTCATAAAATTAGAATATCCTGACGACGTTAATTTTTTTCAGTCTCCCAATTTGGAATAAGAATAGCTTTTTAGAATACCACCAAATTAAATCTGTAGTAAAACAAACATTTAAGCTCAATAAAATAGAATTGCAAACACCACCAAGGGTATAAGACTTCTATAATCCCAAACCCCCCAAACTACTGTCTAAAGTATATAAGACACTGTCCAAAATAGACGATAGAATAGTAATCCCTATTGAAAAATGGGAGGCGGATCTATCAGTCAGCTTTGACCAGAACTTCTGGTCCCAAACTTGTTTAAAAACGTTTAAAATGATCAGACACTCCAATTTACAATTAATTCAGTACAAAATTCTACACAGAGTACACTATACAGGTCATCGGATGTTCAAGATGGGGTTTGTGTCGTCTGACACCTGTACACACTGCACAAACAATATTCCTGACAATTACATTCATGCACTGTGGTCCTGTCCACCTGTCCAGGACTTTTGGAGTAGAGTGTGTGAAGACCTGTCAAAGTCTCTGAAATGTCATATCCCAACCACCCCCTCTCTTTGTTTACTGGGAAACCTGGACGATGTCCCGATTGAAACATCTGTGGTTCATGTGGTTCTGACTGCCATATGCATCGCTAAGAAAACTATCCTCTTGAATTGGAAAAATAGAGAAACTCTCTGCATTAACCAGTATAGAAATCTTCTGTTAGATCATATTACACTTGATTTAGCCTCTGCTTCCACTTCAGATCAATCTCTCTGGGCTCCCTTGATCGGTTCCATCACATAGCGAGGGTGGGGGGCCGTTGATGTTGTCCTGCGGGATGGGGGGGGGGTCTGAGTTTGGAGTATCCGGATGTTCCCTGGAGGTGGGTTCACTGGGGGTGTCTGGGACTGGGGGGCCATTGCCCCCCTCTGGAGGTGCTTGGGTTGCCTCGGGGGTGGACTACTGGCGGTTGTGAGTGGGGCCCCTTGGGGATCTTGGCGGCAACCATGGGTCACTGCCTGGCAGCTGCATTGCCCCTGGGCGGGTCTGGGTGAGGGCATGGGGGCTCGGGGTTTGGGAGTGACCGGCCCCGTGTGGGGATCTGGGCGGGGCCTTGGGGTTCGGGTCCTGACATGTATGCTGCCGGGAAGAAGCCAGGAACATGCAGCAGTGCCTGGCCCGGGTTCGGGGGCCTCAGGTAGACCTTGGCTCCTCTGCCGTTCCATCACAGGGGAGGGGGAGGTCCAGGAGGGGGAGGACCCAACCTTACCTGGATGTCCCATGTCTTATATATTCTGGAAGTTGTGCAAATGCAGGGATGGGCATAGATATTCTGCTGGGGTGGGGCTGGGTTGGTGCCCTCGGACTCCATGAGGCTCTGTAATGCTGCTGCTTTGGGTCCTGGCAGGAGTCTCCATGCCCTGGGTGGCAGTTTGACAACAGGGGTGCCTATTGGGGCCAGTAGGGGAGCTGGCTCCCTGGAGGGCTAAGCCCAACCAGCCATTCCTCCCCATCCCCGCATATTTTTCTCCTCCTACTCCCCTCACATCATCACACAAACATACACAAAGGACCTTGGGGGGTGGGCAAGTCAGGGAGTGTGGGTATGGACCCCATTTCCGCATTCCTGTGGCAACCTGCCCCCTAATTTTATTTGCACCTTATACACTTCCACTGATGACATTCCACACAAACACACACTTTCGGCCTTGGGAGTGAGCACATTCAACGGCATTTGGCAGGGGGATATCTCAGCCTCCTCCCGGGTGCCGGTGCCCACTTCCAATTTTAAACCACACTTAGACACCGAGGGCTGAGGGTGTAAGTGGGGTGGTGCGGTGGCATCAGCTGGCATAGCCCGGATGATGCCCGCACTGCCCGCTCACCACAGCCATGGAATACACCTCATGATCACACAACACTATATTGGAGCAGGCAGAGGGAGACTAGGGGTCTTAGAGCACCTCTGTTGTTGCTTGGCTTCCTGGGGCTGGAGGCTAGGAGGGAGATCTGGCCATCTGGTTGGGGTCTGGGGTGGTAGGTTGCTGTGCTCAGCGTTGGGCGGGGGAGCCTACTCATCAGCACCCCAGCAGAAAGGGTCAAACTCTGGTTACTGGTGATGGTTGTACTCAGTGTGCAGCAGTACTGGGACCAGAGTGAATAGGGTGTGTATGGGGAGCATGAGTGGGCGTCTGGCGTGCATTTTTGTATGTCTTGGGTTGTATGTGTATGTGTGAGCATGATGGAGGGAGTGTGTGACTGTGTTTGTGTATGACTGTATATGTCAGGTGGGGCCTTTGGGTCCTCCCCTCTCCTGGAACTTCTCTTGATGATATAGATCTTAGTCCCCCCTCCCCCTGCCACACCTGGTGTGAGGGGTTGTGCCTTGGTCTGCCTGAGTGTTCGTGGCAACCGGGTCTGGGGGTTTAAGATTTTGGCATCTGCCTGATAGATCCCGGTGGCTGCCTGGTGGTGTCTGGGTCCCTGGGCTCTGCTGGGTCCCTGGCGGGGGTGGTCACCCCATGATCCCGGGTCGCTGGGTCCCGGGCTCGGCCGGCTAGGGGGTGGGAGGCTGCGGGCGGGCCTGTGGGCTTGTCGCTGATATCTCCCGGGACTCTGCCGGCTGCTGGTTGTGGCCCCCCGGGGCGATCCTCTGTGCCTCTCGAGGGGGGCGGGGGCCTTTCTGGTTGCAGTCTCCTTGGGGTTCTTGTGTTCTGGGGCAGCGCCTGGATCTCTGAGACTTGGAGCTCCCCCCGTCTCCTGCGCATCTTTGGGGGGCGGATCTGTGGTCCCTCACACTCTCTATTGGACGCTCCTATAGATAAACCTTACATAAACAAGCGCATGTACACACACAGGCGCTCACATGGTGCTCTCAAAAGTATGGGCTTGGGAACATTAAACACAGGTCTTAAGACTATGGTGGGCACTTAATGCACTGTGATTTATTATCGTGTGACTGTTCAGTTAAATAATGTTGATTATATATTTCTTGCTTGTTACCAGCATTCAGACATCAATTCTGCTTGCTTCACAGCCAGACAGGACACGGTAAAAAAAAAAAGAAAAAAAAGAAAATCATCAGAAAAGTTTCAGAGTGTTTCTGTTTTAACTTAAACTTCTGTTTTCAACTTTAAGACACGTTGTCTGTGATTGTTTACAGAGTAGTGAGAACACGGAGCGTTCTCCCAGTGGCAGCCAGGTGCCTCTCGTTTGTCTGACTACTTTCATAAACTACCGTTAGGGCACAGAATTATTCTGTCTGGTGCTTTCAGCGCTGCACAGATGTTACGTAAATGTTAAAAATATAGCTTACCGCAACTTTTGTAAAGTTTCCGGTGCTACCAGGCAGCCGCAGCAGAGACGATCTCTGAAAAATGTCCGCGACACGGACTCCATTGTTGTCTGGAAGTTTTTTTCCCAAGTTAAGAAAAGAGGCGGATGTGTTTCCTAAATCCTGCATCAGTCCAAGCAAGGCAACTTCTTTCTGTTTTTATTCCGTTTTAGTAGCCATTGGCACTGTGCATTGTTGTGTGTGATATTCAGTCTACGAGGACATCGTGCAATGACAAAGGTTCCGCCGTGCTTGAAATGCAAGCTATGATTAAATGCGTAAATTTTTTTAACGCATTATTTTTTTTCTAATCAATTAATCGTAATTAACACGTTAAAGTCCCAGCCCTAATATATATATATATATATATATATATATATATATATATATATATATATACACACACACACACACATATATATATATATATATATATATATACACACACACACACACATATATATATATATATATATATATATATATATATATATATATATGCATATATAAACAATTATAAACAAAATAATACTCGGAACAAATGCTTTGTTGCCATATTTGTCTGCATTTTTGGGGTTGTACAGCCTCAAGGTAGACCTTTCCTTGAATGTGATGGTCATTTCATCCAAGGACAGTTCTTTCTGTGGACCATAGATGCATGAAAAGCCTGGAATTATCATCTCAATAATGGGGCGCACCTTGAACAGTCCGTCATGACCTGGCTGACCCCTTTCAACACAGACAGAAGGAGCTGGGGAGATGAGGACACAGAACATGACAAAAAGTAATGAAATCATAATTACTGTACTTGAAGTCTAAAACTAAAAGTAATGCAAGTAAAAATTGCCATTAAGGTCAAAAAACCTCACCCACACCCCTGATGTTTTATTTATTTTATTCTGGCTTTCATGCAGCAGTAAATGTTCGTCTACATGTTTTCTAAGACAACTGTGTTTTATTGTGAAAGGGCTTTGTTTGCTCTAACTTGTTTTATTGTGAAAAAGGGAAGCTGTGTCAGGAGGAGCTACAACAAACAACCAGGTTGAGTTTCCTTCATTACAGTTTTTCTCAATTGCTAAAACACTAAAATCCATTGACTGAAGAAAGTTCTCAGTTGCTTGAACTCATTAAGCGAACTGTTGAGCCTGTTGTCAAAACCTTGAATTATTTCACATGGTTTAGCAAAACTCTGAACACATTCTCATCCATAAAACACATTCTGCACTCTAATGTACATGTCATCCGTAGCAGTAAACACAAGTGGCACACATTTACCCATAACAAGAGCACAAATGTCACTGATTGAACACAATCAGTGAAAATAGATTTCACTTGTTTCAAATGATGACAACCAATACAAGCAAGTTCAGAGAGCAAACAGGTTGTTGAAGGTGGGAATGAGAAAGTGTGACAATGGATAGAAGAATTCATGTGAGAAGACGAGGATGGGTGCGTATGTGAGGTGGGGGATGAGGAGGAGGGCAAGAAAGAGTAAGAGGAGGATGATGAGGAAGAGCAAAACAAATAATGGAAATATCAAATGAAATCCGAGCAACAATCATAGACCATGTTGTTGTCCATGGGCTGACAATGAGGGAAGCAGGACTTGGAGTGCAACCCAATTTGAGCTGATTTTCTGTGTCCTCCATAGTAAGGACATTCAGAGAAGAGAACAGGTATAGTTTACTCTACTACATTGTCTATGCAGCTGTTCCAATAGACATTTGCTAGATTCACCCCTGTATTGCGCTGCATAAATGTTTTTGTAACTGCATGTCTACTGAATTGCAAGGATGCCTCGTGCGGGTGGAAGGACTGCTATATTCACTCAGGAGCAGGAGACCAATATAGTGGACATGGTCCTTCAAAATAACACAATACGTCTCAGAGAAATCCAGGAGCGAGTGATACAAGACAACACACACTTCCAGGGAATTGACAGTGCTGCGAATGAAACAAGTTTACAGAGTACCTTTTGAGCACAACTTGCCAAGGGTGAAAGAACTGCGAGCTCAGAATGTGCAAGTAAGTGTACATCCAGACACGTTTACAGTAATCCAGATTGTCAACACACACTATATGATGCACTGGCTCTCACTGAGACCTGGATCAAACCATGTGACAATGCTACCCCATCTGCTCTGTCAGTTAACCACACTTTCACCCACACTTCTCGTGCATCTGGCCGAGGTGGTGGAACGGGCATGTTAATTTCCAATAAATGGATATATAGTCAGTTGCTACCAATCGCTAAGTACAACTCCTTTGAATACCATGCCATCCAGGTGACTGTACCGAAAAAAAATCTTTTTAGTTGTCATATATCGTCAACCAGGTCAACTCAGAGAATTTCTTGATGAACTCGACACCCTGCCAGTGGCGGATCTAGGATTTTTCTGAGGGTGGGGCCATCAAGGGGCCACAATATTTATAGAGGGGCCACGTACAGTCCAACATACTTGCATACTATTCCCAGTTTTGTATGGTAGATACAGTTTACCCCAACACCATGTTGAAAAACATCAATGCAATTGTACATCAATTTTTACTGTACATTGACAAAATACAACCACACACAGCATTTGAGAAATTTTAGCATTCAATTTATTTTGCAAAGCCACAAATATCAGGTTAAAATATGTTTGTGTGTGGAAAAAACACCAGAAGAATATCACAGGACCCTCTGCTCTTGACTGGGAAATGTCTGGTGGGAAGTCAATTAAATAAGTCTGAGTCATTGCTTATATCTCTCAACCTTTAACATTCATGGCATTCAGAATCTGCAAGTGACTGACTGCAAAATTCAATTAAATTTAAAGAGCCTTTACAAAATGAGAAGCACACCACCAGGTCCTACTGGAACAGAACACTGTTCTGATGTCTGCGCAGGACTCTGTGCATCACACTGGAAGATGTCTGAAAACAGCAAATGAGAAATTATCTAACATAAGCCAAATACATACACAAGCATTTATTACTTTCAAAGATCAATGTTTACCATTTGATCCTGCAGGATTAGCATTGATTGGTGACTCTGGTGGCCCAGCAGGATGGAAGGTTGAGTCATTAACTTCACTCTGGTTGTCTGAATTGGAGAGAGTCTTGTCCCAGTTTGCAGCTAAAATACAAATATATGTCAAACTCCAGCTAAATCCAGCCAAAACTTTGTTTTCTATGAGACCACATTTTTATTTATTTGAAATTGAAGACTTGAAAGATTGGACTATAAAGATGAGATGTGGTAGATGTAGACAAAGAAACCAATACAATTTAAATCCATTATGTTAATGTTATAGTAAACCACATCACCATGAAGCGGAAGAATTCAGTAAACATATGTGCCATTAGTACAAGATAACATCATTTAACAAATTTGAGATAATGGTGATTTTTTTTATTTTTACCTAGAATAATGGCAGGAAAAGTTGGACTAACAAAGGAATATCCAAAACACAAAATCTCTTTGGAAAACTTAACCTTGACCTTACTTAATCAACCAATTAGAAAATTCAGTGTTTCAGACAAGGACTTTTCCCACACATTTTACAATACATCAAAATGTCACAATTTAGGGAAACCTTGAAGGAATTGTGGGAAAGGAAACTTAACTGCAGCATTACTGATGATGAACGGAAAGATGCTTTGAAAAACGTAAAATCATTTACTAAAGGGAAGCAACTTTGCCACTAATGATTAGTCACAATTAACAACTTCTATCAATTTAAACAATAATCCTTTATTTTTGGTGCTTGGAATAACTGACCCAATTATTACTGATAAATATAAAAAGCTCAATGCAAATTTTCTGTGCAAGAAAATGACTCCACATTAACTGGATCAGCTCCAAGATAAAATGGGAAAAGGTTATCCTCAATTATAAGCAGAAATATTGGGCAGCATTCGGTCGTTTATAAGTGGTCAGTCCGTCCTGCTGGATAATGTGGTGCGATCATGATCTTTTTACAAAAAAGATTATGCGATGGCGGTGAAAAGGGAGCTTGGGGGCGGTCTCTGCGCTGCCACGGACTTCAGTTTATCTTGGACATAACTTGCTTTTTATTGCGATCAAAGCCACACTCATTAAGCTTTTTTAACAAGCCGCTCCAGAAGGTGTCTGTCCCCGTGCAGTCTCTGGTGATCTGAGCTTCAACTCTTACGGAGAGGCTCCCCGGCCATCATCTCAGCTGATTCTGTTTAGAAAAGCCAAACTTACGGCCCATGTTTACTTTCATTTTCAATATAGTTGCCGGCCGGAGCTCGGCAGTAACTGCCCACGTGATCATGATACCCCCTTCTGTTGCGCCAAGTTGTAATATGCATTCACAAGTCCGGCGTTGCGGTGATATTAGTATCAACCGTGGCAGCACGAATGCCACAAAATTCCCGCAACACCATGCCGCCACAGCGCGTTTATATTACACGTACGCTGATTTCCCAGCATGGTATGTCCTACAAGAGGCTGTCTCTCGTGTTTATCTGACATGACTGTTGCACAATAAAGATTATATTCTTTCTGACCTGATAAAAGGGGAATGGAGGTCCCTTGCCCTGTTCCAGCCTCTGGTCTACTGCCTCCTGCTGCTCTCTCTCTGATTTCTCCATGCTCGTTTTCACCAGCTGACACACTCACTCTCTTGGGAAAAAACTGCAGAATTCCCGCCTGTATCTGACCCTTTCTTTTCATGTTCTCTATCAGACAGTGCCAACTATTAACACACGAAATGCAGATTACAAAAGAAGTACATGGATTAGCAAGGGCTAACGTTTTTTCACAAGCCCTTTTTAACATTACCTTTAACTAATGTCGGCATTGCTTTCCATTGGACTTATTGTCAGACTTGACTTACATGGCAACTGTGAGTAAACAGTGATTCGTGACTTACCAACAAACTCCTCATAACGTGGACTCTCATCAGAACCGATGTCGGTTGAAAAGTTCTCCCTTCTTGGAATCTTTCAAATCTTCTTCTGTTGGATTTCACACACTATTTTGCTCCTTAGCGCCACACGGTCACTAGTGTTTGGACTCGGAATTGCATCCACCTATAATCTCATCACCGCACAAAGGACAGATGAGTGACAGGACAGGGGCACTACAGGGGCCAATCATATTTCAGCAGGGGCCAGTGCCCCTGTGGCCCCGCCCCTAGAACCGCCAATGCACCCTGCTCTCCTCCATTCCTGAGCACGACTGTCCCACAATGGTCCTTGGAGACATGAATATTCACCTGGACAATCCCAGCTCATCAGGCTTCCTGTCACTAATGTCATCATTTGATTTAAAACTAGTACAAAGCACTCCAACTCACAAAGTTGGAAAAGCACTTGACCTCATTTTCTCCAGAAACTGTGCCATAGACACAATCTCTGTCACACCGCTGCATCTTTCGGATCATTACTTCATCAATTTCAGCACAACTCTACAAGGGAGGTCCACTGCTTCCTCCCCAATGATCTCATTCCGCCGCAACCTCCGCAATCTGGCACCCAACTACTTCTCCTCTCTTGTTGCCTCCACTCTTCCATCTCCCAGCACATTCTCTGCTTATGAAGTGAATGAAGCCACTGAGTCACTCTGCTCCACACTCTGCTCTTGTCTTAATAACTTGTGCCCTTTAGCCACTAGACCTGCTAGAGCCTCTCAGTCGCACCCTTGGCTAAATGATACCCTCCGGGCTCTACGCACCAATCTTAGAGCTGAGGAATGGAAATGGCGCAAAACAAAAGATCCTGGTGATCTATTGAAATCTCAGGAATTACTGTCCTCATTCTCTGCCAGCATCACTGATGCAAAGAAACTTTCTACACTGACAAAATTCTCAGCTCTACTGACTCTCAGAAACTATTTCCAACATTCAAAACTCTGCTCAACCCTCCATCTCCACCTCCTACCAACAATCTATCAGCTGACACCTTTGCTTCATTCTTCACTGACAAAGTGGCAGCGATAAGAAAACAGTTTTCTCAACTGGCCACTCCTGAACATTCACTACCACAATCTCCTTCAAGCCCAACCATCCCAAGCCCTACTGCTTCATTTTCCTCTTTTTCCCCTCTCACTGCGAACTGTGTGTCCAAGCTTCTCACGTGCAGCCGCCCTACTACATGCCCACTTGACCCCATTCCAACTAAGCTGCTCCAAGCTATTGCTCCCACAGTAGCCGCAGCAGTCACACATGTGATCAACGCATCACTGACATCCAGTACATTTCCCACCTCTCTCAAGCATGCTCAGGTTAAACCGCTGCTAAAAAAACCATCTCTTCCTCCAAATCATGTGGAGAACTACCGACCTATCTCTCTCCTCCCTTTTCTGTCCAAAATCATTGAAAGGGTTGCTTTCAAGCA
Source organism: Nothobranchius furzeri (assembly GCF_043380555.1). Classification (NCBI taxonomy): domain Eukaryota; kingdom Metazoa; phylum Chordata; class Actinopteri; order Cyprinodontiformes; family Nothobranchiidae; genus Nothobranchius; species Nothobranchius furzeri. The sequence goes on along the minus strand of NC_091754.1, from coordinate 30,012,260 downwards.
GATCACAGAATACATCTCACAAAACTGTCTGCTTGACCCTTACCAATCTGGGTTCAAAAAGGGCCACTCCACTGAAACTGCTCTGTTAGCAGTGACTGAATCCTTAAAAGAAGCTAGAGCGACAGGCAAATCCTCAGCGCTTATCCTGCTCGACTTATCGGCTGCATTTGACACTGTCAACCATGGCTTCCTTTTGTCAGCACTCTCTACCATGGGCATCACAGAGAAAGCACACGCCTGGTTTGAATCTTACCTCACAGGACGATCATTCAGCGTATCTTGGCTTGGACAGTCCTCTACCGTGCACCACCTTGCCACAGGAGTCCCCCAGGGCTCTGTACTAGGACCTCTTCTCTTTGCCATATACACCACCTCACTGGCTGAGATCATTCGATCACATGGCTTCTCCTACCACTGCTATGCAGATGACACCCAGCTCTATCTGTCATTTCCACCGGACGACCACACTATCTCAGCACGAATATCAAACTGTCTCTCTGACATCTCAAAATGGATGAAATCCCACCATCTCCAACTCAACCTCTCTAAAACTGAACTACTTGTCATCCCAGCAAAACCATCCATTCAGCACAATATCTCAATCCAGAATGACTTCCTATCGCTGGCTCCTTCAAAGGCAGTTCGAAATCTGGGTGTTGTGATTGATGAACACCTGACCTTTAAAGATCATATTGCCTTTGTTGCTCGTTCATGCCGCTTTGCGCTGTACAACATACGTAAGATCAGACCATACCTAACACAACATGCCACCCAGCTCCTGGTGCAATCTACTGTCATCTCCCGCCTCGATTACTGCAATGCTCTTCTAACTGGTCTTCCAGGCTGTACTGTGAAACCTCTTCAAATGGTCCAGAACGCAGCGGCGCGTCTGGTCTTCAATCAGCCTAAAAGAGCACCCGTCACCCCTCTGTTCATTGAGCTCCACTGGCTACCGCTAGCAGCACGCATCAAATTCAAATTGCTAACACTAGCATACAAAGTCCGAGACGGTACGGCTCCCATCTACCTGAATCCTCTTGCAAAGGCTTACGTCTCGGCCTGGCCGCTCCGGTCATCACAGGATTGTCAGCTAGCAGTGCCTACACCATGCTCAGGACAATCCAGACTTTTCTCATGCATCGTTCCACAAATGTGGAATGACCTTCCTAACACTACCAGAACTGCGGCTTCCTTTTCTATTTTCAAGAAACTCCTGAAGACCCTGCTCTTCAGAGAGCATCTTCTTAACTAGCACCTTGTCTGCACCCGTCCCCCCTCTCTACTGTCCACTCCTTGTTCCCTCCTCTCCATGACTGATGTCAATTTGTTGTTGTTGTTGTTGTTAGCCTCAAGGGCAAAATGCCGATTATCACTTGTAAGTCGCTTTGGACAAAAGCGTCTGCTAAATACATAAACATAAACATAAACATATGAAAGACATTACTCTTGAGTGCATTCTCTATAAACCGGAAGTGTTTACATTATTCCTAATTGTACTCTACAGCATAGTACTGACTCTGAACAACTTACACAATTCTATATTGTATTTCTACACAGACAATATTTGACTTGGAATCCTTCGACAGACCCCACGAGTTCATCTTTTTTGATGAAGCAGGCTTCAATCTTCAGAAGAGGAGAAGGAGAGGCCGAAACATTAATGGACAGTGAGCCATTGTTGAAGTCCCTGGTCAACAAGGTGGCAATGTCACAATCTGTGCTGCTATCAGCAACCGTGGTGTTATACATCATCATGTTACATTGGGGCCTTTTAACACCCAGCATCTCCTCAGATTTCTTGTCGGTCTAAGAGATGCATTATTTGAGCAGCAGGTTCAAGAGCAGCAGGGTGAAGAGCTGGGTCCCATCCCAACCTAGTAATAGTGTGGGACTGGGACAATGTCAGTTTCCACAGAGCTGCTCAAGTGAGGGAATGGTTTACCATCAATGGGCAGTTTATGAACCTGTACCTCCCTCCATACTCGCCTTTCCTGAATCTGATTGAGGAGTTTTTTTTTTCCTCTTGGAGATGGAAAGTGTATGATAGACAGCCCTACATCAGAGTAAATCTGCTGCAAGCCATGGATTTAGCCTGTGGTGATATAAGTGAGGAATCATGTCCAGGCTGATATGGCACACCAGAGGCTTTTGCCTCAGGAGGGAAAATATTGCATGTGACGTTGATGAAGTGCTGTGGCCTGACCCTGCCCAAAGGCAAGACGAGGCCCATTGATGACATATTTAGCCCTTTGTTTTTCATTGTATGTTTTTATTTCACTGTCATTGTACACTGTAGCTGCAGGCTGCATATGGTGCAATAAACAAATTGTATGGCCCTGAACTTTGAGCAATCTATTTATTGGTGTATTGTTTACTGACTGCTTGATAGTGCATGCAATTGTGAGCAATTAGTTTATGACCTGAGAGTAGTGTTTGATTTTGAGCACAGGTAAAACTGTTTTGAAGCGAGTTTGATTTTGCAAGAGGAATGAGAGGTTTTGTAAATCGTGCTTGAAGCTGAGGTTATGTGTTTAATGTTTTGAGAAAAGGGAGCAAGGTTTCAGGAATTGTGCTTTAACAATTGATAAATACTGTGTGTTTGGAAAATTCTGCTTAGGATGAAATAAACTAAAATCACAACAATCTACAGTTTTATTATTTTGGTTTAATCTTCATCTAGAGACCAAAGTTCAAACTCCAGTCAGAGGTGCAGCAGCATATAAACTGGTTTCTACGTCACTTTCCAGAAGTGAAACTGAAACTGATCCAGAGCTGCAGTCGAGACCAACTTGTGTGTTTCTGTCTGAAGGAGAATTAAACTGAGTTGATCTTGTCTTCTCCAACAACTGACTCAGATATCGGTGAGTAAAACTGATCATATTTACTGTGTTTCAACAATCAGCAGGAAAACTAAACTCAGATTCAATCAAACAGGAAGTTTGACTCTTTTCTCTTCCTGCTGAAACTCCTCAGATAAACTCATCTGAAGTGAAATGAAACCAAAACATTTTAATAACAGTAATATTAAACTGTACTGATTCCATCTGCTTTAATCTGTAGTTGTTCCTCTCTGACTCTTGTTCTCAGAGTTCAGACATGTCTGCTGGCAGCAGCCTGAGATCTGAGGATCAGTTTCTGTGCTCCATCTGTCTGGATGTGTTCACTGATCCAGTCAGCACACCATGTGGACACAATTTCTGTAAGACCTGCATCACCACACACTGGGATGGGGACAGGAGCCGCCAGTGTCCCCTGTGCAAAGAGCTTTTTACCACGAGACCTCAGCTCAGAGTCAACACCTTCATCAGAGAGATGGTTGATCAGTTCAGACACGAAGCTGAACAGAAAACCAGCAGCAGCTCAGAGCAACAAGCTTCCATACCAGGAGAAGTTCCCTGTGACGTCTGCACTGGAACCAGACTGAAGGCCCTGAAGTCCTGCCTGGTGTGTCTGCTCTCCTACTGTGAGACTCACCTGGAGCCTCACCTGACAGCTTCACGTCTGAAAAGACATCAGCTGGTGGATCCTGTGGAGAACCTGGAGGACAGGATGTGTCAGAAGCACGATAAACCTCTGGAGCTGTTCTGTAGAACCGACCAGACATGTGTCTGCTTGGTCTGTCCTGTTTTAGACCACCAGACTCATGAGTTTGTTCCTCTGAGAGAAGAATGTGAAGGAAAGAAGGCAGAGCTGGAGAAGACAGAGGCTGAAGTTCAGCAGATGATCCAGAACAGACGACTGAAGATTCAGGAGATCAAAGAGTCACTGAAGATCAGTAAAGATGCTGCAGACAGACAGAAAGCAGAAGGTGTTCAGGTCTTCACTGATCTGAAGGAGTCTGTTGAGAGAAGCCTGAAGGAGCTCATGAAGGAGATAGAAGAAAATCAGGAAACTACAGAGAAACAGGCTGAAGGCTTCATCAAAGATCTGGAACAGGAGATCTCTGAGCTGATGAAGAGGAGCTCTGAGGTGAAGCAGCTCTCATGCTCTGAAGACCACCTCCACCTCCTCCAGAGCTTCAGCTCCCTGAAAGCTGCTCCACCCACCAAGGACTGGACAGAGGTCAGAGTTCATCCTCCATCATATGAGGGGACTGTGGTTAGAGCTGTGGAGCAGCTGGAGGAGAAACTCAGGAAGATGAAGAACCTGATGGAGGCTGAGCTGAAGAGGATCCAGAAGTCTGCAGTAGATGTGACTCTTGATCTTGACACGGCACATCCTGACCTCATCCTGTCTGCTGATGGAAAACAAGTTTATGATATTGATGTGAGGAAGGATCTTCCAGACAACCCAGAGAGATTTTCTACATGTGCGTGTGTTTTAGGGAAACAGAGTTTCTCTTCAGGCAGATTTTACTTTGAGGTTCAGGTTAAAGGAAAAACTGACTGGGCTTTAGGAGTGGTCAGAAGGTCCATCAACAGGAAGGGAAACATCACATTGAGCCCTAAAAATGGTGTCTGGACTGTTTGGTTGAGAAATGGAAATCAGTACGAAGCTCTTGCTGATCCTCCAGTAGATCTCCATGTTGATTCTGGTCCTGAGAAGGTGGGGGTGTTTGTGGATTATGAGGAGGGTCTGGTCTCCTTTTATGATGTAGGAGCTGCAGCTCTGATCTACTCCTTTACTGGCTGCTGCTTCTCTGATAAACTCCACCCGTTCTTCTGTCCTGGCCTCAATGAAGGAGGTAAAAACTCAGCTCCTCTGATCATCTGTCCTGTTGATCCATCAGTCTGATCTTTTCTCTCATGAAGCTCCGTGAACAAAGAGTGTTTGTTAAAAGTTCTGATCTGAGTGACTCTGTAGGTGAAGTCCTGCTGGTGGAGAGGTGAGCTTGGAGACGTCCTCAGAAACAAGTCCACATTTTTCTGTTTGATATAAAATAGAATCATGACTTTATGATGGTTTTAGTCCTTCTTCTACATGTTTTTGATTTTCTAATCATTTAATATCTCCACTAATAATTCATTCTTCTGTTTACTCTGTGAAGTCATTATTATTAACTGGATGTTTTTAGTTTTTCTGTAGAATATTTTGCCTCCATAAAACATTAAAATACTACATGAAGATATATTTTTCTGGTTTTATAATTATTCTGGTTAATAAAAAAAATTGTAAAAAGAAAAAATAACTTAATGTTTTGTTGAGTCAGCTGTTTTATTTTCCTCCCAAGAATCTTTCATGAGTTTTTATCAACAAACGGACCTGAGAAGATGTTCTGAACCACCAACCTGACGGCAGCCTGGTTCTTGTCTGGATCAGGGTTCTGCTGTGGGACCCGTAAAATGATTCAATGAGTCCAGAAAAAAGGTAAAAAAGAAAGAAAACTATGAAGAAAAACTAAAAATAACAGATTAGATCAGAGTGATGTGCTGAATAACAAAGCAGTAAATAAACAAAAATAAACACATTAACTGTAATTCACAGATTATTCCACATCATCATGTCTTTGTCCAGAATGGGACTCAGCTTGGCAATGTTCCTGAGATGGAAGAAGGAAGAGCGAACAAGAGAACTGACATGAGAATCCAGGTAAGAGCTGGGTCAAAGGTCACACCAAGATTCCTGACAGAAGGTTTGGTGTGAGAAACAAGCTGGCCAAGAGAGTCTCTGACTTTGGGAACCAGCTTGGATCTCTATCAAAGCCTGGATGGCTGGGAGCTTTCTTCAGCTGAATGAAGATAAGCCTGAGATCCTCATCTGTGCCCCAGACAAGCTGGTTCCCAAAGTCAGAGACTCTCTTGGTCAGCTTGCCTCCCACACCAAACCTTCCGTCAGGAATCTTGGCGTGACATTTGACCCAGCTCTCACCCTGGATTCTCATGTCAGTTCTCTTGTTCGCTCTTCCTTCTTCCATCTCAGGAACATTGCCAAGCTGAGTCCCATTCTGTCCCGCTCTGAACTTGAGACAGTTATCCACTCCTTCATCTCCTCACGCTTAGACTACTGTAACTCTCTTTTCACGTGTCTGAGCAGAACCTCCCTGAACCGTCTACAGGTGGTTCAGAATGCCTGTGCTCGGCTTCTGACCAAGTCCTCCAAACACACCCACATCACCCTGCTTCTCCTCCAGCTTCACTGGCTGCCAGTCAACTTCAGGGTTCATTTCAAGATCCTGGTTCTGGTCTATAGGGCCTTACATGGACAAGCACCATCTTACATTGGTGATCTTCTTAGTCCCTACACCCCCCAGCAGGTCCCTGAGGTCCAGTGATCAAAGCCTACTGGTTGTGCAGCACCAGGCTAAAGACCAAAGGTGACAGATCATTTGCTGCTGTGGCCCCCAGACTCTGGAACTCTCTCCCCCTGAGCCTGAGATCAGTGGACTCAGTGGTCTCCTTCAAAAAGCAGCTGAAGACTCACTTGTTCAAGCTGGCTTTTGGATGACCTTCTTCACCACTCTCTCTTTATTCTGCTCTCCCCACCTATTCCACCTTCCTCAGGATCCACTGATTTCCCTCTTTCCTGTTCACTCTCTCTCTTTCTTAACATTTTTTCTTTTAAATCGCAATAGCTTATTCTTGCTCATTTTAAATATATTTTAAACATTTTCTAAATGCTTTTTTATATTTTTACAATTTTTTTATTTTTTGTTTTTGTGAAGAGCCTCGTGATTTTTATCTTGAGAGGCGCAATAGAAATGATATTTTCTTCTTCTTCTTGGCTCCGGGCCAGTGCGCCACTCAGATAAACAAACAGTGAGGTACGTCCTTGGTGCATCTTGGGCGATCGTGAACGAACGAAAGGACAAAAGAGTCTGGCGATCATAGAAGATGGTAGCATGGACACGACTGAAGAGGATCGCAGACAGGGGCAAGGTGGAAAAGAGGAGGTTAGTAGAGAAAAGTTTGAAAAAGTGGCCGGTGACTGCGGCTAAGCCAAGCACAGGAGCCATCTTGTTACCGACCGGAAGCGGAAGTCAACACAGGTTGATGGTGTGAGGTGCTTCATTCATTAGCTGCTAGGCTACTTCCACATTTTAAACAACTTTCCTTTAACTTTAACAAAATGCTGGAAAAGCTAAGATTTTTCATTTGGTGTTTTCTTAATCTGCCAACTTGGTGAGTTTTGAACAAACTGTGAGACTCCAGTAGGGAGGCGAGCTGCAGCTCCTTAACAGGGACATTTTATTGGAAAATTAACCCTTTAGGCGCCATAGTTTTTTCAGTAAAATATGAATTTTTTACATCACTATTTAAAGAGCTTGTAGCTTAAATCTGGTTAGAGATAGAGGAAAATCTTCAGTATAGAGCTCCGGACCCCACGTGACTCTCAGTTAGTAGATGCCATATTGGCAGGTAACAGAAGCTAAACAAACACAGATCTTAACCATGAACGTGAACGGGATCGGCTTGGATTTTACTTCGTCTGAGTTTACTTCACACTCTCGGGAGACCGATGTTTTCCACCCGGTTCTCCCCTCCCCGCAGCTCGGCGCATCTCTGTCTGATTGCGGCTTCTGTCTTCTGCGCGGGCTGCCGGCTTGTGGAGCTCGGGGATGGAAACCTTTCCACCCGGTTCTCCCCAGCGGCAGCTCTGCGCATCTCAGACCGCAGCAGCGCTTGTCTGCTGTGCGGCTTCCAGCTTGTGGAGGTCTCGGAGACCTCTGTGTTCCACCCGGTTTTACCCAGCGGTCAGCCCGGCGTATCTCTGACTCAGAAGCTCTGGTGTTGTGCAAAGTTAAATCCGGTTGTGGCTAGGTTGCTACCTCCATTAGCTTAGCTCCCACCTCCGCGTTCGCTTTGGGTTAGCCAGGGTTAGCTTCAGATTAGCTTGTAGCTAGTTCGACCGGGTGTCGTCAGTTGATCCCAGCCTTACAGCCCCACCCTCAGCTCCTCCTCTCTTCCCTTTTATGGAATTGTCTGGGCTTGACGGAACCTGTGACACGGTCAAAATGGCGGTGGTGGCCACTTCCCATTTGGCCTCAAAAAGTGATATTGGAGCCTATGGAAACCCACTGTCCATATATTAATGTCGATGGTTCACACGTACCCGGATAAATACGTTGTTAAGGACATGCCAGACCTGTAGGCGGCAGTACTTCCCCCGTTCTTAACCTCGTCCTTCGTCTGTGGTCTTCCGCAATGAGCAGTAATTCCGCTTGCAAAAACAAACAAGCAAAAAGCGAGCGCAGCTCTGAGGGCATCCATGCTGTCGGCTGGTGTAAACACAGGTCGCACACATGATGTCAGCATTTTTTTGTCGCGGTAAGCGACGTTGCGGACCTTAAAACTCCGGTTTTGTCTGTCCACACGCAGACACCCAAAACTGAGAAAACGCCGATCTTCACTTTGGCCGGAGTTTTTAAAAAGATCAGTTTTCATGTGAAAAAACTCCATTTTCATGTGGATGGCAGGCCAAAACGTAGAAAATATCTACGTTTTGGCAGATCCCCCGGCTACGTGTGGACAGGGCCTTACTTTTTCACCTCATCAGTTACTTTTGAGCAGATCAAAGGGATCTCCTGACCGCAAAGCAGTGAGCGTGGTTCGATGCTGCGTCAGTGAGGTGAAATCACCGCAGCACAGGTGATGAGCTCCGCAGTAGCAGAGTGCTTCAGGCACAAATAAGACAGAAAGTAGAGAACATGTGTGGACATGAACGATCGTGTGTTATAGTTTTTGGTTGCGCCACTTTGAGAATGGACCGTGCGCTGGACACAGCAACCTGGAGTGCTGAACACCAACGATCATCGCTCTGCCGCTCTCTGCTCAAAAGAGTCCATGAACGATGTAATATAGGTAGAAAACGTTTTTCCGTCTCCCCTGGATGTGTAGGATATCCAGCTCCCCCATAATTCGATCCCTGCTCCTAGATGAAAAACCGGACATTTTCATCAAGAACCTCCAGTCTGGACGCCCCGGACAGTGAAAAGCGGACATGTCCGGGGAAAAGAGGACATATGGTCACCCTAGTTTAATATAAAGCGGGAGATTACAGATACAGCATTTTGCTCGTGCCCTTGCTGCCCTGGGCCCTTTAGAGTTCGTGGGCCCCTGGGCAATTGCCCAGTTGCCCTTATGATTAATCCAGCCTTCGGTGAGAGCCAGGCGTTTCCCGTCATCTCCTAGGTTTAGCAGCCGAGGGAGAGCAACTGCAGCGCCTTGCTTTAAAATCTGCGGCCGCCTTGTTCTCACAAGGTTATCGTTGCCTACGTAGGCATGACGTCAGAGCAAGTCGGCGTCAAGTCGGACACAAATCTAACCGGCAAGCACTACTCGCTGATCACCGCTGGTCTAATCTGCGCAGAACTGGCTCAACTCGAACACAGCCATAGTCGTTGTGAGCCTGTGTGTGTATTTGTTAGCGGCTTCGCCCTCTCTGTCTGCTAGGCAACAGCATTTGTTGCATTTTTCAAACAGGAAGTGGGAGTTGAGTAAGAATCTGGTAGAGGGCGAGTTGCTCTTTAAAGAGCAAGTCACCCCCAAATCAACTTTTTTTTTGCTGATAAATTACATAAATGCGTGTCTAATTGTGCTCCAGACATGTGTGGTCAATAATTTGGTACTTCAGTGCATCTTAGTTAAAATTTAAATATTCTGCCTAAAACTGTCAGTGTCCGCCGTAGTCAGGTAAAACCTCTGCACTGCATTTGAATTTAAATCTGCCATTGCTATTGGCTAAGAGGTATGCTATGATGTAAACTGGTCCTTATGTCACAATGTCGTTGTGAGCCTGTGTGTGTGTGTGTATTGGTTTGCGGCTCCGCCCTCTCGGTCTGCAAGGCAACAGCATTTGTTGCATTTTTCAAACATGAAGAGGGAGTTGAGTAAGAATCTGGCAGGAGTTGACTTGCTCTTTAAAGAGCAAGTCACCCTAAAAATAAACTTTTTTTTTGTTGATAAACTATATAAATGAGTGTCTAGTTGTTCTGTAGACAAATGTAGTCAATAATTTGGCACTTTAGTAAATCTTAGTTAAAATTTAAATAATCTGCCTTAATCTGTCAGCGATGAACCGTTGTCAGGCAAAAACTTAGCACTGCATTTGAATTTAAATCTGCCATCGCTATTGGCTGAGGTACACTATGATGTTAGATGGTACATTATGATGTCACAATGTCGTGAGTATGTGTATTTGTTAGTGGCTCTGCCCTCTTGGTCTGCTAAGCAAAAGCATCTGTTGCATTTTTCAAACAGGAAGTGGGAGTTGAGTAAGAATCTGGCAGGGGGTGACTTGCTCTTTAAGCTACATTATTTCTACCAATATTCTTTATTCTACATATTTCAGGTTTTTCCATAATTATAATAAAACAATTATATCATTATTGTCCATTTCCACAGAATACGAGTTATCCTGTGATGTTTTAATGAATAAAGTACTTAAACTTACAGCTCCATATATGGGAGGTGTTTTTGAAGTTTTTAGAGAAAACCTGAATCTTTTTACAGCATTTAAATTTCTCTCAATTTTTAGTCAAAATATAAACATGGGATATTATTCAGTATATAAATTAATAATGGTTAAATAATAAAAGTGGACTTATCAGCTCAGTGTTTAACACAAACACACACTCGCCACTACTGAAAATAAATATATCTTTATTATTCTCATCTCTAAAGTGACCCCTCCCCACATCTGACTTCAGACCCATCAGTACAAAATACACATTATTATTATTAGACAGAAACAGACAACCACCAACATTCAGACAGGAGAGTGGAATTAGTAGAGCATTCCTGATCTACGAAAAGAAAACAAATCAGTGAGTATTCATCAGGGAGAGTGGTAATAACAATCCGTCAACACGATAAAGAGACTGAGCTCTAAAGTTTTTAAGATTACATTTAGGTCTTAAAGCTCCATTTTGTATTAGTGAGTCAAAATTTGAGCTTCAGCTAAAAGTTTATCAACATTCTCTCACACACACACACACACACACACACGCACACGCATGCACGCTCCCAACAAACAATTTAATTTTAACAAGAGTTTGTGCTACAGAAGAATCCCAAAAGAACAATAAAAAAAAAATAAAAAACGAAGTCATAGGGAAGCTTTGACTCACACGTCTCTCAGCTAATCACATTCAACCTACACGTTTACAGTTCGGTCACTGATGACTGATAAAACAAATAAACTACAATCAAGTTTTAATGATTATAAAGAGTAACAGGAAGCAATTAGGGAAAGTAAATATCTTGCTGGCTGATGCAATAAAAGCCTCAGAGTTTCCTGTGTCAGAAGTTCATCACAATGTTAGCAGTGAGCGATTAACGATCTCTATCACATGATCCATTTGTGTTCACAGTATTGCACACAGATTAATCGCTAATTAAACTGAAGCTAACATGCCAACACAGCTGAAGCTCACCAAGCTCCTCTGTCCAACCGCTTGACATGTCACCATCCTCATCACAGTCGCTATGACAACTTACTGAAACCTCATTCAGGTCTCAGCCCCACATGAGATCACGGCTCTCTACACTTCTGACACGACGCAACCTTTGTCAGATATTTTTAGGAGTTTATAAACTACGCGTTGTGTAACGTGGCTTTTTATTTGCTTAAGATACAGATATATAAATAAAAACAGCACGCTTCGAGGAAGATGCTTCCAGAATTTAGATCTCAGATACTTGCTCCAGGAACTTTTGCCTCAAGAGGATTAACTTTATGAATTTAAATTTGGATTGCTTCCTAAAGTGCTCAACAGGAAGTGAAAGGAACAGAAGCATGATGATGAGGATGATGAAGCTGATGGTGCATCGCAATCACACACATAAATATATTTGTTTGTAATAAAACTCTCTTTAGACATTCTAGAGTGAGGTGAAATGTGCATGAAAAGAATAAAAATAAATGCTGATGTCCACCAAGTAGGCCAAGGTGATTAAGGCATTTCAGCTGTACAGAACAGAGATGATCAGACATGGAAAAGGCCAGGTCCACGCCTGACAAAAACAAAGTTCTCATGATTTGGCTGGGATGTTTTTGAAGATATTTCTTGGCCTGATTTCTGCCTCATCAGCTTCCAAAACATTAAAACCAGTTAGTTGAGCTCACAGCTTTAACCAGCGAAATCATATCAAATAGCAATTGAAGGCAAAAGGGGAAATTACATTTTCCAGCTATTTCTTGTAAAACAATACATTTTTTTCCTGTTGCTGATGGGAGCAAAAATGCGAGTCGGGTCTAAAAGTCCCAAAGCAACAGCAGAATAACATTACTGTGTTCTGTGAATGGCTTTATTGCCAAAAATTTAAATTCTGGCTAAATCAACATAGTCATTTTTGTAAATTGATATTGTCCTAATTAGAATGAACTAACTTCTTGTATGAAAGCAGGACGCTGTCAGCAGCGGTTATACTAGTCGTAGTCGAAACATTTGGGCGGTGGGAGTGGGTGGAGCCACAGGTGTAGTGGGCAGGGTTTATCACATGTAGATGATGGCTCATCAACAGTGCCTGCAGACATACAGTGTTATAAAAGCACATGGTGTTCCACAGTGTTGCTCATACAGTGTTTAAGACAGACAGTGGTTTGTTCAGGCTGTGGTTTACGAAAAGCTCTGCTGTTGTCATGGTTACTGAGGGTGTCGCCTGGTGGGTAAGGGTGAGCGCTGTGGTGATGCAGCTGCCAGCAGCTCCTGATAGATCTCCCGTCGGACCTCTTGTGCAACACTATTTCGAATCTGGAAAAAGAAAATAAGGAGAGGAATGGGCTAAGTAGTGAGAAGAACAAAGACCAATATTAAAACTTTTGAGTACAATTATATTGCCCCATTTTAGGGTAAAGTCTGAGGTCTTTATGTTCTGATTTTTTGTGCCATCAAACCTGAAAATCTAGGAATTGAGAGCAAAATAACCTTCCAACTGCATTCATTTCTAAATATGGCAGAAGATGGACAATTATCTCCATCTGTAAGTAATTTTTATTTCACTTTATAGTGTTTTGGAACATTTCCGCCATTCCAGTTGAGCCTGTTAGGCAAGGAGTGCAGGAGAATGGCTGCGCAAGAAGCTGGGATGCATACGAGTTGTAAAGCAGCTTGAAGGGAAGATGAGAGAGGAGGAAAACAGTTCAAAGGTCGACTCTTCTGTCAGATCTGATGGTAAATTTAACTACATTTAGAAGAAAAGTGAAAGACAGTTTGGCACAAATGTAAAGCCATCATCTTTTGCTGACTGGATGGTCCAAATGAAAGATTCTTTAGATTTGCAACCTGTGTCTGATGAAGACCTGTCTTCATACAGCTCAGGAAAATTCTGCATGAAAAACAAATCCACCAGTTCCAGTTTCTATAAAAACTACCTCTCTAATGAGATGTTGAAGGTTGTCAGCTCCGATTAATCCTGCTGCACCTTCCGTCTCTGATGCTTCTTCCTGTCCTTCCTCGTTTTCTCCCTCTGCTTCTTCACCATGTCTCTGTCCTTCCTCCTGCTGCCCAGTGGGTGCGTTGGGTCGAGGAGGAGGAGCAGGGGTTATGCTGACCGATGCCCGATACACTTCTTGCCTCTGCCTGCCATCGTCCCTTCTGGCTGGACTCGGTGAGCGGCTGGAGGGGCCGTGGCCGTCGTAACCAAGCTCTGATTGGAGGAAGAACTGCTCTCTGAGGAGGTCCGACACCTGGAAGTTGACAGAAAAAAGGAATTCAGATAGGATCTTATGATTTTTGGACAAACTGCTTAGAGTGCGTGCGTGAGTGTGTGTGCTGACCGGCTCCATAGCTCTCAGTGCTGATGCAGTGGACAGGTTCTCAACACTAGTGTCTCTATGAACATCCTGAGGAAACACCAGGACTGATTACTGCCCGCCCACATATTTATTTGTAGTTTTACAGCAAAAACATCCAGACTGTCTGTCTGTCATTTAGTTGCAGATGCAGCCATGTGTTCTTACAGCATGATGTGAGTAAGGAGTCAGATCCAAGAGTCGGTCTTCCAGCTGTTGTTCCAGCTCCCGGAGTTCCTCTCGGACCGCTGACCTTAGAGCCCGAAGTTGTTCCACCTCCAGTCTGCAAGAAAAAAAAAACACGTTTACTTTACTTCAGATTGCTGCAGGGCATAAGCCTGTTTGGTGTTCTGTGTATCACCTGTCGGCGGGACTCAGGTGTCTGTAGAAGAGAGCCTGCTGTTGCATGATTGACAGCTCCAGGTCTGTCATCTGACTGCGGAAGATGTTCAGGCTCCGCCTCCTCTGCTGATACTCTGCCAAAGACTGAAAATAGAGATGTAAACTTTATTGATAAAAGTAGCAATAACAATCAACCCTGGACTCAATTCAATTCAATTCAAAGATACTTTATTAATTCCAGAGTGAAATTAGAAATCAGAGTTAGGATATCGACAATACATAATTTATTTTTTATTTTGAATGATCATTTAAATTTTTGGAAAAAATCAATTTATCATTATACCATCAACTGTAATTCTTTACTTTTCCCTTTTCCTATTTTAAAGCGTGTTTCTGAGTAAAAGTTCCTTCAGCACTGATCAGTTAAAGGTTGGTCTGATTGCAGCCACCACCAAAGCACATAACTGATATTTTCCTTTTTTTTTTCCATTTCCATTTATTTGATAGAGCACATTTAAAAACAGCATGTGAGCTGAACAAAGTGCTGTACAGGGATAATAACATACAAGGTTTCATATAAAAAAATAAAACAGCTAGAGCATAGCACAAAGAACCAAACAAGAGAAGTCAATAAAATAGGTAAAAGAATAGAGTAAATAAACCTAGATAAAATAGCTAGGCAGTAAAAAAAAGCAAGGGAATAAAAGACTTAAAAACCCCAATGGAGGGGGAGAGTCTGATATCCAACGGGAGATCATTCCAGAGTTTAGGAGCGCAGACAGAGAAAGCTCGTTCACCACGGGTTTTGCAGCGTAGACGGGGAATCTGTAGTAGGTGTAGGTCACCTGAATGGAGAGTCCTACCCGGCATATAAGGAGTGAGTAACTCGGCTATGTAAGGTGGTGCTAAACCATTCAAGGCCTTAAAAACAAACAATAAAATTTTAAAACGTTTGCGATAGTGCACAGGAAGCCAGTGAAGTCTTGCTAAAATTGGAGTGATGTGTTGCCCACGGCCCGTATTAGTCAGAAATCTTGCGGTCACATTCTGTATCAGCTGAAAGCGGGATAATGCGGCTTTTGACATACCAAACAGAATTGCATTGGAGTAATCCAACCTTGAGGTTATGAAAGCGTGAATGGTTGTCTCGAGGTGGCACCGATTCAGAATGGGTTTTAGTTTGGAAAGACGTCTCAGCTGATAAAAACATGATTTAACCACGTGATTAACGTGAGGGTCCATTTTTAGAGCTGCATCCATTTTAATTCCAAGATTAACAATTGTTTGACTAATTTTAAAAGGAAGAGCAGAAAAATCAGGAGCGGAGGAAGACGAGCCATTAGGAGTAAAAACAATAAACTCGGTCTTAAAATCATTCAGCAGCAGAAAAGTTCAGCCAGCCAGTCTTTAACCTCACTCGGGCAATCAAGGAGCAGCTGGATGGAGGTAAAAGTCTTCAAGGGAACATAAATCTGGCAGTCGTCCACATAAAGATGAAAGTTAATGTTGAACTTCCTAAAGATCAGTCCCAGTGGAAGAATATAAATGCTAAATAAAAAGGGGGCCGAGAATAGACCCCTGTGGCACACCCCAAGGAAGAGCAGCAGAGGGAGATGAACAATCGTCCATCCTAACTCTTATAGACCTGTTGTAGAAATAGGAGCGGAACCAGTCAAGTGCAGATCCCTTAATGCCGACCAAATTCTCAAGGCGAGACAATAAAATGTCATGGTCAGCCGTGTCCAATGCAGCTGAGAGGTCCAACATCACCAAGGCAACATGGGAACCGGAATCAGTGGCTAAAATAATATAATTAAAAACCCTGAAGTGAGCAGATTCTGTGCTGTGATATTGTCTAAAACCAGACTGAAATTTATCCAAGACACCAAAATTGTTCAGATGGGGCATAATGGGCCTTTTCCAACACTTTTGACAAGAAGGGAGCTTTGAAATTGGGAGAAAGTTCCCGAGGACAGTTGGGTCTAGGCCAGATTTTTTCAGTAGTGGTTGAAGCACAGCATGTTTTAAAAAGGAGGGTATAATTCCTGAAACAAGGCTAGAGTTAATAATGTTGAGCACATAAGGGGCTACCACTGGAAGAACCTCCCTGATATCTTAAACTTTCTTACAAAAGATATCTTGAAAATGTTTCGAACATCTCCCAGTCTGAAGGACAAAATGCTGCTGGATTTGTATTGTTTTTATGAAGAAAAGAAAATGTTTTTAGATGTACCTGCTGACTAGAAGCAGCTCTGAGCTCACCGTATGGATCCGGAGAGTTGGCTCGAGTCTAGAGGATAAAAAAAATGTTGCAAGAAGAACAGAGAAACGAGAGCCGTCATGGAGGAAAACAAGAGAAACATCTACAGCTAGAACAGACACTGCTGACTTGGACAACAGTTTCACAACTTCTTTAAAATATAAGAAAAGTGATAAAAACTAAATCAGAATCATCTTAAAGGCATAAATCTAACATAGGTTTAAAATCTAAACCAAAAGAAGGACCGACCTGATTCAGACTCTGGACTGTTCCCCTGATGTCATGCAGGACCTTCCTCAGCTGCATCTCTGTACTGGATGGGCTGCGTCCCGGTGCCAAGCCTGGGGGAGCAGAATAAGCGAGTCCTGGGTGAAGGTGGGGGTTCAAACTATACCCTGGAGGGGTGTAGTACGGTGAGGCATACTGGGAGCCATGTAGTGTAGGGTAGGGTAACTGGTGAGGGTACGGAGGGTTGTAGATCTGATGGTGCATTGGAGGAGTTCCAGGACCCAACCCGAATGGGTGAGGAACTGTGGAAGTTGGAGGTTGATGCAAGTTGGTGAGGCTGCCATGAGGGGGCCCTGGGGAGGTGAAAGGTTGGTGGAGGTTGGTTAGACTGAAGTAGTGATTTAAGGGAGGGTTGTGCTGATTGTGGAGGTAAGGAGAGTTAGCGTAGGGGTGCACAGAGAAGGGAAAAGGGCTGGTGTTAGATCCAGGACTGGGATGGGAGTTGGGATCAGAGAACACCACTGAAGGGCTTTGAGTAGGAAACATCAACTGCCCTGAAGTCCAGCTCTGCTGGTTGTGACTGGTGCCCATGCTCTGCTGGAATGGCTGATGATGACTGGAAGTGAGATCAGGAACGCTCTGTGTGCTCCAAGAGTGTGGGTGGCATACTGGTGACCAGTTAGGGGGAGGGCTGGCACTATGTGGAGAACCGTGTGAGCCTCGCAGGTAGGGAGGGATGGGCTTAGGGGGAACGGCAGCAGTTCTTTCTTGAACACCAGGGTTGATAATCAGAGTAGACAGACAGTTGCTTTGCTCCTTCTCCTCCTCTTCCAGCACCTCCTCTTCTCCATTATCCTCTCCATCTTCTGCAGTGTATTTAAAGGAGTACCTAGGTGGCGTGCAGGATGTCTGGCCCTGTCTAAACTGGATTTTGACTGAGGACACAACTCTGGGGGGTGAGACAAGGCAGGACGGCAGGGAGGAGGACCTCTGCATGGGAATGAACCCACGCCTTCTTCCTTCTTTTGGGGTTTGGGACAGATCGTCACCCTGGATGCTGTTGTGCTGACCTAACCGACACTGATGTTTCCGTTTGGCTCGATTTAGTGCACTGAGAACTGAAAATGATGAAGCAGAATCATCGCGGGGCGTCGCCTCCACTTGGGCATCAGCTCCTTCTGAGGGAGTATCTGCTGTTGTCTCTGTCGGCTGCTCAGCGTGTTGTGGTTCTATTTCTGAATCAGACCGACTCTGGGTTTGCTCCAGTTCTGGTTCTTGCTCAGACTGGTTCTGCGAGGGTTGTGGTTCTGTATCGTGATCAGTTCTGGCTCTGCCTTCGACTTGCTCTTCTTTAGGTCTGCTCCTGGGAAGAGAATGAACCGTGTACTGTAGAAACTGCTCTGAACTCAGATTGTGTGCATCTTCTTCACTGGAGTAGCTTCTCCCATCAGCCTGAAGTGCATCACCAGGCCCCGCCTCTTCCGTTTTGCCGTCTGGCAGGTCAAATGCTGGTTGGTCCAGTGCATGGGGAGTGGCTATATCTTGTGAAGGATGCGAAGTCACAGTGGTCTCGCTGTCACAGCTGTCACTACTCTCCTGCACCTACAAACCAGCACAGAGAAAAATATTTCATTTAATACATGAAGTTCAATAAAGAGGGAAAAATACAAAGTTACCATTTTAATTAATGCAATTGTTGTTTGATAATCTCTCAAATGAACGAGACATTTAGAAAACTGCAAAAACGTCTGCATTAATTTCATCACTATTGAAAATTTTGCATTCAAACAATATGAACAAAACTTCAAAACGCTTGTACAATACAGTATAAAAGTGAAATTTTCTATATTTGTAGCATCAGATGTACAATATTTACACATTTTCATAAGCAAGACCTTTTGTATTTATATTGTCTTTTTGTGGTCTCGTTATGATTTCTGTCTCTAATCTGGAGTTGAATTCACCTTCTAATCTCGTTATTCGTTTAAAAAAAGTGACCATGACATTAAAGAGCAAGTCAACCCCTACCAGAGTATTACTCCACTCCCACTTCCTGTTTGAAAAATGCAACAAATGCTGTTGCCTAGCAGACCGAGAGGGCGGAGCCGCTAACAAATGCACACACAGGCTCACAACGACATTGTGACATCATATGTATCAGCTAACGTTCTATGGTACCTCTTAGCCAATAGCGATGGCGGATGAAATTTAACTGCAGTGCAGAGTTTTTACCTGACAACGACACAACACTAACAGTTTTAGGCAGAAAATTTAAATTTGAACTAAAATGCACTAAAGTGCAAAATTATTGACGACACGTGTCTGCAGCACGATTAGACACGCATTTATATAGTTTATCAGAAGAAAAAAAGTGATTTGGGGGTGACTTACTCTTCAAAGGTCGATTGATCAATCTCCACAAACCACATATGAAACAGCTTGTTTACTTGGTAAACAAAAGGAAACACATTTTCTTCCTGTTTGCAGTGTATTCATAAACTGTAAATAAATAGATAAATGGGTCACAGCCGAACACAGCTAACTCCAGGTGAGATCACGTGTTGGTCACATACTAAACAAGTTGCCCAGTGCCTGAAGGTGTATAAAATAACCTAAGTCAGAGGTCACTTGGGGTCATTTAACAGCTACTAAAAGAGTATTGTGGAAAAAGTTTGTTTTTTGTCACAGATTTATCAAAGTGAAATTCATATTATATAGATCAACATTGACAACATATTCCAGAAAATCTGGCTCTGATCTGGCGCTACCTTAAACTGGCAACGTTTAGTTTCCACTGAGGCTTGCAGTAGCTCCTGATCTACTTCTATCACTATTCCTGAAGTCCAACCACCAACCTTGAGGTTGCTGTTGGAGTAAACAGAAGGTTCCTCAGCAAAACCGCTGCTGTCTGACTGCTGACTCACAGTCCTGGACAAGTCTGACGGAGAGAAGAGAACATATATTTATGTAGAACTCCATCTGCCCTGCAGGTGGCAGTGCAGACTCTTTTCTGTGATGAAGACAAACTTCATTGAGGACTCCTCCTCTTCTCTTCCAAAGTAGTAAATTAATAAAGAAATGAGGAAATAAAACTATAAATAAATGCTGAAATACATACAAAACATGTTTTATATATAAATATATTTAATAATTTATTTCCTCCTTCATTCATAATTTTTTTTATTAATTGTCTTAATTTGCCAGGAAGACGCCTCCTCTGACTATGTATGGATGGCTGAGTTAGTGGCCAATTTAAGCATTTTTTTCTTTATCAGAACCTCTCCAGCCATGAAAGGATGGATGCTGAGAAAGTACATTCACCCTTCAAAAACAGGGAGTATTAATAAAGATTAATAGGAGTTCAGAGACCAAAAACAAATATGACTAATATGGGAATCATATGATCACAAATCAATTAAATCAGATCTCACCTGTGGCTCTGGAAGTTCTGCACGGCAGAGCCTCATCTTCATTAGTTTGAATCTAACAATTAAAAGCAGAAAAGTTTACAGACTACACAGAACTGGATGATTTTACTTTATTCGCAGTACTGTTGCCTCTCTGCAGCTGAGCAGTGACTCTGTGTGGGTCATTACCATGTCACTTCTGGTATATTAGGTAAGACGATGACTCTGCCTTTATTTGCATTAATTTGACTGACAGAGTGGCTTTGCAGGCTGTGTCTACGACCGCAGGAAGAGCAGATGGAAATAAACAGCGTGCGTGTTAATGTGAGCTGGTTTGGTGAAAAGCATCCGTGATTTCTCTGAAACACCTGCACGAGGAAAAGGTCACAAGAGAACGAAAACCAGTATGAGGTACCTCCTCCATATCAAAGGAGTCCGTGTTTTCCTTGCAAAGCTGAGCTAGCTTCAGTGGACTGAGGGTGGAGGCCGCTCTCTCTGGGGTGGAGGTAATTATCGTGTCCTCTTTGGTCAAATGAGCTCCTTCTTCTTCTGGCTGGAGGTCTGCTGACTCTGGTCGAAGCTCTGGTCCAGAGATGCTCTGTTCAGGACTGAGGAGAAGAAGAGTGATTAAAACTCATTATGATTATAGTCTTTAAAATGTGTTTTGATTCAAGTTTCTGTAGCCTTTTTTGACACAATGCGTGAACCAGACTTGGTTTTTGTCACTTTCTATGACCGAGTCATCGCACACCCACTTATTGTTTTGTGACCTTTAAGAGGAAACTTGACCTTTATGCAGAAAACCAAACAGCTTTTGTCGCACCCAGCAGTAAATTAACGGAACAGACACAAGACTGCTCAGAGAAACTAAATATAGAAATAAATGTTAAATACCTGCTGTTTAGTAGCAGATCCATCTGTTCACCTCTGCTGGTTTCCTCGGTTACCGTCTCTAAAGAAGACCGCTCTTTCCTCCCATTTGGTTTGAGGGTGACAGTCTGTGCCAGGTGGTCAGCGTTGGACCTGTCCTGCTCTGGACCAGCGTGGCCGTTGATGCGAGCGTGATCAGGTGTGGCTACGTTCGGCTCCTCCTGGATAGGGGAGTTCTCTTCAGGCAACTCGGAGGCAGAGCTGAGCAGGTTGCGTTTGCTTATGCTTGTCTTTAGACGTTTAGCAAAATTCAGAACAGAGTTATTCCTCTTTAGATTAGGAACATGACTGTCACCATCTTCTCCATCTCCTCCTCCTCCTGGGGGACAAAAACACCATCAACCTGCAGGTGATTTATGTCAGCTGATTTCAACCTTGAATAAACTACAGAAGTGATTTAATTTTTGACACATTTATTTAAATTTTTACATTCAGAGCTTAATAAACAGGATCTCTTTAAGCAGTCATTTTCTTTTTTTATTATTTTTTTTGTGTCCTGTCTGTGAAGCAAACAGAATTGATGTCTGGATGCTGGTGACAAGCCTTACAGATTTACTCTCAGGCGGAGCATCATATCGTCTGCTTTTAATGTCACGCCTGATACTTAAAACTTTATTGTTATTGTTTTTGAATGCTTTGTAATTCTGACCAGACACAGAGACAGAGGTGAAAGAGAAAGGAAGAGACAAAAGATGGGGGGGGGGGTCCACAAAAATAAACAATAATGAACAAGAGTCTGCTTCTAGACCTGCAGAAAGAGAGAAGAAAAAAAGGGACACAACAACAATACAACAAGATCAAGCTATCACTGCGTCAACTTGATGAATATATAATCAACATTGTTTCACTGAACAATCACACAATAATAAATCACAGTGCATTAAGTGCCCACCATAGTCTTAAGGCCTGTGTTTAACGTGCCCAAGTCCATGCTTATGAGAGCACCCTGTGAGCACCTGTGTGTGTACACGCGCTTGTTTATGTAAGGTTTCTCTAGAGGAGCGTCCAATAGAGAATGTGAGGGACCACAGATCCGCCCCCCAAAGATGTGTAGGAGACAGAGGGAGCTCCAAGTCCCCGAGATCCAGGAGCTGCCCCAGAGCACAGGAACTCCAGGGAGACTGCAACCAGAAAAGCCCCCGCTCCCCTCGAGAGGCACAGAGGATCGCCCCGGGGGGCCACAACCAGCAGCCGGCAGAGTCCCGGGAGATATCGGCGGCAAGCCCACAGGCCCGCCTGCAGCCTCCCACCCCCTAGCCGGCCGAGCCCGGGACCGAGCGACCCTGGACCCAGGGGCGACCACCCCCGCCGGGGACCCAGCAGAGCCCAGGGACCCAGATCCCACCAGACAGCCACCGGGATTGATCAGGCAGATGCCAAAAATCTTAAACCCCCAGACCCGGGAGCCACAACCTAGGCAGACCAAGGCACCACACTCCCCACCAGGTGTGGCAGGGGGAGGGGGGACAGAGATCTATATCATCAAAAGAAGTCCCAGGAGAAGAGAGGAGTCAAAGGCCCCACCTGACATATACAGTCATACACAAACACAGTCACACACTCCCTCCCTCATGCTCACACATACACATACAACCAAAGACTTACAAAAATGCACGCCGGACATCCACTCATGCTCCCCATACACACCCTATTCACTCTGGTCCCGGTACTGCTGCACATGGGGTACAACCATTACCGGTTACCAGAGTTTGACCCTTTCTGCTGGGGTGCTGATGAGCAGGCTCCCCCGCCCAAAGCTGAGCACAGCAACCCGCCACCCCAAACCCCAACCAGACGGCCAGATCCCCCTCCTAGCCTCCAGCCCCAGGAAGCCAAGCAACAACAGAGGTGTGCTAAGACCCCTAGTCTCCCTCCACCTGCACGCAATAATGTGTTGTGTGTTAATGAGGTGTATTCCATGGCTGTGGCGAGCGGGCAGTGTGGGCATTGTCTGACCTATGCCAGCTGATGCCACCGCACCACCCCACTTGCACCCACAGCCCAGAGCAGTCATTTTCAAACATTTTTAAGATCAGATTTCCTAAACATCACTCATCTTCTACAGATGGAGACTCCTGAACTATATTACATGGTCCTTATGTGTGGTTGCCATGGTTACCTTGCTCCTTGACGTTGATTTGCTGGACTTGCTGTCCTGAGATGTTACTGTAGAGCTGAAAGAACTCGTTAGCGACCGTTGTTAGGACCTCCATCTGACGGAAACGACCTGAGAAAGGGTGTCAAAGGGCTTCAATAAAATACAATCTAAAAAGGTTGAGCTCATTTAAAACATCTGGATTCACAACAGCACTGTAGCAAGACCAGAAACTTAAAAGGGCGTTCTGAGTAAAGTGAAATTCTTTAAATATTTCATCAAAATGGTCAATCTGGCTCTGGGTCAATGACAGAAACCTAGACCATGACAAATGACAACTCCAGCAAAGAACAATAAAAATTCATCTTGTGTTGTTAAAATGTGTTTTTTGCTTGTAACAATAAATAAAGTGTGTGTATGTGTGTGAGCCTCTTTTCCTGCCTAAGGGGATTTTTCACACACCTTTTATGTGTAAATAACAAAAAGATCTTCAGTTCTTCCTGTTTTTAGCCCAGATTTAAGGTAGTGTACATTTTTAACATTTCTCTTGGATATCAGCGGCCATCAGAAAAAACCTAAACTCTTCAGCAAAAAAAGAAGAGACCGATTTCAGACTAAACTAAAATGGAGAAATTACATTTTTTCTATGGAAGTGGATAATCATGATGTAAACCCGAGTCCCTTCATGGGTTTATTTTTACACTTGACTAAACAACGAGTGTAGGATTTATTGGCGTTAGGACTGAACCCAGACGTCAGCGCCGCTCCGCCCTCCCTCACCTCTGTTTGTGTAAAATGTGCAGACGGTGTCTTCTCTGACAGGATAATGACTTTCATGCTTTCCTGCCTTCCTCCTCTCCTCCCTTCATACCTCACTGTTTTAAATACATGTCAGCCACTTATGAAACACAGACGTCGGTCTTCAGTAAACCCTGCATGACCGCTCTTCATGTCCTGGCTGAGAAACAGCACCGCGGTGCTCTCGTATATCTAGGCCCTCTGACCTCAACCTTTATTGACAACCTTTGATCAATTTAATAAACGAACATCTGAAACACCAGAAAAAACACAAAGTATTTGTGATCAAACATTTATTAAAAGCTCATGTCAGTTTAATCATTCAACATGTTTGTGGTATCCTTATTTTATACATTTGTACAGTAATTGTAGTAGAAAGCTGTGTAGTGTATCATTTTAATGGTGCAATAATTTAAAGAATAAAAAAGGTTGAATTAAACTCAGATTTGAAAGTGGCTAGTTTTATTTATGTTGCTCTAAATACTTCAGTTCAACCACTTTTATTCAGCCATCAGCTGTAAAGTGTTTTAATTGGAGCTCAATCCAGAGTTAAAAACATGTTTTTACAAGATTTCAAAGGCAAGAGAAAAGTAACTCCAATTAGATTTATTTTTTTTGTCAAAATTGATCAATGAAGTAGACACTTTTACTTTCTTCCCTGCTTGCTAATTCCTCGTTATTCCATGCAACTGCAGAACACTGTGTGTGTGTGTGTGTGTGTGTGTGTGTGTGTGTGTGTGTGTGTGTGTGTGTGTGTGTGTGTGTGTGTGTGTGTGTGTGTGTGTGTGAGTTCCATAAGGACTGCTGACTCCACATTAATGCTCGTTCTGGGGATCATATAACAGGAAATGAGGAATAAGCCACAAAAACTTGTATTGTGGGTCTTTCTCCTAGAAGATATTTTTTCAAATGCAAGAACAGAGCTTACGTAACAAACAACAACACAGATGTGTGTGTGTGTGTGTGTGTGTGTGTGTGTGTGTGTGTGTGTGCGTGCATGCGAGCGTGCGTGAACGCGTGTGAGAGAATCTGGGTTCCAGGGAACCGATGGGACAAGAAAGAGAATGTTCTGGAAAAGAAGAAAGCTTCCTGAAACCACAAATGGATCAGACTCCATTAAGAAGCAGCTCTGTCCCAGCAAACGTTCTTCGAATGAAAACAACCTTTAACAGAACCAGTTGTGAGGGAAAATTGTGTCATTTCTCCAGCTTAAGTGTTAGTATGATGTTCCCTGTTGCCACAAACCCTGTCAGTGTTAGAAATGCGATTAAAACACACAAATCTTTACAGACACGCCATCTCTATTAAACTACATGTCCTTCTCAAAAAAATAGCATATTGTGATAAAGTTCATTATTGTCTGTAATGTACTGATAAACATTAGACTTTCATATATATTAGATTCATTACACACAACTGAAGAAGTTATTGTTTCTAATATTGATGATTTTGGCATACAGCTCATGAAAACCCAAAATTCCTATTTAAAAAAATTTGCATATCATGAAAAGATTTTCTAAACGAGCTATTAACCTAATCATCTGAATCAACTAATTAACTCTAAACACCTGCAAAATATTCCTGAGGCTTTAAAAAACTCCCAGCCTGGGTCATTACTAAAAACCACAATCATGGTAAGACTGCCGACCTGACTGCTGTCCAGAAGGCCATCATTGACACCCTCAAGCAAGAGGGTAAGACACAGAAAGAAATTTTTGAATAAATAGGCTGTTCCCAGAGGGCTGTATCAAGGCACCTCAGTGGGAAGTCTGTGGGAAGGAGAAAGTGTGGCAGAAAACGCTGCACAACCAGAAGAGGTGACCGGACCCTGAGGAAGATTGTGGAGAAGGACTGATTCCAGACCTTGGGGGACCTGCGGAAGCAGTGGACCGAGTCTGGAGTAGAAACATCCAGAGCCACCGTGTACAGGCGTGTGCAGGAAATGGGCTACAGGTGCCGCATTCCCCAGGTCAAGCCACTTTTGAACCAGAAACAGCGGCAGAAGCGCCTGACCTGGGCTACAGAGAAGCAGCACTGGACTGTTGCTCAGTGGTCCAAAGTACTTTTTTCGGATGAAAGCAAACTTTGCATGTCATTCGGAAATCAAGGTGCCAGAGTCTGGAGGAAGACTGGGCAGAGGGAAATGCCAAAATGCATGAAGTCCAGTGTCAAGTACCCACAGTCAGTGATGGTCTAGGGTGCCATGTCAGCTGCTGGTGTTGGTCCACTGTGTTTTATCAAGGGCAGGGTCAATGCAGCTAGCTATCAGGAGATTTTGGAGCACTTCATGCTTCCATTTGCTGAAAAGCTTTATGGAGATGAAGATTTCATTTTTCAGCACGACCTGGCACCTGCTCAAAGTGCCAAAACCACTGGTAAATGGTTTACTGACCATGGTATTACTGTGCTCAATTGGCCTGCCAACTCTCCTGACCTGAACCCCATAGAGAATCTGTGGGATATTGTGAAGAGAAAGTTGAGTGATGGAAGACCCAACACTCTGGATGAGCTTAAGGCCGCTATCGAAGCATCTGGGCCTCCATAACACCTCAGCAGTGCCACAGGCTGATCTCCACACAAACCTTTAAATTTGTTCAGGAACACAGAATCTGAAATCTCTTTAGACTAGGGCTGCAGCTATTGAATATTTTTTGTAATCGAGTACTCTATCGAATCTTTTATCGATTAATCGAGTACTCTAATAAATTACTCTTTTGCGTTTTTAAACCATTATATTAAATAGCATGTTATAAAATATGAAAGACCTCTTGAAATGAGAAAGCAATTGCCAGTTATTCTTCAAGTTTTATTCAAAATTAGTTTTCAAAACTTCAGCACTTCAACTTTACTTCACAGTAAACAAATGCGAGCGGCTGCGGCCCAAACAGCACCAGAACCGCTCACGGCGCATGCGCAAACATGGCTCGCCAGCTGTTTCCCTATTAACACGTTCGTTTTAATTTCTACACTTTTTTTTGTCTCACACTAACAAGGATTGTCGAAAGCATGTTTGCCGTGGTTATGTCAAATTATACTGATGTAGCATTATGAAGTTTATAATGGTCTGCCCTTAACAGCTGCCCCTTCACACAGTACCATCGCCAAGGTCGGACGCTTGGTTCAGTATGTTTACATTCCAGGAGAAGAGACAGAAGAACAGAAGAAGAACGCTCTTCATTGTTTAATCAAAGTACTTTATTTGTGATAAGCTAATCAAAGCATTTGTTGATCATTAATAATCAGGTGAATGATCTGTGAAATAAAGATGTCATGAGTTATGTGTTTAAATGAATAAACAGGGCTGCACCAGACACACTGATATGCATTACCATGGAAACGCATGACACATTGTTTTCAACCAATCAGAACTTTCGTCTGTGGTAGGGCAGAATCTGGTTTGTTTATGAAAGTAGTCCAATCCGGTTTACTAAGATTCTCAAACAACTGGGAGATATAAAAAGAAGGCAACGCCATTTTAAGTCAGTTCCATGTTAAGTTCCACTTTAAGCAGTTACATGTTAAACTCAGCTTAGCCTGATATCTGCAGCTGATGTAAAGCATCCAAATCATTGGAAACCTTTAAAACCAGACTAAAAACACATCTGTTCTCGCTGGCGTTTGGCCATTGAAGTTGGGGGAAGTAGGCCGGATATGGATTGCAAACTTGCACTCAGGTTTTCGTATTGTATTTTACTTGGATTTCTTATTGTATTTCTAATGGATTTCTTATTGTATTTTTAATGGTTATATGTCTGTCCTATTGTGGTGCTTTTTATTGGTTGTACAGCACTTTGTTGGTCCATTTTGGCCATGTGAAAGCGCTTTATAAATAGTTGATTTGATTTGATTTAAGTACCTTCCTCAGTTGAAATGAATGCACTGGGGGCTAATCTATGTAAAATGGCGGTCAGCTATTACGGCATCTCCAATAGACAGCGCCAGTCCACGGGGCATCTACATATTTATGTCTGTGGCGCAAATAACCTGTGAAATAATTAAAGACATCAAGCTAGATTAGCAGCCTGTGATGACACCTGGTTCTGCTCACTATAGGAGCTGCTTCAGATATTAAATAAATATTATAATATGCCGAAAATTAATCGAACCGAGCCCTTCAAAACACTGAACCGAACCGAATACGAGTTCAGCGTACCGTTACACCCCTAATGTCTGCATTACATTGGGTTTTGTTTTCCTTCCTTCCAATCGAGTTACCTTTAATCTGAAATAGCTGTTGTCCTTCTCACCAGTAGTCTACACTCTGTTAGTGGGCTCCTCTCAGGCTGCAAATTCAAACTGTCCTGAAGATGAAGCTTTGTTGAGGTCTCAGACACGCCGATTATAAAAGTGTATTGTCTTAGCATCGCAGAACAAGCACGAAGCATGAGAATGTATCTGAAGCAGAGCCTGATGCCTAATTCACACTGGAAGCATCAGTGGCGCAGAACGTCACTGCTTGAAATAGAATTAATTACAGTCAGTTGGGGTGACTGAAACCAGATGCGATGCGGACATTTTGAGACGCGTTCCAGAAGCTAAAGATAGGACTGGGTTCCATTTCTATGTTTATGTTTATGTTTATGTGCTTAGCAGACGCTTTTACCCAAAGCGACTTACACTTTTTTTTTTTTGGACCTATAGGGCATGTTGTGATCTGTGGGGGAAACCGGAGTACCCGGAGAAAACCCACGCATGCATGGGGAGAACACGCAACTCCACGCAGAAAGGCCGCAGCCGAGTTTCGAACCTGTGACCTTCGTGTTGCGAGGCAACAGTGCTAACCACTACGCCACCATGCAGCCCATTTCTGCAGTGAGCTGCTTCTAGGACGCGTCAATTTTCACAGTTATCATAGGGCTAGACAGGAAATCACACACGGTTTCAATGTAAAGCCTCTGACAATTTTCAAAATAAAAGACTATTGTAAGGACGCAATTTCATATCTGTGTAGATTACGTCAAAACATGTGACCTGCCGGCTTATTTTCTCCCAACATCGTTCCAGAAGTGCAACAGCTCAAATAGCATTCAATGAATGACAGAAACTAGAGATGAAAAACTTTCAACTAATTAGAGACGCGCTTTCACACAATACGAGTCGGCAGCAAAAAAGCTGTTAACCTGTCAAGAACAACAGAATGAGATGTGTGTGTGTATGTGTTCTCAATTAGTGAGCCAGTACCTTCAGGCAGACAAGAACTTTGAAAACAAAAAGAGGCCAGTATGTTAGGAAGACAGGTTTGCGCATGCGTGTGTGCGTGTTTGGAACAAACAGGGCTTTGTTTCAACTGGTGCTGTTGTCCAGGCAGTTGGCAGAACAGCTAAGAAAAAGCTGAAGGACCCCACAGAACACCACAGTAATGGTGGAAACTGGACACAAACACAGTCAATGCACTTCCCTTCCTCTATCTACAGTTTCAGGATGCAACCCTCTGAACCTCTTGCTGCAAACACTCACTGCAGTGTGAACACATACACATGCGCACGCATGCGCACACACACACACACACACACACACACACACACACACACACACACACACACACACACACACACACACACACACACACACACACACACACACACACACACACACACACACACACACACACACCAAAAAAGCAGACAGGATGGGGTACTTACTCGTAAGAGCATAGCTGGGGTTTTCCAGTTCCAGGCGTTGCAGCTGAGCTCCCAGGTAGACCTGCAGGTGAAACAGTCATTAAAACACAAAGTTCACAAAGTGATTTATTTATTTATTTACACACATCATAAAAGTATACTTTTTCCACAATAATTCAGCATAATTTTGTGCCTTTTTCTGTTCAAAATAACCCAACCAGATGAATTAAGCTCCAAGAAAATTATCCCGAGACTTTATTCATAAAGAAGAGGAGGTTTTTGGTGCTGCTCAGACAGAAACCAGCTGAACTCAACATAACCAGCTAAGAAGGAAATCTGATTTACAGTGTAATCCTCTGACATGATAACACATCTCTAAATAGATGGCACATGCACACAAGCGTGTGACTGATCTGCAGGAAAACACGACACACGTGAAAAAAGATAGATACACATATAATCAGTTATAGGAACTTAGATATTTCTATGTTTCCTAAAATCCTGAAATTTAAAAATAGGAGAAGAGATAATACAGGATGTTGAGTATGAGAATGGAACAGCGGGGTGGTGTTCGGAAAGTTTTCATTTCTAGAGGGACGCCACTTATTAATACTGGTACCTTGATGTCAATGCCTCGTGCCGACGAGTTGCCACTGAAGAACCGAGAGGGGATCTTTGAAGACAGGTCAGGTTCTTCTCGACCAAATCCCAGATTTAAGAGGATTTCCTCAGGGTCTTCCTCATACATGTCCAGTAGCTCTGAAACACTTAACAGTCATCACCAAGCATCAGTATGATTTCTGATAGGGTGCTGATGCAAACATATCAGCAGAAGTGCAAAGAAAAAAGTGAACTTGGTTAAGATTAAAGGTTGATAATGGAAAACGAACACCATAGACATCTAGTGTGTGGAGGTTGTAGTTTCAACAATAGAACAAGATTTCCAGCCGTCGGGATCCCAGGTTCGCTGCCGATACGTGAATTTTTTAATTTGAGTCCATTTGTTATAGGCTTCACCTAAACTCTGGTTTTAGATATTTTATGATCGCTCCTCTTTTGAGAAGGATAACATCTTCTGTGCTTAGAAGCAGCTGCTTGACTTGCAGAGTCCGCCATTTTGCACAGGGCCAGCCTCGCTGTTTGGCAACTCGCACTGGTGCTTTTACGAACTAGGATTGGGACAATATTATACTTGTGCCAAGTTTTGTAACTTGTGACATGTTTTGTAGCATGTAATTCACGTTTTGTAACACGTAAGTTTGATTTTGTAACAGGTACATTTGTTTTGTGGCATGTAACTTCGGTACGTAACATGAAAGGTATTTATTAGTAACTTGCAGAAAAAAACCAATGTACAAGTTTCTAATCACAACTTTCAATACACTAATCTCAGTCTACAGTTACAAAACTCAAGTATACAAATACAAAACATTTTGTCCCAATTCTAGCTTGTTTCAAAAACAGGAATTTTCTTGGTAAAGAATCCAAGACTCGTGATTGGCTGGTCTGACAAAGCCTGTCATTGGTTCTTTGGGAAGGAAGCTATAATTGGGACAAGATGTTTTGTACTTGTGTACTTGGAGTTTTGTAACTGTAGACTGCGATGTGTGTTTTGAGAGTAGTGATTTGAAACTTGTACAATGATTGTTTTCTGCAAGTTACAAAATGAAAGTTTCATGTTACGTATCAAATGTTACGTGTTACAAAACAAAAGTTACGCGTTACATAATGAGAATTACAAGTTACAAAATGAAAGTTTCATGTTACGTGTCAAATGTTACGTGTTACAAAACAAAAGTAACGCGTTACAAAACGAGAATTACAAGTTACAAAGTGGAAGTCACGTGTTACAAAACAATTACATGCTATTAAACAAAAGTTACAGTTACAGGTTAAAAAGCTTGGTACAAGTTACATGTAATATTGTCCCAATCCTAGTTCCATATTGCTTTCTATTGGCTGGCAGATGTAAACATGAACCCAGTGTCATGCCAGCCAAAATATTATTATATTTTAAATACAGCTTTTAAAAGAAATACTGTACCTTCGTTCGACACACCTTTAAATGCCCCATGAAGGTATTTTTAAAAACTATAGCTTTTAATTAAATTGTTCCATATTCAACATTTCAGAGTTTTTTTTATTACTGCAGTACTTTTCCTAAAACTTGAACTCAACTGATGCTACAAATATTTCCTTTAAATGAACCATGCATGAAGAGAACACACACTAATACACTTATTTTACATAGTAATCGACTACTTAACAAAAAGAAAAAAGCTCCTTTTAGCTCCTACTCCTAAGATCGTCACATTAAAAAAACAATCTTAAACACAAACATTTGACAAGGAAGAAAAACTTTTCGCAAAGTTAACGTGACCCCAGCCATTGAAAGCATGGTTCAAACCCTCTGGGATTAATAAAGTATCTTTGATTGATTGATTGAAACCCACATGATTTAATTCAATGGTACTAAAGGTGGTTTATATTATTGAACATTGACTCTAATATGGTTTGTGGCATTTCATTAGATTCATTCATCTACATTAGTTAAAGCGGCAGTTCTGAGATCAGTGGAATAAACTTCTTTTTCCTAGAGTTATCCCTGCATTAATGACTTCCAAACAAGACTTAAGATATGTATTGCTTTGGGCTTTTAATTTGTTGAGTGGGTTTAGTAGCATTTTAACAAATTTAGTCATTTAATTTTTTTTAAAGGGGCTGTGTCGCCATTTTTACACCTTCCAGAGCAATGTTGGGCACAATATAACTGGAAAGAAGACACTTTTCAAGCCTCACCTTCCCCAGTGTGAATTTCCTCATAGCACACAGCTGCAGACCCAGAGACTACAGATTCAAGTTGACATGTTCCACCCAGAAATGCAGTTTTTTAAAAACACTTTTTTATATTAATATCCTTTTTCCAAGTTTTCCAGAACAGAACGGCCTCCTTAAATAATGGTACTTCCAGATAGAAGCTAAATAGCAGATCTCCTGTTAAGTACAGCATTTCATCAAAGGTGCAACAAAACAATTACAGCTAAAAGTAGAGGCTATTTTTTTTTCAGTTGACACTGAAAACGCAGCAGAATAGAACCAGGACGAGGAAGGCATGTGAGGAGCAGACGAGCAGCTTCATGTGTGAAGTGTGAGCCAAAGGTAAATAAATGAGTCATCAAAGTACCACTAGACCCACATGACAGGAAGAGCAAATGACAGAGGGAAATTACTGATGTCGTCACACATTGTTTGGTCAAGGATACGAGGCCTGGCCAAACAGCGTTCATCTGGATTGCTGCCGGTTGTTTTTTTCACAACCTAAAACTTTAGCTTTTGCGAGAGAATGTGCGACAGAGTGCTTTATTGACCAAAAACCTCTGGGAAACACACAAAACCTATCTCACTCAAACAAGTTTAGAGTTTATTTGTTATATGTTCTAAATAATTTAGATTTTTAAGTCTTAAAACGTCCTTCCCTTTAATCCTCAGAGCCAAATTTAAGTGTATGATTTGAACTGACCTGGACACGGTGCTGCTCTTCCCTGAACCCGTCGAGTTCATACTTCGGGCTCTCTCTTTGTACTGACTCCTCTTCTGATCCGCGGCAAGACCAAAGCTGAAAACAGAGAAGCATTCGCCGACTCAGAAGATGACGAGTGTAAGAGGAGAGATTGACAAACAACAAGTTTATTTACTGAAATGTGAGAACAGATTATGATTAGGAAAACAGAACTCACGAGGGATCAGCTTTATGGGTGGTTGACTGAAGATGATTGGCTGCAGAAACAAAGAAAATGAACAAGCAGAACCTCCAAAATATAAAGAAAATAAAACTCAAAGCTTGACAATGTTTATTTCCGCGACTTCAGAGGCAAACTAAAAGCCGCTTGAGAGGCTGTCGGGCTGGCGTGACGCGCTCTTTACGAACATCAGCTGCGATTCCAAACTTGCGTTTCCAAAAACTTTACTAAAGTAATAATTAACTATAATTAACAATAATTAACTCAAAACATAACATGCTCAAAATTAGGGGTGGGTGGTTTAAACGGTATACGGTAGAAATGATATTAATTTGGCCAATGGTAGAGATTTTGACTGTATCTGCCTATCGCGGTAGCGCATGTTGATGACGTCATCAAGCGGTGTCTGTTGAGGCTGAAAGCATGGAGCCTGTGCTGGAGGAGGTTCTCGTAAAGAAGACCGGTGCAACATCGGTCATTTGGACTTGGTTTGGCTTTAAGGAGTCGGATGTGGAGCAGAACAATGTAATCTGCAAAAAATGCCGGAAGAAAGTATTAGCGAATAGAGGGAATACATCTCATTTGTTTTACCACCTCAAAACGAAGCACGTTGTGGAATACGAAGAAAGCCAAAAACTGCGTCCTCAACAAACGCCCAGTCAGTCGAGCGGTAAGAAAAAGGTGGTCTTACACACCAGCAGACGGATATTTTACAAGCATTTGCTAAAGGCACTCAGTATGAGAGAAATAATCAACAGTGGATTGATATTACAAATGCCATTACCACGTACCTGTGTAAGGGCATGGTGCAGTTTCTTACAGTGGAGAAAAGCGGCTTTCGGGACATGATTAAGACACTCGATCCACGTTACAAGTGTGTTTATTCTGCTGCTGCAATGTATCTGGTATGTGAGTATGTTTACAAACAGTCATTTTTGACATATGATTCAAAAGAAAGTCATATATCGCAATATATACCGTTACCGCACATTTTTCAAATTATATCGCAATATAGATTTTAGGCTATATCGCCCACCCCTACTCAAAATCAAACAGTACACTTATCACAGCGATCAAATGACGGTCAACAAAAAAATAAGGCAACACGCTCACCCACTCCTCCTTTTCCCATATTATCTGAGCAGGTGCTGGAGATGATGTTAAATCCCCACCCATGATCACCTGACCTGACATTGATCTCCGTTTACAAAAAAAATAAACCCACCAAAAACACATCAATAAACATGTATATGTCTCCTATAATGTTTTTGTTTTTATCAATAATGCAGATTCATTTAAAAACTAAAACACGGCACAGCTAAGAGAAGGAATTTGGGAGTTTTCTTCAAGATATTTAGTTATTAAAACATCAGCAGTAAAGTGAATAAAAATCATATGGGATGACTAAATAATAACATCTTGATGAACATGATTCATAAGAACAGCATTGAGATTAAAGGTTCTCAGAGCAGTCGAGTTTGGAGTACATCTTAGTTGGCCTTCATTCAATCATTCTGGGAATAAGGAACTGCATCAAGGAGAGGAGGAAATGGCTTTTGGGTCTTGTACATGAGTCTCCATAAAGTAGAGCGAGGGTATGAGAGGTGGGTGCTGCACAGGTGCTCCGACTCTGACCTGCAGCAGTGAGCTTTAATGGCTGACAGCATGAGACTGCAAAAATAAGCAGCCGGTAAATAGCATGCTGATTACCATGATTGTGTAACCACCATAGCACATTTGCATCCTGCGCTGTGTCACTGCTTTAAAACAACTCTCTAGGCTTATATTTACTGTATCTTATCAGCCGCTCTGAAACAATAAGTTACACACAACAAGCAATACAGACACGCTCAAAAAGACTGAATTAACAACACAAGGACAAACCTGCACACAGCCAGCTGACAGGCTGCTTATCTGTCCCTGACTGACCAGAGCGAAAGCAGAAAAATTGTTTGAACAGCAGGAGAGAGACCTTCCTTTAACAGGACAGTTATTAGGGACGTTAAACCCCAACAGCACTAGTTACTTACCAGTTTGGACATAGAACATAAAGTAACATTTTTAGTTAAGCATTCTTTTGTGCCATTTGCGTAGGTCACGTTATTGTTGCTTTTCTTCTCGTTTCGCTTTCCCCAAATGGCTTTATTTTTGACATGGCTCCTTCTAAAGTCAAAGAACCCCTCAAAGCGCTTTAC
Organism: Nothobranchius furzeri; assembly: GCF_043380555.1. Taxonomy (NCBI): domain Eukaryota; kingdom Metazoa; phylum Chordata; class Actinopteri; order Cyprinodontiformes; family Nothobranchiidae; genus Nothobranchius; species Nothobranchius furzeri. Next base: position 29,976,973 of record NC_091754.1, on the reverse strand, counting down.
AACACGATCAGTGATTCACCCAATCACACACACATTCATAGCCTAGTGAACTAGACCAAATTCTTGCTTTGCAAAGAATGGTCTAGGCATGCTCCATTGGAACCTCAGCAGCTCCTACCAGGACTCTGGCTAGCCAATCACAGCTCTCTAGAGGGGTTTCAAACACATAAAGAGCTGTGATTGGTCCATAATGGTGGGCCAATCATAGTGCTCTATCTGCTTAGTGAACAAATCACAGAGCTTTATCCGCTTTGTGGGCCAATCAGGGCACTCTATATGCCTGGTGGGTGGGATGATGCAACAGAGTGAAACAAGAGTATGTCACATTCATTGTCCATCGGAATGCGGAGATCATTTGAAAGACTACGGTAAAACCCACCCCACAACCGAGAGCCGTCAATGGAGCATGGCCAGACTAAATAATACATTCATTTAGTCTGGCTTGCCAGGCTAACACATTCACACACTGGTGGTGATGAGCTAAAAAGTAGCCACAGCTGCCCTGGGGCGCACTGACAGAAGTCACCGGTCCCTCCAACCACCAGCATGCCTTTTCTCCATCTCTCTTTTCTTTTTTATGTCATTTGTATCGCCACCGCTACAATCAGTCGCCCTACCCAGATGTTCTTGTGCCGTAATTTAAATACGGTAGTTAACTACACAACAGGAAGAGGATCTAGGACTCATCCTGATGTTGAGTAAATCTGCTCTAATTAAGTCATCCACCATTTTGACCATCAAAACAGAACTGTTTGGCTGGGAAAAGGGAAAATCAGACTTAAATACTATTCATTTTAAAACAGATGAAACTCTGATTTGTAGTTAAAACTCTGCAAATAAGAAGGAAAATACTGCAAATAAGAAGGAAAAAAATACTGTCATGAATCAGCTAATTCACACTACTTAAAATTAAACACAAAAGAAATGAATGATAACCATTCAAACTTACAGAGTCTCTAATTAACCACGTATGCGTGTTTTGGTCTGTGGGAGGAAACCAGTCCTACAAATGCAGAGAGAGAACATGCAAATTGATCCCATCTAGGCAGGGATCTAACCAACAAGCCTCTTGCTACGAGGCTACAGCACTAACCAGCTGAACCTTCCTGCAGCCATGACAGAGTCAAACATGTTCCCACGTGTCTGTCATCCCAAAAAATATCAGAGAAAGAAAATATTCCTTTAAAGTTAGGATGGCAATTTAGGAAAATTCACTTAAAACACCTTTTCATGCCTTTTAACATTCTAACAGCTATAAATATGTTGTGAAGATATATAAAAAAAGAAAATAACAAAGTGGATCTCTCGCATTTGTCTAAAAACCTCCTAATAACACGTTTCAGACCGAAAGCAACTACTGGACCATCCTGTTGTTGGTCTGGCCAAACCACTGCACTTCCCTGCATCCTCAATTCATTATGCACTCATGTATACAGCAGCAGAACCCCTCTGGTGCATTGAGGATCTCCGCTCAGTAATATCGGAGAAGGAGAAAAAGCAGTCTGCAACCACTTAAACTTTAGGACAAACTACCAGAGTCCCCAAAAGAAAATCACCATTTAAAGTCATGGAAAACAAAAGACACATGGACCTTAAAAACAGTCGGTGTTAAGCATCATCTGGTTTCCTCTTGAAATGCAGGTGTCCGGTTCCAGCAGAAGCATCTCAGGGAAGATGTCCGAGGGGAGGGCTGAGTGTTCCGTTGCAGGTACCACATCTGCTCGGGTTGCCAGATCGGCTCGGGTACTGCACTTTCCAAATTCTATGGCAAATCCACTCGGTCAAAATACAATGCATCTCTTTTTTGACATCCTTTCGCATATATTTGCTTTGGGGAAGATTTTAGCAGTTTCTTTAAATGAAATTCATGATTCTTACTGCCTAAATGTATTCTTTATAACCGTAATTTTTTTAATAAAACACCATACTGTCTTAGCTTTGTAAAGAATATGAAACTACGTGAAAACAACATCAGAATGGCAAACAGTTCTTATATGTGAACATTTTTGAATGTATTTACATATTTAACAGCATTTTCCATTTGTATTAATGTGGAATTATTCTGTAGATTTGCTTAGTTCTTCCGTAAATAAACCCATTCATTCATTTATTCAAATGTGGTAAACTTGCCTTTTGTTCAGTAAAGTTCTTTAATTTTTTATTTCATTTTTTAATCATCAAAATCAGAGCTGCTGAGGGTCTCCATTTATCAATTGATCATTTCACTTGTTTTGTACATTTCATTTGGCAATACAAACATTTTTTCCTGAACTTTTTTTGGACTACAACCGCAAATTTGTTTGAAACAACCAAAATCTAAAGTTGTCAACGCGCTAAAGTAACTTTTACAAACGTGGTAACGTAACTTCCATAAGTCCTACGTTCAGCCAATCATCTTGAGTGACGACATTGGCAGGCGCAGGCAGCCCGAGCAGATCTGGTACCTACACCATGAACTTGTTTGCATTCAAAACCTATATAAAACCTATATAAACACAGCTTCACTAATTCACCTAATTGGAAGAAGGGCAACTGAACTGAAAGTCCTCACCCTGTGCTACGACTGATGTCTTCTTTTATAAAGGAGCATGTTGGGACCTGTTACCCTGCAACCGTGTGTGTTTGTTTCTTTCCCCACCTAATTTCTGGTGAAACCAGCATTATTATTCTTCGACAGACAGCTGGATTAAGAGAGCTTTATTTGGAACAGTACTTTTTCTTTTCCATCTTCACCTTTAATTTACTCTGAATGTTAAATTTACAAGTTCACTTCCATCCCATTTTACATTTAATCCTTTAATCTTTCCCTACCCTGTGTCTTCATAATGTTTGACATCATTGTGGTCAATCTGTTCATACACGGCACGACCCAAGATGAGGACATCAGCCACCTCTGTCAAATATCCTTCTCAGCACAATCAAGGCACTTAAAACTTAACTCAAAGTGCAGTGAGACGGTCACAAAAGAGCACCAGTTTGCTTAAGTAATGAGTAAATACACCATATGAGTTTTAAAAACCTGTCCCATTAACTTGTCATGCCACTGTCGAGTCTGTTTGAACATGCAAACACTTTACTTGTTTGTGCACGTTGGCTGATATTGAACGGAAGATTTGATTTTTCCAACAAGTAGTTCAAATTTCTGAACAATGTCTATTTTAAGAAAAGGCAGTTTAATGTTAGTTTTGTCCATTTTAACAAAACTACCATGGCATTAGAAATCTGTAAAAATACTTTCTACAATTTAAATTTCATCTAGAAAGTCACTAATAACACAAACTTTCCTTTTTTAGATTCAATGTCCCCAAACAAAAAGACAATTTATAAAAACAACATGAAAAGTTGTTAAACGCTATAAGATAAACTTGTTTTGTCTCAGGACTGCAGTGTCTGTCAAGGATGTTTCAGAATAAATCTACATGAAACATCTACTAAATTAGCATCTTTTGAGCTTCAAAGTGCACCAGCTGACCTGTGAGAACAAACAGAGCCGGGTTATTGCTGGCTACTGTTATCTCAGAGATCTGAACACCTCCTTCCCATCAGAGCTGCACACACTAATGTTTTCACAGCAGATCACAAGAACGATGGAAGCGTGTGCACACACGGTCTTAGAGGAAGGTAGTCACGCATGCAGTGTCTTTCCACACGTCTGCAACTGTTGATTTTTCCCTCACGAGGAAAAAAAAAGACTCGGGAATGAAGCGCGATGGTGCAAGACGCTCTGTTGCAGTTGACTCTGAGATCTGAAAATGTGACTCACTGATATGCATAGGTACAGTGTGGGGACACAAAATTCATATGAACACCTGCTGATTTTGTAACTTTCATTTTAATGGTTTGGTTTATTGTAGAAGCAAAAAATGAAATTAAACATAATCCAGAACATTGAGTTCTGGTATAAACCTCATCGAAGCAGGTACTGAAAATGGAAACAGCTTGAAACCGTGCCAAACCGATCTGAGTTGTTCAGAGTTATTACTCATGGAAAACCCCTAGAAGCATCAGAACTTGAGGGTCATGCAAACAGGACCAGAACTCATCAGAAAACAAATGCCAAGGTCACACAAAATCACTTTGATTGGCATTTTCTAAAAAACATCCCCATAAAGTTGTTTAAAAAGGGTTTTATATCACTTTAATCACACCAGGCCTGCAATTGTTGCTGTAACAGTTCCATTAAAATACAACAAGAAACCAGGTGTGATTTTGAAAGGAAAAAACATTCAAACTAAAATCCTGTAGTATTTCATTGCTGTTTTTGGTTCCGGAGATAAAAACCCGAGAATCTTAAGAAAAACCAACTTAGAGGAAACTATCACAATCAGCAGAAATGGCCGCTTAAATGTGTTTGGTAAGATTTGCTGTAAACTGACCTTCAGCTCCCAATGAAAGGTCATCTTCAAAGCTGCAGCCGTTCTTCAGCGCTCCTGTTCACACGCACAAACAGAGTACACACACTGAATTAGGGTTGTGTTGACACAGTGGCACTCAACCTAATTTCACTTTAAACAAGTTGGTTTTAGCTGACGTTCAAAGAATAAATGTGATGCGAAAAATAAACAGAAGACACGGATTACCTCTGCAAAGGGAAGCACTCTGATCATCTATAGAGCCTCTGTTAGGAGTGCTGGACAAGAGACACACATATCATCAGAGTTAAACATTAACTTAAAACCATAAACTCATTCTAAACAAAAAAATATTCCACAAAAAGTCCTGTTAAAGCATTCATTGCAGGACAGTTCCTGCAAACACTTCCTTTAGAACAAAACCAGATTAACTTTTTTATGGGATCCCTGATTTGTTGATTTTTTGCACGGAATGTAATTGGCAGCAAGTGTCCACGTCTCTCATGCTTATCTACTCGTATCTTTAAATGAGCCAGGTAACCTGCTAACTCACCACCCAACATGACTCATGAGACTTTGTGCAATGCTCATTAGTTTATGTAAAGCCAGTGACACTCAGTGGTGTTGGCATGGCTGGTATTGCTACATCTCCACTCAAAATCAACCTCAAGCCAGTTTTATTAGACCCTTCCTTCAACACATAATGCAGTTAAACAACCCAGCAGATTTTTATGAAGTGCTTGAAGAGAGTCAATGGTGGGCATGGCACGAGAGCTGCAACGGAGAAAAACTACAAAGATGGCGTCAGCTCAAGAACGGCGTATGTTTCAAATGGTTTGTACGATTTGCACTTGGGCTTTTCATTGATATGAGCAGACAGGATCCTTCCTTTTCTTCTACACCGGGTATGGTGAAAGGGTCACATGCTTTTTTATTATTATTAAAAGAAAGCTTATTTCTAAATCTTGGGATATTTAAATTTTTTTTGTCTTACTTTAAAAGATGAAAAAGAACGAGTGACAAGTCAAAAATCCTCATTTCCATTTAGTTACGAAATACTTTTGCACAATAGTTGAATAATTTTGCAAACATACAGTCCCGATCAAAAGTTTAAGACCACTTGGAAAAAGGGATAAATAGCATATTTTGCATGGTTGGATCCAAAGATTCAAATTCTCTTTATGAAACAGTCAGATTTTAGGTTTTACTGGCAATAACTACAACTGGCTGAAAGTAGCTGTGGATTAGCTGGTCTGAACTGCCTCCAACAGCTGGTTGCTAGAAATACCAGCTAGAGTTCTTATCAAAAGGGACAAACTTCAGATCACTTACCACAACACCAGTGGTTGTGCAACTTGTGCAATTATGTGCAGCTGCAGTACTTCTTGTCTTCCCACTTTGCACAAGCAGTTCTGTTGCCCTCATGCCCCAGCCCTGCAGCTGTTGCTGTAGCAACAGGGGAATCTCAGATTGCTGTATATTGCAACTGCAGCCACAACGTAGTGTGTATGTCAGGGTTTTGAGTGACGGTGGTTGAAATTGTATGTGTGTGATAATCATGTTGACTCAGTAGAAGGAACCCCTCCTCTGTTTACTCTTCCTTCCTTTTCTGCCACACTTTCTGTCTTCTGTCTTCCTCCTTTCCTTCTCTGCCTCAGACTTTGCCTTGACAGCTCTATGGGCCCTATCGATGGGTGTAGGCTCACATTTGTTTGTGTGAATGTGTATGCCAGCACTCTGAAGTCTGGTGTGTTTTATGACTAGGTGTGGGTTGAGTGTCAAACCAACAATAACCACAGAAAAAAACCCTTTTAAACGCAGATACCTCAAGATTTCACCATAAAATTCATTTTGTTTATTGACCCTTTGCATATGGCATCATGCTACTAATGGGTATGCCTCTTTTGTCATGGTGGACATCAAAGGAACCATTTATGTCCATTAAAACCCAGTTAAGCTAGTCCAAAACAAGTTAGTTTGCAGTTTTATTTTGTTTTCACAGTAAAATGGTAATAGTTTGCTGCACGGTTAGCTGCACTAACAGACAAGGGTGTTAACTCAACTTATCTAATAACTTTGATGGAGACAGAAGACAGGGATGGATGGCAGTGGTAAATTTGACAGACTAGCAACCCTCAAGTATTTTCATATCTGAGGTAAACACTTTTTACCAGATGAGATTAGCATTCATATATTTCATGAGCAAGAGAAGGACTGACTGTGACAGAGCTGAAATGATAAATGTAAAGTGATTTTATTACTTCTTTAGTATTGATAATCCTATTTTTCTCTATGGAGGACGTGTTATTTTACACTATAGTGAATTACTAGAAACTAACGACATTGTCTCAATGTAGGATTGCGTAATTTATTTTGCATGATGAGCTTCGCTGTTATCGATATCTCGTCTCCCCGGCGTGAGAGTAGCAGCTGGTCATGATGACCCTGCCAGCAACAAAAACTGGTTGAGATCCGGACTTTTTTATTTATTTTTTAATCATCTCCGGTGTAAAGTGAAGCATTGTTAATCAAATAATGTCATAAATCCAGCGGGGTAAATTCCAGCAAAGTCGGCAACGTGTTTATATCTGAACAGCAGCAAAGAAAACGTAAGCTAATGTTTGTAAGCTAGCTAACTCTTAACTTTTGTAAATACTGCTCTCTATGAGCCCTACCTAGGTGTGCTAAGTCTACCTACAAGTGAACTGGGCCTGAACTTGGAGAAACCAGGCCAAACTGGCAAAAATAACCAACCTCACTGTCCACTTTTGCCCTCCATCCAATACTCAAAACAGGTCCCTGAGGTCCAGTGACCAAAGGCAAGGCAAGGCAGCTTTATTTATGGAGCACATTTCAAACACAGAGGCTATTCAATGCGCTTTACAATTATCAGGACATGATATAAAAACACATAAAAACATAAATTAAAATACACACAAGTGGAATTACAGTTTAGAGCTAAAGGAGAAGCCAAATTGCAGCGCAGATTACAGTGGAGATGACGCATGAGAAAGAAACAGTTCATTTAAAGGCTGATGAGTACATTATGGTTTTTAGTTTGGTTTTAAACAACACTACGGTTGGGGCAGATCGGAGGTCATGGGGAAGCTGATTCCATATGTGAGCAGAATAGTAGCTAAATGCATCTCCACCATGTTTTGTTCTGATCCAAGGTTCTACCAGCTGATTGTTACCTAAGGATCTCAGAGCGCTATTGGGTGCGTATACAGGAATGAGATTGGACAAGTATATTGGCCCCATGCCATTGAGTAATTTATAAAATAATAGGAACACTTTGAAATCTATCCTGTAGTTTATTGGCGACCAGGATAGGGATCTAAGAACAGGAGTGATGTGCTCCGTTCTCTTAGTTCTTGTTAAGGCTCCAGCAGCAGCATTCTGAACAAGCTGCAGTTGCTTCACAGCTTAAAAAAGACCAGTTAGGAGACCATTGCAGTAGTCCAGCTGACTAGAAATAAAAGCATGAATTAGGGTTGTCACGGTAACCGGTGTAGCGGTAAACCCCAGTAAAAAAGTTGACAATAATAATAACCGTCTTGTTTTTAAAAAAATATATTATCTTGGTGGGATTACCGTGGCTGCGATGTAGGCGCGGTGACCCTTACTAGCCACCGTATCATCTGCTGAAGTTGCTGGCGGCACATGCGCGCTTTGTTGTTTACAACAAAAACTTTCTTGAAGCTAAAGCTGAAATAATGGTCAAAGGAGGAGACAGCAGCGCTCAGGAAGACATTTTTATCCCTCAAAGAAGACAAAGTGGGAAGTACGGGCATCTTTTGGATATTTGAAGAATGCCGAGGGACAGTTTATAGAAGACGGCTATCCTGTTTGCAGCACATGCAGAAAAAGTGTCTGTGAAAGGCAGCAACGCTTCAAATCTCATGACACATCTGCGTGACCATCATCCACAACTCTACAGTCAACACAAGGTAAGCTAACGTTAGCGTTTTAGCTAAAATGCGTGATCCGAGGATTTGGGTTGAGGGAGAAAGCAACGAGTCGCTATATAAAGCAGCCGCAGCGCCGCTACCTGCATATAAACCGTGTCGCGGACACCCCCATGTTGAAATGATGCTATGCATTACGGGGCTCCCAGGGGCAGATAAGAGTTGGTCTCTCTCCGAGAATAATTATGAATTTAACAATGATTACTGCCTGATGACATTTTCCCACATCTGCAAAGCTCACTGGAAGGACACAAACCGAGGACAATATTTTCCTAATATAGGGTTTATTACTCAAGGGTAAAAAAGTATCCGATTAGAAGGCTACTTGAGTACTGAGTATCATCTTATCTAATTTTTCTAAAATGATGACATCAAACAGACAAAAAATAAGAAGTTGTGGGAAAATATTGGTATTTTAAAAACAAAAAGGGAAAAAATGTAAACAAATAAACAACATAATTACAAAATAGCACATTTTAGGCAAAATTTTGACACAAACTGAGGACAATATTTCCTGACATACAGGGTTTATTTAATTGTGTGAAAATGTAGCACGTTTAAAAAAAATACCGCGATAATACCAAAAACCGTGGTAATTTTGGTCACAATAACCGTGAGGTTCAATTTTCACACCGTGATAACCCTAGCATGAATACGTTTCTCCAAGTCTGGTCTGGACATGAGACCTCTGACTCTTGATATTTGATGAAGATGATAAAACGCTGATTTAGTTATAGTCTTAATATGTCCAGAGAAGCTCAGGTCGGAGTCAATGATAACACCAAGATTTCTAACCTGGGTCTTTGTCTTTATTCCCCTGGATCTAGCGTACTGGTTGTGCAGCACCAGGCTAAAGACCAAAGGTGACAGATAATTTGCTGCTGTGGTCCCCAGACTCTGGAACTCTCTCCCCCAGAGCCTGAGATCAGTGGACTCAGTGGTCTCCTTTAACAAGCAGCTGAAGACTCGCCTTTTTAAGCTGGCTTTGGTGTGACCTTTGGTTGATTCTTCATCCCTACCTACTCATCATTCTGCTCTTTCTACGAATTCTGCCTTTCTCAGGATCCACTGATTGCCTTTTTCTAACTCATTTTCCCTTTCCACACATTTTTTTAAATCACAATTTTTACTTTTTCCGTTTTAATAATATAGTTTTAATCATTTTTAATCCTTTTTTTCATTTATGAAGCACCTCGTGATTTTTATCTTGAGATGTGTTTATAAAAGATTGTTTCTTCTTCTACTACTTCTGTAATTCACCGTTTATGACCAACATGTTGGATCCATGTGATCAGGTGACGTATACACGAAGGGTCAATACCCAATCCCTGTGATATGTGAATTATCCATTAGAATTTTTTTTTTGATTAATTCAATGAAATTCCAAAACGATCAACGGAAATTTCTAACTCACAGAAAGCTGTTCTTAATTATTTAATTTTAAATAAAGTGAACATTTTACCCACAAAGGTGGTGAATGGATACTGTACCTGCAATCCAAGAGCCAGCTTACTATCTTGTTTGGATCTTGACCTGATGGAAAATACAAATATTAAAGTGATAAGTCAGCATATGTTTGATAGGGATTACTATATATTATAACTGCAACACGCCAGACTTCACAATGTCTCAACTTCTCAGGTGAGCACAATTCAGTATCCTACCTGCAGCTGACAGAACTCAAGAGAATTATCAGTTTGGAGAACTTGGAAGATACGTTTAATTATTTTTCAACAGCAAATTACATTGTAGACATAAGACTTGTGAATTACCTTTTTTAATGGAGTACTTTTATTGGACCCTTGTGAGTGTAAAAATATAATTTTTCATGAATCTGGCAACGATTAGAGGATTCAAATGGTGGGTTAGGCATTTTGGATGCCTCTATTGTTGATTGGAATGAATCATTGGAATTCCAAGAATCCTAGCTTTCTTATGATGTACATATGTACATAGAAAGGGTTGCTAAAGACGCTGATTTGACCTGGAAGTGTGTCCCATCCATTAGACTACCCCGGAGGTCAATAAATTCTTCTAATCAAGGTCAAAACTGAAGTGGCACAGATCAGAAATAGAGTCTAGTTCAGGTATTTTTTTTTACTAAAATGTTGATTTTATTAAAATTTTGGGTAAAACATTCTGAAAAATGAGCAATGTCTTTGACACTTGAACTCATCCCAACCTGTTCCTTCAGAGTGTGCCTGGGTGTCCCCGTTACTTTGGCTTTGCTGGGTGTCAGGGGGGTCACTGGACTTTGGGTTGGACCCTTGTATTTGGGACTCTCTGCTCTTGGCAAATACTTGACGCCGCACACAAGCCATGTAGACAGGCTCTTTGTTGGAATCTGAGGATCAATCAAAGAGAGACGGCGTAGATGCCGTCAGTCAGGTCTGACAATTCTTCAGCTAACAGACTAAAAACAAACTGGGTGAGTTTAAACACGCATAACCTCAGGGGTCAACTCGACTTGTGATAACAAGAGGCTAGGACTGAGTAAACTTTTATCACATAGTGCAAAGGTTTCTCCCCATTCTCAGCAAACACTTAAGCAATTTACATTTGTGAAAGGAAAATAACCTACTTGCAGCAGTGTCTGTTTTTATTTCCACAGGTCCACTCTTCATTCCCCCTTATCGTTGAGATCAGTAAGAAGACCATCAGCTGGAATGAAAACATACCTGCAGAAAGACAGAATCTATTTAAACATCAGGCATTAACACACAAGTGACTAGAAGTCATTAAATCAAACAACAAGAAGTATTCAAGAGTGGTTATTTTGATAGTGGAGTTTTATTAACAAACAAGAATATTGTTGCTTTGTGTTTGAGTGAATGTAAAAAGAGGCTTCAGGCTCAGTGGTTAAAACGGTTATCTAGATTAGCACCACAGGAGGGAGGAGAAAGTGAGATGAGCCACGTAGTCACCAGCAGATACACGCTGCTGAAATACCAGCAGCAGGAGCTTTCAGCTTGGACTGGGATCCATCCATCTTTACAAGGCTCTTACAAACCTGGATAATACCATTTATGGGTTAAATGTCTACGATTTTTATATTATCTTGCTTTGCTTGTTTCATGTTTCAAAACAATGTTGGTTTTCAACCATTTCAGGCTGTTTTCTTTTCATTTGAGGACATCAAGGTCCGGACAGACGTGACCCAAGGGACGTCTCTGTCCCTCTGGGTGGATTTAGCTCATATGCGAAGACAAAAGCATGGAAAGCTCATGGAAGTCAGAACATGATAACTTGTTCTGAACTGGTTTTAAGATGGGAAACTTAACCAAACTAAAAACAATCATTTGAAAGAGTTTGATGAAAACATTAGTGAATCAAGTGCAGCATACAAATCTCACAATGCTCCATGCTTGCTTGTTGGTTCTGGTGTAAATTAGTTCAAAGTGGTTCCAACACTCCTTTGCCTTTTTTAGACACGTTTTGGCATCGTCTTATCTAGCCTTTCTATTCTGAACGCTTTGTGTTGAACCTTTTGTATTTATTCTTGTGAGGTATTTCCTTTAATGGTAGAGTCAACTTTCTTCACTTGCTTGTGCATGTTCCAGGTCACCAGAGGGCTCTTTGATGGTTTCCTTTGATGGATTTGCTGTTTTAAGGATGCCTTGTTTTGCCTGCACTCAGAGCTGACCACATGTTTTCCACCTCCCGACATCAGCTTCCATGCAAATGCTACAAGTGGACTGATCACCAGGTCTATAAACGTCATACCGGATGTAAAAATATGTTGGAAGTGCCTAAACAAGGTGGAAGGAGGTCAGAGTTAACTCATGTCCTGAAACGTCTGAAAAGCATCAACTAGTCATTTACAAGCTAACTTTAGACGGGGATCTTGCATAAATTCTCAAATTTTAGTCCTTTAATTTAGACTGAGGACATGTACATATAAAAATTTCATTTCCTGTAAAAAGGTGCAATGAAACTTCCATGATGCCCATGTAAAATGATCTATGTAAAAGCTCCTGTGTCAGTGAAAAAAAAGAATAAAACTTTAATGAGAAAGTCCCAATTTCCCAGTTGGTTCACATTGCAGCCCTCATCTTAAAGTGATTAAAGGGGAACTAGGCAGTTTTGGCAAGCTTTTAGCACCCCCTAGTGTCTGTTTGCGGAGCCAAAAGCAAAACCCATCTCCTCACTGTGAGTTTGTCTTTTTAACACCTTAATCTAACAACCGAAATGTCTCCCAGACATTCTTAGTGTATTATTCTTCACCAAGTTAAACAAATCAGCTGTGTTCGTGATCTAAAGCATGCAGGAAACGTGCTGGAAGCAGCCTGCAGCGGAAGTGGAATATTCTGGCCACAGGGGGGTGATAGGCACTGGGTGGCTGTTCCTTAACCCTGAAGGGTCATTTTAGCGCATACTGGCTAAAGAAAATTATTTCAAAACATGAAAAAGTTGCTAAGTATCCCTTCAAAATAAACTTCCTCTGTAGGGCAAGGAGATCCGCCATCCAAGGAGAGCCTGGAGTAGAACCGCTCCTCCTCCTCCTCCTCAAAAACAGTCTGAGGTGGTGGATGGATGGATTTTCTCTCCAATCAAGAGACTATTAGTTTGTGTAAAACGTATTTTCTTAAACGTCTTACCCTTTTCATTCCCACTGATAAATTTAGTGATGTTGAAGTCATTAATTAGTCACCTATATATTTATTTCTGTCTTGTGCCTGTTTATTTCATTCAGAGTGTTAAATATTGTGGATGACCCTGATGAATGCTAGAAGTTGAAACTTTTTTTAACATTGCTTTTCAATCTAATATAAAGCAAGTAGGTGTCAAAGAACTTTATCTCTTTTCCCTCTGAAACTGCATGGCTTGGTTTAAATAGTAAAAACTAAAAATCTCTGACGGGAAAGTGCAAAAGTAATTTGATTAGAACTAGTTAAAAGTCCAACATTCATTTTATTTAATAAACTATTATTAGATAAAGATTTATTGCATTCTGCTGATCTGTCCTCAGAATTAAATCGCAGCACTGTTCTGCAGCACAACAGTTTCACTGTGCGAGAAACAGAAAACTAAAGTGTGCAAATGTGCATCTGTTCATTTACCTACCTGGGCATGAAACAGACTTGTGCTCCCATCACAAACCACTGAGGGAACACGTGAAATGCAAACTACAGATTAAGACAGCTGAAGGAGCGTGCAGCAGCTCTAAACGAGAACGTGTGAAACAGGAAGCAAATGTTTAGAGTGAAGAACAAGACAACTTCCTGTCCGACAGAAAGAGAGAGCAGAGCGATTATGAGAGTCGTGTTTATTTTTAGAACTCTTGCAAATACTAAACAAACTGGAAAGACTGAAAACAACAAAAACAGCTTTCCGGAGCTGAACTAGGGTCAGGGAAACCTCAACACCAGTGTGTTTAATGTTTAAATGAACATTTAGCACAAATAAAACCATCACAGGGCTAAAACACAATTCACTTGTTACCATTTCCCACTCAATGTTGCTGTCCACATTTATTACCGTTTTAAACTCTAAAACATGGCCACTCTATCAGGTTAATGACTAAATCAAAGAACATTTATATTTACACATCAAAAGTAGAATGTTTGATAAAATAACTACCTGAAATAGTTTATAAAAGAACAAACTACTGCTGTGGTTTCTACACTCAAAAACATCTCTAAAACAAACACGTTTTAGCTGACAGCAGCAATTGAAAGCCTGCGCCAAAACAGTTATGCTAAAGTTGCTTGTGACTACCATGATCAACCACATGCACAAATCTGAAAATAGACATTTCCAGTAACAGTCTGTCTCTTCAACTTCTAAGAATTAATTTCTTCCACAACGTCAAACCATTCAACCTGGAGTGAAGACGAACTGGTCCACATAATGGCACAACCACTGCCGTACTTTAAGGGTGGAACAGGTTGATGTCTGGATTGTCCAAAGGACTTTTAGAGAACTACAAAACACAGATTTGCAGAGATGAGGACAAAGTGGAGTTTGGTGTCTTGTCCAAAGATCATCTGATACCCGAGGGAGCTAGAATCAAACCAGCAACCTCAGTTTGACAAACTATTAAACTCCTGAAAAGCATTCGCCTCACCTCACGGATTAGCTCTACTCTTCAAGTGTTCTGAAAGATATTTGTGGACTAACCACTCCTAGGCTGTTGTGTTTGAGTAACTGGAAAAGGGCGAAGTCAAAATTCTTTAAATTTCTTCTTAATGTGCCACAAAGGCTTAGAAAAACACTTTAGTTTGAGTCCTTTTAACGGCCTAACACCACGCGTTGTTCTTGCGAAGCATTCATTTTCTAAAATAAACCCTTTCGTCTTCAAGAAAAAAAACAGAAAGAACAATGTTTGGCAAATATTACATATATCTTTATCTTTACAAATGTTTTTTGTGATTCTGCTCCACTGTCATCCGCAATTAAATAGACACTTGAGGCAGAAGCCATAAAGCAAGGCAGCTTCAGAACTGCGGACAAACACGACAGCCATAAATGTTAATTCTACAACCGATAACATAATGTCCCACATGTATGTAACTGTAATTCTACATGTAACATGAAATGCTCTGCTGTCTGTTTTATTTTACTATAAACTGGATGTCACTGAGAAGTGGAGGATGACCCACTGGCTGCAGGAATATCCTGCCTCGTTACGATAAGATGCCAGTTCTGACAGGAGCCAGACTCCAGAGTTTAGTCCATGTCACGGTTAAAGCAGGACAACAATCAAAACGCTCTACTTCTTCTTTGAATCATTATCTGTCAAGGACAAGCTTTTCTTCAGTTTCAAACACAGACTAGATCTTTTTAAATAACCGAGCCATGAAACTAAACAAAATAATCCAATAAGTTTTGCAAGAACAGGACGCCAGGATGAACAAATCCATTTTCAAGTAGAGAACCACTCGTGTATTAAGCAATAACACATTCATTTTATCACCCGAGTGTTTTTATCCGTCTGTTAGCTCCACAGAGCCAATACAATGAAGGCAACAACTCAACTTCACAGAAATTGAGCTAAAATGTGGACATCAAAGGCATCATCTGAGGGAGAGCTTGCAACCTTGCGTGAGATTGTTCAGAACTTATTGTCAAGATTTGACCCAAAAGACAATATTGTCAAAATTTCTCTTCATAAAATGGTCTTACTTTAAAATGGACAGAAAGGAGACATTTAATAGAGTCACATCTTGGGCCTCTCTCCTGCAGGTGTGGCCCTCAACACCGACTGCAGGGTCTCAAGGGCACTAATCTAGAGACGTATTTGGATGCTATAATACATTGGCGTTAGGTACACTTTGAATTTCTTAATCTCATTATGACAAATAAAAATGTAGACCTAAAATAATTGTATGGTTGCATAAATAATAACTATTGTAATTTAACTATAGTATAAATTAAGAAATATGCATAAAAAATCTTTTTTTTTGTTTGTTTTATTGGTTGTGTCAGAAAACTAAATAGTAGAAAGTAGGGCTGGGCGATATTCTATTTTTGCCATATCACGATTTTTCCAATATTTTATCGCGATTTCGATTTTATCACGATTTTTTTTATCCATGAATAGCATAACTTCAATTGCGTATTAAAGAAGAGAAACATTGAATAAATAAACATTTATTCATATTAGGGATAATCAGCACAGTGCTAACACACTTATATTTTAAACTCACACCAGAGATGATAAAAGCCCTGAGAGAAACAATTACAAAAATCAGTTTTTCTCGTTTTTCAAGTAACTTAACATAAATTAAAATCGTAAACATATTTAAAGTGCAAACATGTCAATTGCAAACGTATTGTGCAAACATTAACTTGTTCAAAATACTATATAGCTCCCAATTGCTCATGTAGTGGATAGTTAAGCTCAAATACGGCTCTGATGTGCGGCTGGACCAGAGATCTCTTGTGGTAGCAAAAAACTGCGCATTCTGAATATTTTCTGCAACAAGTCTCTAAATAAAGTAAAATTTTCCAGTGCAGATTGGAGACAACCCATAGAAGCACTGATTTGATCTCATTTCAGAGAAAAATAGAACAGGTTAGATGCACCTAATAAATAAAATTACTAACAAACTCAGGAATCCGTTTCTTTGCTTCACTGTTCTGGTGCTGAAAATATCACTAATGCGGATCAAAGGAGATACACAGATGAATGCACCTCTTATTATTTGGAAACTACATTTACTGCAGCTGGCAGAGGCAGAGATTGTTTCTATTGATACACGGAGTTTACATAATCATTTTAAATTGTAAAAGGGGAAGACTGCAGGAGGGAGCGGTAAATTACAGGGGGTCCCAGCAAAAACAAGAAACTACGAGTCTGATGAAACCCGCTGGTTTTCCATCAGGCAGTCACGGGGCAGCTCCAACGACCCAGTGACCGAGCTCAGTCCGGTACCGACACCGGCTCGGCAGAGGGTGAACGAGCCGAGGCGGCGTCGTGCTCTGCTTAAGAAGCGGTGTTATTTTCCTGCTTCAGAAGAAGCGTCCAACGTGTTTTTACGCTTTCTCCGAGACATGTCACGTCGCTAAGTTGTTAGCGCCGCGCGCTAAGGAAACCCTGCGTTACTCTTCGGAACGAAAACCTCGTTGTCGCTCAGCCGCGGCGAAGCCATGTTTGTTCACACACAGGTGAAAACAAGCGGGGCACTAATATATTACTATGACTCACTCTGATTGGTTAAGGGTCAAACAAAGGCGTGTCATTCGTCTGAGGTAAGTTCCCTTTTCATTCAGAGGCAGAAATTCAACAGCAGAGCTGTGAATCGTGATAAAACGGTCTCTCAAAAATGACAGATCGTCAGATGTGTAGATCGTAAAACGGTCTAAAATCGTCATATCGCCCAGCCCTAGTAGAAAGTGATCATCACCTTTACCTGCATTTCACAGGACTTTAATTAAGAAAAATGTGCTAATAAAAAATGCATGTCTTTGCACAGATGGTAATATCAAAAAGTTAGCTCTTTTTTTTCTCTAGGTTTGTGACATCACGTTTCCTATTTTGTTCTATTTGTGTTTTTTCCCACAAAAATGTTTAACGGGAATTTTTATTTCCTCTTTGTCAGCAGACAAAAAGCAAAGAAACTTAAATGACGTGTGTTAATCTACTAGAGAAACATGAAAGTCAATGTATCATCAATAATTCACAACAATGTTCCTAACCAGGGCTTTTGGCATGAAAATATCAACGTAACTGTAACGGAATGAAATGACTGTTTTCCACCAAAAGTCATTTCCCCCCTCTCCTCTGACACAGAACTAGTCTGCATGCGATATGGCCTCGGGGTCTCATGCATTTGCTATAAACTGCTTCTTTCTAGCTCAAGAGAAGAATGAAGAATGGACTCTCTCCTTTTAATAAATCAAAGAACTCCATTTTAATAAAGCTAATCAAACAAAGGGTTAGTAAATAAATAAGATGTGACCAATCTGTGAAATCAAAATATTAATTACTTTGTTATAATCCTATAGAATATAATAAGTAATATGACTTTAAATATTTCCACTAGGACTGATCTCACGTAGCGTTAAGAGACGACACATTGCTTTTACTGAACCAATCAGAATCTGCCAGATCTGACGGAGGCGTGGTTTTGGTGGTGCTTGGTAAATCTGTCATCTTTTCATTCGACCATAAAACAAAACATCCAAAGTATAAAACTATGCCCAAGTCATCTTTAACGCCAGTTCAAAGCGTTCTAGAGAAGTGTCGGAGTGGCCAATCCGTAACTTTACTCTTCAGCCAAAAGAACCGACAAACTGGATAAAATCTGTTGCTGTTCCAACTGCTGCAACGGTTCCTTTCAGAATAAAAGCTGAACCATCACGACCCAGGTTTGGGTCTCACTAGATGCCAACAAAACCGTCGTGGCCCAGAAGTATCTCAAAAACTGGTCTGGTCGGCAACCGCTGCTTTTCCTACCGGCTTTGGTTCCAGAGAGGGTCCAGCTGGACCTCGACATTCCTGATCTGACGGGGACTTCCACAAGGGTATGTGGGCCGACGGAATGGCATCGAATGTGTTTATGAATCTCCTAACCAAAGCTTAACGTGAAGACATCACCTTCATTTCTCATGCATTGTTCCACAAATGTGGAATGACCTTCCAAGCACTACCAGAACAGGAGCTTCCTTTTCAATTTTCAAGAAACTCATGAAGACCCTGCTCTTCAGAGAGCATCTTCTTAACTAGCACCCTCCCTACACCCGTCCCCCCCCCCCCCCCTCTCTACTGTCCACTCCTTGTTCCCTACTCTCCATGGCTGATGTCAAGTTGTTGTTGTTATTGTTGTTGTTAGCCTCAAGGTCAATATGCCGATTATCACTTGTAAGTCGCTTTGGACTAAAGCGTCTGCTAAATACATAAACATAAACATTCATTTCCCATCAGAACTAATTGCTTCTTCGGATTTGCTGGTTCTGAGCAACATTCCACATTACACCATTCTCCGTCTCATTCACCATAGTTACACCATACATTTGGTGTTAAAGTTAGTCTAGTTTAATTTGTTTAGTAATAAATCTTTAAACTTTTAAACTTGACTCTCTCTCTTCTGTTGTCTCTGAATTAATACGAGGTTGTTATCTAATCCCTGCAATAAAAAGTTCCAATCTTCTGGTTAAAATAACCCAACAGATCCATAAGGTTGATTTCATATTTCCTATGGAATCCTACGTCTTATGGCTTATTAAATGACACAATTTAAATCATTACATCAGGTTACATTTACCCTTTAATTTTAAACATGTTTTTCTTTCTATACAATGTGTTGGTCAATCAAATCAAATATCATAGTTTAGATAACATGTAATTTAAATCATTACATAATTTTGTACAATACAAGCAAAGTTTAATAGTTTTTCTTTACACCTAAAATATTTTTAACTTTAGCTTGAGGCTAGAAAATGTTTTGCTGTTTATTATTTTTTTAGATTTCAGAAAATAAACTGTTTTTTGCAAGTATAATAAAGTGCACAATAAGTCCACGCATTACATTTAATAAGCATTAACTCAAGTATCCTCACAGTACTAATTTTTTTAACTAACTGTATTCTTTATAATTTTTTTTATTTTTTACCCCATTTTTGCCATTTACCAATGTTTACGTTAATTAAAATTCCTTCCCACCCTAACATCAGTTTAACACATTTTATGTGTATTTTCTAACACAAACAGCAGCAGTACCGGTTTACCTTTTCTGTATTTAGTTGAAACATTTTTATGATACAGTTTGTTCCTGCAAACACAATTTGAGCTGCAGGTGTTAAACACATTTAGGAGTTCAGGGAAAAACGTGTGTCTGTGAAATACACTCAACAAAAATATAAACACAACACCTGAGATGGACTTAAAGATCTAAAATTCATTCCAGATACACAATATTACCATTTCTCTCAAACATTGTTCACAAATCAGTCTAAATGTGTGATAGTGAGCACTTCTGCTTTGCTGAGATAATCCATCCCACCTCACAGGTGTGCCACATCAAGATGC
Organism: Nothobranchius furzeri; assembly: GCF_043380555.1. Classification (NCBI taxonomy): domain Eukaryota; kingdom Metazoa; phylum Chordata; class Actinopteri; order Cyprinodontiformes; family Nothobranchiidae; genus Nothobranchius; species Nothobranchius furzeri. Next base: position 29,957,180 of record NC_091754.1, on the reverse strand, counting down.
TGATCTGACATCATGAGTAGTGCACAGGTGTACCTTATACTGCCCACAATAAAAGGCCACCCTGGAATGTGCAGTTTTTTGCTTTATTGGGGGTCTGGGGACTCCGAACCGGTCAGTATCTAGTGTGACCACCATTTGCCTCATGCAGTGCAATACATCTTCTTCGCATAGTTTATCAGATTGTCAATTGTGGCCTGTGGAATGTTGGTCCACTCCTCTTCAATGGCTGTGCGAATTTGTTGGATATTAGTGGGAACTGGTACACGCTGTCGTATACGCCGGTCAAGCACATCCCAAACATGCTCAACGGGTGACATGTCCGGTGAGTATGCTGGCCATACAAGAACTGGGACATTTTCAGCTTCCAAGAATTGTGTACAGATCCTTGCAACATGGGGCCGTGCATTACCTTGCTGAAACATGAGATGATGTTCATGGATGTGCAGCACAACAATGGGCCTCAGGTTCTCATCACAGTATCTCTGTGCATTCAAAATGCCATCAATAAAATGCACCTGTATTCTTCGTCCATAACAGATGCCTGCTCATACCATAACCTCACCACCACCATGAGCCACACGATCCACAACATTGACATCAACAAAGCTCTCACCCACACGACGCCACACACGCTGTCTGCCATCTACCCTGAACAATGTAAACCGAGATTCATCCGTGAAGAGAACACCTCTCCAACATGCCAGATGCCGTCGAGTGTGAGCATTTGCCCACTCAAGTCTGTTGTGGCGACGAACTGGAGTCAGGTCAAGACCCCGATGAGGACGACGAACATGCAGTTGAGCTTCCCTGAGACGGTTTCTGACAGTTTGTACAGAAATTGTTTGGCTATGCAAACCAATTGTTTCAGCAGAATGTCCGAGTGGCTGGTCTCAAGACGATCTTGGAGGTGAACCTACTGGATGTGGAGGTCCTGGACTGGTATGGTTACACGTCGTCTGCGGTTGTGAGGCTGGTTGGATGTACTGCCATATTCTCTGAAACGCCTTTGGAGACGGCTTATGGTGGAGAAATGAACATTCAATGCATGAGCAACAGATCTGGTTGGCATTCCTGTGGGCAGCATGCCAATTGCACGCTCACTCAATGCTTGTGGCATCTGTGGCATTTTGTTGTGAGACAAAACTGCACATTCCAGGGTGGCCTTTTATTGTGGGCAGTATAAGGTACACCTGTGCACTACTCATGATGTCAGATCAGCATCTTGATCTGACATCTTGATCTTGACACACCTGTGAGGTGGGATGGATTATCTCAGCAAAGCAGAAGTGCTCACTATCACACATTTAGACTGATTTGTGAACAACGTTTGAGAGAAATGGTAATATTGTGTATCTGGAATGAATTTTAGATCTTTAAGTCCATCTCATGAAAAATCGGAGCAGAAACAAAGGTGCTGTGTTTATATTTTTGTTGAGTGTATGTTTCCATTGGAGGGGAAAAAAAGTTTGTATTGTTTTCGATTAGAAAATTTTCCAAAGATAAAATTCTGTCTCAAAAGGCTTGATTCATTGAACGTCACATCCACTGACATGAGCTCTTATTTCAGAGGAAGATGAGCGCTCCTGGATTGGCTCTACTGTAAAATATTTCCTTGTTTGTCTCCACAAACATTTCTGGCAGCTGCAGCTACTATTCAGCAAATGAGGCTTTAATCACCCGTAATGAAAAATAACCCTGTTTTCCTACTGGGGAAAGAAATGGAACGATTTCCTCATTCTAGTCAGAAACATGCATGCTTCCTGCATATTAATGCAACATGGAAACTAAAAGGCTTACTTCAGACTCATTACATCACCCCTTCTAACTACCCGGAAGAAGTAGAGCCTACATCTTACATTTTGACCCCTGGATGAACAGGCAGTTCTCCATTTTTCTGCTGCTGGTGATATTAGAGGCCAACCGATAGTTTTTTTTTAAGGCTGATGCAGATTATTAAAGAATTGTTTTGCAGATGGACGATATCTAAAGCAGTTTATAAAGGCCGATATATATCCGTTTTAGCAGATTGTGAAAGACGACTGAACACTCACTGTGTGCAATATAAATTAAATAAGTCAATAAATTGCTTTATATTCATTGAACTTCAAATTTAAAACAAACTCAAAACATTAATAAATATGGTGTGTTGGGGTCCTTCGGGTCCTTTCTTCAGTCTAGTGGTGGCGGCAGTTGGCCTGATTTTTTAATTTTTTATTGGCCTTTGAAAATAATTTTGGGCAATGACCGATATAGAAACAAATTGAACATGTCGACTCGATATATCAGCCGGCTGATATATTGGTCGGCCTCTAATATTTATGCAACATAAACCCCACAGAATTTTGTCTAATGTAAAATTCACAATTAGCAGCAGAAATGATAAACATGCACAAAATAAAGAGTTGAGTATTAATTTGACCATTCCACATAAAGGCAGATGATTTGCATCTTTGGGTGATGTTTGCTTGTTTAAAGTGTGGCTTTCGAACTGCTACACAAAAAACATTCCCGGTATAGATTTTGGTTGGGATAACCAAATCCTGCTAAAAAAAAAAAGCTGTGTACTGGCTATCGGCTAGATGAGAAAACAAAAACGAAAGCACCTGAAAGCATCACCACTTACATCCTCTGATCTCAGGCTTTAAAGTTTATTTTAATATAAAATTACTAATAAAATAGGTACATTCAATGTTTGTAACAGTTATTTCAACAATTATGGTTGAGCTGATGGTTATTTTGATAACCATCTTTAACAGAATAGATATCCATCTTCAAAGCTCCTAGAATTTTGTGCAATTTCCACTCAGACACATACAGCTCAAATTTTTAACCAAACTTGGTCATTTTCTGCTTTTTAAAAAGAGCGGGAATCTCCAGTTTAGTTGATATATACCGAAAGATAGATGTCTAGATAGATGTCCAGACAGACAGACAGACAGAGACAGACATAGGGTGTGTACGAATCCACAGGAAGGATGCTTGTAAGAGTGCATTTTGAGGTCGATGACGTCACAGTGCAGCGAAGAGTACTGTCCGAATTCCAAGAATACTCATTCTCGCGTCCTCGCTCCGCCCACATTTCAAGGACGGGTCTGTTGTATCCTCACAGAACAAGGCTATCCCAGCATGCTTTACGCACCAGCTGTGGATTTTCAACAGGAAGAGAAAATGGGGAGAGCTACGAAGTTTTAAACGTAAGTTTGTTAAAAACTAGCCGTAGAAACATAAAAAGCTTAAAGCGGTTCAGTTTATAGGCATTTTCTGTTTGTATATTTGTTTTTTTAAATTACATTTTAGGCAGAAATCAGCCAGAACGTGCTTGTTTCACGGGTCCGTTATTCCTGTGTGTGTGTGTGTGTGTGTGTGTGTGTGTGTGTGTGTGTGTGTGTGTAGCAAATTAAACTTGTCATTTGCTTTAAGGACAACGGAGCAAAGAAGCGTTTTTATTAAGCTTAGAGATGAAGAGTGAAGCTGTTTACACACGCAACCACAGAAGTTCTTCTGTGTTCTGCTGTGAAAAGTAGTTTTACATTCAGGGATTTACACAGCTGAAACGTTTTAATGAAGTAAAAATTGTTTGTGTGAAGAATATAATTTTTATCTTCTCATGTGGATAAATGTAAAAATGTGTTTATTGCCTTTTTGTCACCTGTGGTCTCTGATTTTCTCTGTAGGACTGCAGGTGTCCAGGGTCAGGAGAGGCTTTACCTGTTGGTCCTCCTGGGAGAGAGGCCTTCTACTGTCACCATGTTAATGTTATTTAGCTGTTTGATATTTGAACACATTTATTAAAACAAATACTAACTGATAACTCTTTCTGGTCATTGATTTTATCACCGGTTTTATTATTACAGATGTTTTTTGAACATGTTACATGAACAGAAAATGAAAAGATGGTAAGGAGACAAGATTTATAATAAGTTACACTCATTTACAGATCAAAACCAGTATGGACCAGTTATGCACAGTTAAAGCAGGATTAATCTGAGTGACTCTTCCTGGATCATTTATTTAAACTGAGTGAGCAGGAAGTCTTTAACAGTGCAGCTGGATCTGCTGCAGGAGGATCCAGACGTGGATGGAGGGCTGGAGCAGACCCGTGGCTGGACGTTTCTGTTCAGAGGAACATCATACAGGACGGTCTGCAGAGAGCTTTGGGACGCTTCCTCTCACTGTCCACTCCATCGTCCATCTACAGGGCCTGCTGGGCTGGCTCAGACGACGACGGCTGTTACATCTCTAAGATGTATTCAGAAATATGAAATAAGGAGATGGTTTATGGATCCACTGGTATAACAATTGTGACTCTTCAGCAAATAAAACCACAGTGTTGTTTTTAATAGAGGTTCCTACATAAATGACTTGCCTGTTAACAGTAGTGGTGGTTTGCTGGTACCTCCTGCAGGACAGAGCACCACTGACCTCCTCCACACACATCTTCCTCAGGCTCATCCTCCAGACCCACAACTTCACCAGCACAGTGCATGCTAACCTGTAATGGATTTAAAAAAGAGGTTGTTTTTAATAGAAAAATGTAAAACAAACCTATAACCTGCAGTACACTGGTTCTGTTCAGTTTAAAGAAAAGCAGCAGGGAATAGTTAAATAAAAACTACAAAGAATTTACATTTTAAGACAGATCTAATCATTATTAGGCTTAAGTTGAATAAACAAACGCACATTGAAAAAACTTCAATGCTATTTTATTAAAAAGCCTGTTTTTTTTTTTAAAACGTTTTACCCCCGTTTGATGCAAATAAGAAGTTTTAAGGTCCAATTTACATTAGAAAACATCCTACTGAATTCAACATTTATAATGCATTTGGTTTATATTAATTACCTACATGACAATACTCTGTAGAAATGCGTTGTGTATGTTTAACAAGTTCATTCTGTAGCTTAAAACATACATGAAGCCATCTAAAGTTAGCATGTAAGTCCTGAAATCTTCTAGAATAAACAAAATTACTTTACCTGAAAACGGTTGTGAACAAACGCTGCTGATGGGAGTGAAGCTGCTGTAGCTCCTTAATATTCGTGCTCGATTTTCGCTAGCTTTAGCATTTTTCCTTTTGCATGTAGCTGCAGGTGTTGTGCCATAAATCGACTCGCTGCCAAAAAATGATAAGCTTCGTTTTTTCCAGTTCGGAAGTTGTTTTAAGTGTTGCTATTTGTCTTAAACGTTCACAATGAGGATATATTAATCCTTTTTGCAATATTTGCGATTGAAAGATGGTTTGTGGTAAGAACTGGCTTTCTTTATGTTACAGCCTTGATACTAAAAAATAAATAAAAAATGTAAAATGGCGCCCTGTATTGAATGTAAACGTTGTATAAATGTAAATAAACAATTCTCCAGCGATTTGATTTTTTCCCCCTTCCTTTCTTTAGTGGCTAGTAATCATTTTTTGGCAGCGAGTCGATTTATGGCACAACACCGGCACGGCTGTGACGGGACCTACGGGCCACCGTAGAGGTGAAGGCTGGACTGTCTGAATTCAGAGCCGCTGGGTTCCGGTCCTTGCTAGACTGGCGAGGACCCGTACTCATAAGCATCCTACCCGTGGATTGATTGATTGAGATTGTCAGACAGACAGACTCACAGACAGAGACAGACAGACTCACAGACAGAGACAGACAGACTCACAGACAGAGACAGACAGACAGATGAAAAACTCCATAGTATAACTTGATTTACTGACATTTTATGAAGTTGGTGACTTTAAATATTAATTTGTGTTTACATTAAAATCAATTCCTAGATTAAAAGAACTGATCTATACTACATAAAACAAAGTTGCTTGAGATGAAAACTTGGACAAATAGCAAACCTGAATAAAGCCACCAAGCAAAACAAGCAAACTATGTGTGCACGTTTTAGCAGCACATTGATTATGAAAGACGATTGACTCACTGTGTGCAATATCAATGAAATAAGTCAATAAATTGTTTTATATTTATTGAACTTCAAATTTAAAGCAAACTTAAAACATAAAAAAAAACGGTGTGTTGGGGTCCTTTGGGTCCTTTCTTCAGTCTAGTACTGATAAACAAGCAAAACAGGCAAAGGTTCATCTTCAAGGGTGTTATCTTAAAATGAAGGCCGATTTTTGAATTACTAGTACTACTACTAATAATAATAATAACAACAGTGAGTTAAAACTTGGCTTTTCTAACAGAAAAAAAACAGGTTTCAGGTGACCTCCTCTGCTTGGTCTCACTATTAAAGAACAGTTATTAAATATTTATAGCAAAATTAAAGCCTTCAAATTGTCCATGTGGGAATTAAGTAAATATTCAAGTAAATTAACAGTTTTTAAAGTACTTTTAAAAAAAGTAGGGATTCATTTCTCATAATTAGCAGCGGACGTTTTCTTCTCTGAAAAACACTCGCTTCCATCCATATGACAATTGTGCAACCTAATTGAGTCAACAGCAACAGGAAGAGTCCCACGCGTATGCACAAAGTTGTGTTGACGACCAAACTTTCCGAGCCACAAACACTCCAAGTCATGAAGACATTTGGAGTCAGTTTAACCTAAAACATGAGTTTAAAGCAGCCCAGTCCACTACTGGAGCCCGCTGTGAAGTTCAGCTGGACTAGAAGTTTCCCACTGACAGCAACTTACAGATAAATAAATAAAAACCTCTCCACTGACTCGCGAACAGCAGCAACACAACCGGCCGCTCCGGTCACTCACCGACATCTTCCTCCACCGTGTTTGTCTCTTTTCTCAAACGGTCCAAACTTTTCTAAAAACACTCCAACATTCCTTCTTCCGCTTCCTGACTGAAGGCAGGCAGCAGCATAAAACAGCAGCAGCGTGGAGGAGGAGTGGGAGGAGAAGGAGGCAGGAAGAAAAGGAGGCGGGTCTTTGAAATGCTGCAGTGGAGAAACAGCGCCTCCTTCTGGAGGAACGCGAATACTTGCACTCAAAACCAGGTGTAAAAAAAAAACATTTTGCTGCCGATTTTTTTTAAATCTTACTAGAGCAGATTGTAATTTACAAACAATTAAACTTTACATACACTGAACAAAAATATAACCCCAACACATTTGTTTTTGCTCCCATCATGTTCCCTGAGCCCATGAAGATTAGGAGTGAAACGTCTGACAATCAGCTGTGTGCGTGCGTCATGACGCAGAGTAGTGAGCAGCTCAGATTTCATTCATTAGGTGAAAAAAGACAGCTGGTAAACGAATCGCAAGCCTTTCGATTTTATTGCAGCTAAAATCACGATTACGTATCATGTTATTAATAAAATACATCATTTAATTCTGTTATTGTATCTTCAGATTCAATTAGGGTTTTATTTCTCTCTGATTTAGAATCTCCATCTCAAATATTATAATAATAAATCAGATAAACAAATAATGAAAACACCAGACTGCTAAAGGCAAAAAGAAAATAACTAGCTGTTCTATTTTTAGATTTTCCATTCAAGCAGACCTATAATCTGTAGGAAGACTTTTTGTGTTGACCGTTTATTGTAAATAAACCCCATTGCATAATGATCATCTCAAAGTTAATCAGTTTTTATATAGAACGTGCTGATTATATTAAGTGCATTGGTGACATCAAGAAGAAAACAAATTTTAAAATGCAGTACCTGTATTTTGCCGCTAGATAGAGACCAAACCCCTCAAAACTTCTCAGTATCGCTGACGCCACTTGGTCACAATCAAGCAGGTTTAAAATTGTAACGAATGTGAAACTTAATGTTCTGCCTTCAAGAACGAAAATTAACTACAAAATAAAAAAATAATAAAGAACTAATTACTTCCTAATGCATGCGAACAAATTAGAAGTTGACCGACGCTGTTTTTTTATTGCCAATACATATGCCGATGCGTAGGGGGTCATTGCTGGTACGGCTGGTTTTTATGGGTCGATTCTTTCCACATCATGTTAATGCTAAAATGTCACTAATAACATCAGCTGAATCTGAATCAGTTTTTGATCAAACACATTTAAACAAAATTCTGAAACAGCATTGGGCTGCCCGAGGATATGCCCAACTTTAAATCGGCTTTATTAAGGACAAATACTGGCCAATGTATAAAAAACTATAAATATGAAAGTTTAGCTCAAACACGCATAATAGAGCATGTATTCACTTAATTGTTGTTGGATTTAGTGTGTGTGTGTGTGTGTGTGTGTGTGTGTGTGTGTGTGTGTGTGTGTGTGTGTGTGTGTGTGTGTGTGTGCGTGCGTGCGTGTGCGTGTGCGTGTGTGTGTGTGTCTGTGTGTGTGTGTGTGTGTGTGTGTGTGTGTGTGTGTTTTTTCTCTATGAATAGGAAAATCTAACCTACACTTTGGGAGAGAGAGAGAGAGAGAGAGAGAGAGAGAGAGAGAGAGAGAGAGCAGTATAGCATAACAATTCTTATTCAACAGCAAGTTGCTAAGAAACTTGTTCACTTTGATTTGCTAAAAGAAATGTATGCTCTTGTTTCACCTGCTGATTTTTTTTATTTTGCTTTAATCAGTAGAAATAATGTCAGTGTGACTGGTAACTCCTGAAGTTTCATCAGCCCGAGCAGCAGAGTAAGATACATTGATTTTAGGTTAAACATTAGCAGTCTGAGAATTCACATGGATGGACAGACACACACATCCTGCAGAGTCTCCTGGTAACCGCCTAGCAACCAGTTTGTCATCACTTAAATGACCTCTTTACAGCAGACTGGCCTGCTCCAAAGTCCACATCTTCTAGACTGCAGAGCTGACTGAGTAAATCAGATTGACTAATTAGGAGTCACTCAAGTTAAGCCCTGGCTCGTTTATTTATAAATAAACCACATACACATTTTAACTAGCAGATTGCTTTTGGTTTTGCATTTTGTTTTGTGAAAATATCCAAACAAATCTGCCTCTATGAGTAAGAAAAGGCTATTTCATTTAGGTTTAAATAACATGTATTTAGTCTGGCTTGCCAGAGTAGTAATTACCTGTAGAAGTAAGAAATCACTTCGAGTTTGAAATAATATGGAAACCTGTAATAAAATTATTTAGTTCTAAACTGAAGGTTTATTTTTATTTGTTTGTTTTGTTCTCTCTCTCTCTCTCTCTCTCTCTCTCTCTCTCTCTCTCTCTCTCTCTCTCTTCTCTCTCTCTCTCTCTCTACCTCCAATGTACTATTTATTTATAGTTATTGAAATTACTACTAATTACATTGATGACTTTGCTTTAATATATGGGTACTTGTATGCTGCCACCAAGTGGTCTGAATGAATGACATTCAAGCATATTATATTTGGATTTAGTTTGCATTAATTTGTAAGAAAATGAAAAGAATATTTTTCCCCTTTTGTGTCATTTGTTATGTTGTTTGATAAGTTAAAGGTTAAATAAAAGAGACAGGTGTGTTATGGGAGGGTTTCAAGGCCCAAACCTCAGTGGCACAAGAACCTGTTTCACGTTTGTTAAAAAGTGTGTGTGTGTGTGTGTGTGTGTGTGTGTGTGTGTGTGTGTGTGTGTGTGTGTGTGTGTGTGTGTGTGTGTGTGTGTGTGTGTGTGTGTGTGTGTGTGTGTGTGTGTGTCACATCTGGAGTTAAACTAACATTAAAACATCAACCAAACATGGAGGTGGCAGTGTGATGGGCTGGGGCTGCTTTAGTTGTGGGTGATGGAAACAGGAATTCTGCTCTCTATAGAAGATCCTAAAGTGAATATGTCTCACCTTTGACCCTAAGCAGGCCTTACATTCTTGAAAACCCACCAGTCTGGCTGAATTAAATCATCTGTAAAGAAGCTAGAGAGAATTCCTCCACTGAGATGTGAGGGAGAGACTTGTTGCCTGTTATCTAGGAAGTAAGTGATCGGGGTATTTAGTTTACAAACTGGAAATCAGATTTTAAAATGTTTTTGCTGATCTGAAACAGACAAAAAACAAAGAAACAAAAAAAAATCTTTGAGGAACTTCGAACAGCTGAGCTGCTGCCATATTAATGACAGCCGCCAGAGATCAACACCATTGTGAAAAGTGGGTCAACAATCTGATAAAAAACATTGAACCATGCCATCATGATGTTTCTCTGAGATATTTTTTGGCAATAAATATAATATGTATGAAGTCAAAACTGAGGGAAACCCTCTTTTAATATAGAGGCATAACTGGTGCAATATCACATTAGTTTCATGAACATTGTTTGTTTTTTGCAGTTTTGGATTTTATTCTGTTTGTTTTAGTAATTTAGTCATTCTAAAGTTAATGCGGCTTACTTTTTCAGAGCTGAAATGAAACACTAATACTGACCATTACAGATGCAGCGTGCCTGTCTCGTCCTGCAAGCGGAAGTCGCTTGAGAACTGTTTTTTTTATCACCGGTGATTCCTTCTACCTTTGTGCTTGTTTTCTGTCTGTCTTCCAGACAACCTGGCTCAAAAAGAGAGAAAGTGGTGTTAACAAGGGTTGCATTCCTCTCCAGCAGCTGTGGTTGTTGTGTGAGACTGCCAGAGAGAGTTCAACTATTATCCCCTAATGACTCACATCATTTAAAAATTCTGCTTCACTCAATATTATAGTCATCAAAATGTTTGCCCCAAAGTTTAAAATACTTTTTGTTGCTGATGTCGACAGAAAAAAGGCGTAAGATGAATATCAGCAGAATTGGTGTGATAATCACTGAGTCATTTTAGATTTACTCATCATCCCAAATTTCCTTAATGAAAGCATCAGCCTGCAACTTCAGGTGGATTTTTGTGTGTTTGTGTTGACAGATGGTCAACTTTTCTCAGAGACACAGCGACTGAGGCTGATACGAATGAAGGTTTGTCACGTGACCCCTGGGGCCGTTTTAATGACGTAAGCACCATATGGCGCGTGCCGGGAGGGTGGAGCCTTGATATGCTAATCAGCCACAGCCTCTAGTGCGTATGTGCGCGCGAGCGCGTGTGTGTGTCTGAGGGATGCGGAGTATAAAACCCAGCAGCATCCCCCCCACCCACACACACACACCTCAGAAAGCTCCCATCAGATCACGCACAGTCACGCACGGACACAGACAGAGCGCACGGGATGCCTGCGATCTGACGGACAGCGTCTCAATACAACAGGTAGGTTTTTCATCAGTTATCAGTGTGCGCTCCTGAAATGAGAGAGTGAATACACCAAAACAATAATAAATAAATAAATAGAATTTCACGCAGTTGCTGAAAATTGTTGGATGAGGAAAAGCTCTGACGGCGTTTCTTGCATTGTCTTATCTATTATGCATACATTTTAATGTTTTTTTTTTCTTAAACGAACGTTTAACTTCTCGGGTTTGTTTACTTGCTTGATATTTTATCTTATTCTGATTAATAAGTAGTCTAATCAGGCTGTTTCAGCGCTCCAAATGATCTTCTGTTTATTTTATCATCATCAACATTAATTTTATTGTAATATATAGCTAAATTATTATTATTAGTATATTTTAACCATTCTGAACGGCCTTCCGTCCACCTGCAGACTTTCTGTCGGATTGTTCAACAGGACAACGGGACGGGATGAGGCGGACTTTGTCAGCACATATTATTATTATTTATTATTATTATTATTATTATTATTATTATTATTATTATTATTATTATTATTATTATTATTATATTTTGTATATTGTTATTATTAGTATTATTGTCAGTACATTTTAAATATAAGAAATATCTCAATGGTCTTTCTTTCTTTTGTTTCATAAATCTTTTTCCAATTCTGAATATATCTAAATATGTTATCCATAAAGGTACAATTTATTAAATCAGACACTTGGTAAATCTTTAGAAAAAGTGAAGCTTTTTGGTGTGACAGTTGTAGGATATTTATAATTTGTAGGCTAATTAATTCTGACAGGCGGTGGTTGCGTAAACTGTAAAGTTATTCATGCTAAATAAGTAAAGGTAGCCTCATGAGCCTGTTAAATGTGAGGCCAAATGTTTGATGCACGAAATGAACATTTATTAGTTTGATTTTCCTCAAAGTAACTTTCTAACTTTTATTTTAATTGTTATGTAAAAGATTTATATTGTTAATCCTGAAATCTCACATGTTAAAATAATCAAAACCAACTTTATCAGAGATCCATCATTAAATATCATTAAATTATTCTTTCAAACAAATTAATCACACATTCAAAATATACAGATCTGAACAACATAATAAATTATTTAACATAAGACATGTGTCAATGGTTTTCATATTTTACTTCAAGTTAAAAAAGAAACAGTTAGGTAAAAAAAATATTTACAGTGTTAAAGACTTTTCTGCATATCCGTATTATAACTGAGACAAAGACAGAAGCATTGAATTAAGATGTCCAGTCATTTTCAATTGTTTTTATTCTGACCAGAGGAAAAGCACCATGACGAGGTCTATAAGGGAGGAACACGTCTCAGCGGAGTCCGAGGAGCAGCAGGAGCTCTGCAGCCCTGCAGGAAAAGACATAGAGAGGGGAGGGGGAATAGGGGAGGAGGAGGAGGAGGAGGAGGACCGATTTCACCATCTGGAGGAGGACGATGAGGAGGAGGATGAAGAAGAAGAGGAGGAAGAAGACGATGGGGAGAACAAACCCAAGAGGCGGGGGCCAAAGAAGAAAAAAATGACAAAGGCTCGTCTGCAGAGGTATGGCTTAAATTCTGAAGATCTGGACAAATATTTAGATAATTGTTGTTTTTATTCAAAGTGTTGAGAACTCTGATGTCATAACATCCATATGAAGTTCAACTGGTTTTTGCATCTATACAACCTCCAATCTTAGAGGATTTAGGTCTCGGGCAAACAAAAATCAAAAGGGTTTACTGTTAATAACATTTTTATAAAACGTTTTTAGAACAACATTTTTTGAAGCTCAAAGATCCTGACCCAAAAGCAGTTCATGGTCCAAAAACCAGATAAAGGTTTTCGTTTCAGCAGGTAGGATTACTGACTGATTTGTGAAAATTCCACCTGTCTGCAGGTTTAAGATCCGCCGAATGAAGGCTAATGCCCGAGAGAGGAACCGCATGCATGGGTTGAACGATGCTCTTGAAAGTCTGAGAAAAGTGGTCCCCTGTTATTCAAAAACGCAGAAGCTGTCCAAGATCGAGACCCTGCGACTTGCCAAGAACTACATCTGGGCTCTCAGCGAGATCCTGCGCTCTGGCAAGGCTCCAGATCTCATGAGCTTTGTCCAGGCGCTCTGCAAAGGTAAGAGCCAATCAAAGGAGTTTGGGCTCAGGCAATGTCAAAGTAGCGGGAAAAAGTCAAAGGTTATTTTTTTTATGTGAGTCTTTAGACAAGAAACCAAAGCTAAAGTCCCGTGAGTCATCATCACACACTGGGGGAGCGGTGAGCTGCAGCAGTGGCTGTGCTCGGGAACTAAAACTTGTCTTTCAGAATATTTGCGGTACAATATGATGTTACAGCAGGACTTCTGCTGGGACCGTGAATCCATAACAACTAATTCAATATTGTTTGAAAACGTTTTTTCAGAAAGGAATCCAAATAATAAACTTTCCCAGTAATAACAACAATTCCCAAGTTTTTAAAGTTCTAGTTGGTTCATTCTGCAGCATGCTCTCACAGATCTTTGTCTTCTTCTGCATCTGGGTTAAATTATCACCTCGTGAATAAAACCTGACACGCTTGCATTTGCCTGCAGAGATTATTTTATTATATTATGGATAACGAGTGTCAGGTGCAGCAATCATTTTTTCAAAATGTAACATTTAATATGCATCACATGCACACTAAAAATCCACTTTTATTCATCATGTGTTAAAGGCAATAAAATATACAATTATTTGCATCAATCCTTTCATCAACAAGTTCTGATCTGTACTGAATATTAGTTGCGTCTCTGTTCTCAGGTCTGTCTCAGCCGACCACTAATCTGGTGGCGGGCTGCCTTCAGCTGAATCCTCGGACCTTCCTTCCAGAGCAGACGCCCGACCTGCCGGCACACCTCCCCCCCTCCGGGGCCGCCCCCTATCCTGTACACTTCCCCTACCAGAGCCCCGGGCTGACGGCTGGATTACCCAGCCCTCCCTACGGCACAATGGACCCTTCCCACATCTTTCATCAGGTCAAAGGTCAGCCTTATGGTCCACTGGAACCCTTCTTTGACGGCGTCCTGGTGTCCGATGGCCCGGCGTTTGACCCCCCTCTTAGTCCGCCACTGAGCATCAACGGTAACTTCTCCTCCTTCAAGCATGAGTCTGTCGCAGCTTCCGACTACGACAAAAGCTTCTCCTTCAGTGTGCACTACGGAGGCGGAGGAGCCGGGGGACACGCCACCGTCTACGGCAACGGGGGGCCCAACCCGCGTTGTGGTGAGCTACAGGTGGAACAGCTGATGGGGTTCGATGGACACTCACACCACGAGCGGCTGATGAACGCCCAGTTGAACGCCATCTTCCACGACTCATGAGGAGAAGGAAGACAATAGAACTTGAGGTTGATGATGACAGACCATAACACGGGAAGACTCCTATCATCTGCTTGCTGTCTTCACGGCCATCCTTCCTGTCCTTCTATCTGTCTTCGTCAGGCTCTGTGACCCCCTCCTTCTGATGGTGACGCCATTGATGCTGTAACCTTCTTTGTAGCGCTTCACCTGACAGGAGATGCTCTTTGAATGTCTCATCTTTATCCATTCTATCACTTAAAAATAATAAATTCTAAATGAGCAATAATCTGGAGAAAACTATGCAATTTCATTAAAAACTTGAGCTAAGCTCAGCTGTTAATTCCAAATGTTGAAGAATTAAAAGATTTCTCTATTTTTGGGTCTGCGTGAGAGGCGACGTTAAGCCGGCTTGGAGCCGGCGTTGGGCTGAAGTGTTCATGTTGTTCACGTGGTTTTTACTTTATGCTTTTTACAATGTTCCTGTAGCGTTCTGTTAACATTTCATGTGACTCTTGTTCATATTTTATAAGATAGATGTTTATAAACGCCTTTTATTAAAGGGAATTCCACGTCATCCTTGTGCAAGGCTCTTTTTTTAACCTACATCAGATGGACTCATCAACTTCTGTCATGTGGATGTTTGCTTTTCCACAGAGGACAGTTTCCATTTAAATCAGATCATTAGAACAGTTTGTGTCAACAATACGCCCATAAAAAGTTTAATGCTAAGGATTAACAGTTAGCTCAAATAAACAAAGCCAGATCATTTAGGGATTCAAAGATTTTCTTAGTGGCAGCAACAGGGAGAAAATCCAAAAGACAAAATTTTCTAACGGAGAAAACCCAGCAAACATCATCCCACAGTCTGAAGGACAAAATCAGGATTCCTGCTTCTGTGTGAAGGACACAGATGTTTGTTCTGCAGGCAGGCGAGGTTTTAATTTATGAAAATGATCTCATTTATGCATGGGAGCCCCCCTTACACACACACACACACACACACACACACACACACACACACACACACACACACACACACACACACACACACACACACACTGATATCCCACTGTGTGTGTGAGAGTCAACTGGGACAATATGGTGGCCGTATCCCACCATTTAGCCCTCTTAGTGAAGTGAAATATTACTGAGAATGATTTCAGTCAAAACATCCCTCTCGGTTTTACGAGAAAACTCAGCTTTAGTCATTTTCTCAGGTTTTAACATCAATTTTAAATTATTTATGTAGAATTTAAAAATAGCTTTTTATTTAATGCTTTTGTTTTGCATCTATTTGAGAGCAGCTGTAAATGAGAGGGAAGAACAAATAAAACACACGTGAAGTTAAAAACATAAATTAGCATATGGCATGACCTTTGCTTCAATTATTGAAAAATCATTTGAGAACAGCTAAAATAATAAGATTTTCCATAGTCAAAAAACTTTTAAATTTCTAATTGAAGCAACCAAATTATATTACCGATGACTTATCAGTAGGAATGCATACAGTAACCGTATTAACAGTCTTTGTGGTTTTGTATTTAAGCCTTTGGCTGATCATAACACTGATTAATGCAGATTTAAACTCAGCCATCTGTCTGGTACACCCCCACCACCACCCACCCACCCACCCACACACACACACACACACACACACACACACACACACACACACACACACACACACACACACACACACACACACACACACACACACACACATGCACAAACATGCTGAGTGTGTGTTTGAGCTGCAGCTCATAATACGGTGTTAATACCATAGCCCCCATCTTTTCCGATTGGCTGGCAGGTGTCTGTCAAATAATATCACAGGATGCACAACCAGACAACAGTCCAGGTGTATTAAGCTGCAGGACGCCAGAACAATGGCTTCATGCTTCTGTTACAGAAAACAGTGATGAAATCCAACTGTGGCGGTTTCTGCCATCAATGAAGCATGGAAATTAAGCTTTAATTAATCTAATCATTACTAGGAATAGATGGCAGATAGCCATGGGGGTAAGTAGATCATTGTCTGATTCCAATATCTTACAGCTATTTTTATTTGTTCATAAACAGCTTGGTAAACAATTCTTGGAGCTTGAATTTTAGGTATAAATATTTTTCAAAGATAGGATGGGAGTTCCTGAAAAGGTTGCTGGAGCAAGCTACTTTTTGATTTACAATTTTGAGGTCCAGCCCCCTTTCTCTAGCGCCCCCACACCTATGCATGCAAGGCAACAAACCAACAGCTCTGCCAGCCAACAAAGGACAGCCTATGTTCAGGCCACAGGTCCATCACATAAGTGTTTCCCAACCAGAACAGTGAGATTCCAAGCAGTTTGTGAAATAACTCCCTTAGTGGAACAATCAGAGGTGCAGTTTGATGGACGGTTCAGGATCCATTCATCAACGTCCAATCTTTATGAATGGGACTTTTCCAACAATTGGATTATGTTTGTCCAAGAGATAAAAATTATTACATTTTTAGGCATTGCATTAAAAAACAAATTATTGATTATCACTTAAAGAGCATTTCAAGCTATTTTAATGATGTTGTATATTTAAAAAAAATTGTCTTGTTTATCAAACCATCGCTGCACAGAAAAACGAAAAAGAGTTGAATAAATGTTTCTATTTGTGGTTTAAAAAACAGTTTCAGTTGTTTTTTCATTTGGCTTTTCACTAAACCTCCGTGGTTGTGAAGGGGTTAAAGAGTGTAGTAAAAACGCGGAAAGTTTGCGGATTCTTCTATTTTGTGGAATGAAGCTAGAAATGGGACCTTTCTACTCCGTCTGCACGCTCCTGCATCAACGATAGCGCGCATGCGCATGGATTTCACACCGGTGGATCTGCCCGCCGCGAGCTTGGTAAATCCGCTGCCTGTCTCCATAGCGACGACACCCCGGAAATACAACAGCTTACTGCATGTTTGTCTGAAAGGAGCAAAATAATAGCCCTCAAGTTTAGTTTTTTTGGTTTTTTAATTTTATTTTTTGGCTCGTCAACTGCTTTACTAAACATGTCGAAGCCCGAAGAGGAGGCGAAGGAAAAGCAGAGAGACTGTAGCAAGAAGAAGAAAAAGAAACAAACGGAGACAAAGAAGGAGGAAGAGGAGGAGGTGCGGAAAGAGGACAAGCAGGTGGAGAAGGAAGAAGAGCAGATGTGAGTTGTTATTGAAGTTCTTTTACAGCGAAAAGTTCGTGCTTACATAGTTATAAAGAAAACATGCTAATATCATATGGGCTAATAATGCTCCTCAACAAGCTTTTTCAAAAGCCTTACCAATCCAACAAAATAAACAAAACAGATTTAGCACGTGGACACTAAACTGTTAATGTATACATTTAAATTATATTCATCACTTGTTCATCATTGTTGTGCTTCTGATTGGAACTTGACTAGTTAATTAGTACGTTTAATATTAAACATGCAGAGACACCTTTGCAGTTGCACTGGGAATCAGTGCATCAGGTAATGTTGATTGATTAATACATTTCTGTTTTATCAGAATGTCAGATTCTGGTCAGTAAGTCAGTAACTCTTATCAGAAACTATCAGTTGTTTGAACTTTGCAACTTAATTTGTAGGAATGTTGGAATTTAATGTTCTGTTACTACTAGTGATGCACCGATATGAAATTTTGGGGCCGATACCGATATTAACTCATTCACTGCCAGCCGTTTCCTGATCGTTAACGGCCTTCGCTCCCAGCGTTTCTCACCATTTTTATTGTTTTTTTAAGAGCCGCAGAACATTGCGCACTAGGATGATGTCGACGCCAAAACAACCAAAACAAAGAGGAGAATCACCTCTTAAATCAGGAAGAATCTGTGTGTTTCGAGCGTTATCCGTTCTTTCATAATCCGTTGTTGAATTGTGATCGGCAGACGCTTTTCCGGTTCGCGCCTCACTTTTTTACAGGAACGGCCCAAAACAATCTCCTAACACATGGATGGTCTGCTTCCTAATCACGTGACGTGTGACATATGCGGATGAAGATCGGCTTGTTCTCTCATCGCGGGGGCTTGTTCTGATGCTCAAACAGTAAAAAAAAATGCAAATAACGACTTTAGTCGTCATTGGCAGTGAACGGTTGGATCTAAAATGACGACTTTAGTCATCATTGGCAGTGAACGGTTGGATCTAAAATGACGACTTTAGACGTCAATGGCAGTGAATGAGTTAATATCGCTGTTATGGCTGATATTTGCTGATACTGATATACTGACATTAATGCTTCTAAAATCAGCAGATTTTGTATAAAATGAAAATTATTTAAGCTGAATTTACGTTATCATCTACACACATCACACACATTTACTCTTCTGAGATAATTACAATCACTGTCACTAAACAAATACACATCACCCCCCTTATCCTCTGAAACAGATAAATAAATGGAAACAAGATAGAAAGAATATCGGTAGTTAAAATCGGCCAAGTTTTATTTATCTCACCAATACCGATATGTTAAAAGATTACTAACATTGGCCGATACTGATATTGATGCAGATATATTGTGCATCCCTAGTTATCACACATGATATGAGTTTCAAACCCTCTGATGTCTGATCAGTCTGAATTTGTTCATTTCTACGTGAATCGATAATCACGGTCGTTACTACTTTAGTTACTTTGAATTAATTGTACTTAAGTTTTCTTCTCTGAGGCCTTTTGCCTCAGATGTTTTGAGTTCTTCCCCGTCGCCTTCGTTCACTTTTTGATCCGGGTAAATTAAACCTTAGCTCCTGTTATATTTTCCATCCAGGAATGAGAGTTTGTGTTTACACTTTTGTTAATTAAAAAAAAAACATTTTTATTTATACTCCCCTTTTTTCCCTCCAGTTATTATGTTGCCCCTCCTTCCACAACCACCTACCACACTAGGGTTGTAACACTTAGTGATTGATCCAACTGTAAATTAATCAATATGTATTAGTAAATGATGTCTGGTGTTGTGTTGCTGTGCGTTTTTATGTGTCAGTGACAGGGTGTTGCTGCGGGGAATCTTCAAGGTGGAGAAAAAGAGTCATGATGTCTTGCTCACGCAGACCCGACTAACCTGGACCCCTGTTGTCCCAGAGAGTCCCACAGGTCAGTAGCTACAAGGAGAGCTTGACAAATTGTCCAACAGTTGCATGTTTTTGTGTTATTGGGGTGCAGATCACCTTCTTTTACTCTAATAAACATTGGCATTTCATCCATGCAAAGTTGTGGATCCTCCACTTGCATGAAGGATGGTCCAGCTTGCTTCAATTCAATTCAAGTTTATTTATATAGCGCCAAATCACAACAAGAGTCATTTCAAGGCACTTCACACAGTAAACATTCCAATACAGGTCAGTTCATGAAGAAGAAGAAGAAGAAGAAGAAGAAGAAGAAGAAGAAGAAGAAGAAGAAGAAGAAGAAGAAGAAAGTAGAAGAAGAAGAAGAAGAAAGTATCATTTCTATAGCGCCTCTCAAGATAAAAATCACGAAGTTCTTCACAAAAATGTAGAAATATAAAAAAGCATTAGAAAATGTTTAAAAATATATTTAAAATGAGCAAAAAATAGGCAATTGTGATTTAAAAATGTTAAGAAAGAGAGAGAGTGAACAGGAAAGAGGGAAATCAGTGGATCCTGAGGAAGGTGGAATAGGTGGGGAGAGCAGAATATAGAGAGAGTGGTGAAGAAGGTCATACAAAAGCCAGCTTGAACAAGTGAGTTTTCAGCTGCTTTTTAAAGGAGACCACTGAGTCCACTGATGTCAGGCTCAGGGGGAGAGAGTTCCAGAGTCTGGGGGCCACAGCAGCAAATGATCTGTCACCTTTGGTCTTTAGCCTGGTGCTGCACAACCAGTAGGCTTTGATCACTGGACCTCAGGGACCTGCTGGGGGTGTAGGGACTAAGAAGATCACCAATGTAAGATGGTGCTTGTCCATGTAAGGCCCTATAGACCAGAACCAGGATCTTGAAATGAACCCTGAAGTTGACTGGCAGCCAATGAAGCTGGAGGAGAAGCGGGGTGATGTGGGTGTGTTTGGAGGACTTGGTCAGAAGCCGAGCACAGGCATTCTGAATCACCTGTAGACGGTTCAGGGAGGTTCTGCTCAGACACGTGAAAAGAGAGTTACAGATGAAGGTGTGGAGAACTGTCTCAAGTTCAGAGCGGGACAGAATGGGACTCAGCTTAGCATTGTTCCTGAGATGGAAGAAGGAAGAGCGAACAAGAGAACTGACATGAGAATCCAGGGTGAGAGCTGGGTCAAAGGTCACACCAAGATTCCTGACAGAAGGTTTAGTGTGAGTAGCAAGCTGGCCAAGAGAGTCTCTGACTTTGGGAACCAGCTTGTCTGGGGCACAGATGAGGATCTCAGTCTTATCTTCATTCAGCTGTAGAAATCTCCGAGCCATCCAGGTTTTGATAGAGTCTAAGCAGGTGTGTAACAGCTGCAACTTAGACATCTCATGGGGCTTAAAGGAGATGTACAGTTGGATGTCATCTGCATAAAGATGGTAGGAGATTCCTTTGAAGGAGCTCATGATGTGCTGAAGAGGAAGCAGATAGAGGAGGAAGAGCAGAGGCCCCAGCACAGAACCTTGTGGGACACCATGGGTAAGGGAGGTGGTGGGGGACCTAAACTTAGAGATGGCCACAGAAAAGGAGCGCTCAGAAAGATAAGAGGAGAACCACTCCAAAGCAGTTCCTGATAGGCCTACCCAGTCTCTCAGCCTCTCCAGTAGCAGTTGATGGTTAACAGTGTCAACGGCTGCAGTCAGGTCCAGCAGAACCAGAACAGAACAGTCCCCTGCATCACTGTGAGTCAGAAGGTCATTAGAGACCCTAAGAAGAGCTGTTTCAGTAGAATGAGCTCTACGAAAACCTGACTGGAAGCTATCATAGATGTTATGTTCATCAAGAGCAGCTGTGAGTTGTTTAGCCACAACCTTTTCCAAGATCTTGGAGATGAATGGAAGTTTAGAGATGGGTCTGAAGCTGCTATGGAGAGAGGGGTCAAGACTCGTTTTTTTAAGAAGCGGGTGGATTACAGTGTTCTTAAAGTAAGCAGGGAACTGACCAGAAACCAGAGAAGCATTAATTATAGAGAGCACGCTGGGACCGATGGACTGAAAAGCACTTTTAAACAAAGATGAGGGTAAGATGTCGAGCGGGCATGCAGAGGTCTTCATAGAGTTAACTAGTTTGGTTAACTCAGGCAAAGAAACTGGAGCAAAGCTATCTAGGATGATGGGCCTGGTTGGAGTCAGGAGAGGCAGCGATAAGGCTGAAGGAGAGATGCTAGATCTAATCTTATTGACTTTGTCCACAAAGAAAGACAGAAAGTTCTCACAGTCTGTAACAGAGTGGATGGAGGCTGTAGTTGAGGCAGGAGAGACGATGCTGCTGATGGTGTTAAACAGCACCTTGGGGTTCCCTTTGCTCTGGGACACCCGGTTGGAAAAGTAGGAAACCCTCGCGTCTCTGACTGCAGAGATAAAGGATGACAGAAGATCCTTTAGGTGCAGCAGATGGACGTGGAGATGGGTTTTCTTCCACAAGTGCTCAATTTTTCTGCATTGGCGCTTCAGGCTGCGAAGGCTGTCATTAAACCAAGGAATAGGGTTCACTGCAGGAACTGATCTGGTTCTGACAGGACAGATGTTGTACAGAATGGAGAGGCAGTGCTCGTTAAACGGAGAAGTTGAGGAATCTGGGTCGTTATCAGAAGAACAGGGTGGATCAAAAGCAGCAGAAAACTTGCTAGTTGTGCTCTCATTAAGAAAACGAGAACTAACCATACGGCGAGCAGGAGGTGGGGACGCAGAAACTGACAAGTTAAAGAAAATGCAATGGTGGTCTGAAATATAAACGTCCTCAGGACAAACACTGTCAGCATTTAGACTCAGGGTAAAAACAAGGTCCAGAGAGTGCCCCCTGGTGTGTGTGGGGCCAGAAACATGCTGGGTAAAGCTGAAGGAGTCCATAAGGCTGGAGAAATTCATGGCAAGGTGATCAGAGGGATCATCAACGTGGACGTTAAAGTCACCAACAATCACCAGTCTGGACAGCTTCACAGTGGAGGATAGAAAGTCACTGAACTCCTGAAGGAAAGAACTGTTTGGACCAGGTGGACGATAAACCACAGCACAGTAGAACGGGTCCTTACGCCCGACTTTAATCAGCTGCAGTTCAAAGGAAGTAAAGTGACCATATGTTGTAGAGCTACATGGAAGGTGGTCTCTGAAAACAACAGCTAGGCCTCCACCACGACCAGAACCCCGGGGCTGGCTAAGAAAAGAATAACCACTCGGGCAAAGTTCAATCAGAGCAGAATAATCAGATGTTTGCTGCCAAACTTCAGTCAGAAACAGAAAATCCAGGTTTTTAGAGAGAATTAAATCATTGAGCAAGAAGGTCTTATTGTTAACAGAGCGGGTATTTAATAGAGCCATGCTGAGTGAGGAGGAGGAATCAGAAACTACAGAAACAGCTGGAGTTAGTGGACGTAAATTAGCAGGGTTAGATCCACGGTGTTTATAAAAACCACTTATGGAGGGAACAGGAGGAGAAACCACTGAGGAATGAGGATAAACCGACCTTAAAAAACTTGGACGGATGAACCGCGCCGCAACGCGGCCTGGCGGGAATGCTGAAGTGGCGCTCAAGTCGCCAGACAAAGGAAGAGAAGCTAGAAGATCACGCCGATGTTTACTAGATAAACCACGCTTTAAGAGAAGTCTTATTCTCACCTGGATTTCTGCTCGTTTACCTCTTTTCCTCCTACATTTTCCTGGGACCAGATAAACATCGCTGGAGGTGCGCAGGTTGGGATCGTTGTTTGGCTCTAGGCCAGTGCGTCACTCAGATAAACAAACAGGGAGGTACGTCCTCGATGCATTTTGGGCGATCGTGAACGAACGGAAGGACAAAAGAGTCTGGCGATCATAGAAGATGGTAGCAGGGACACTACTGAAGAGGATCGCAGACCGGAGCAAGGTGGAAAAGAGGAGGTTAGTGGAGGAGAAAAGTTTGAAAGAGTGGCCGGTGACAGCGGCTAAGCCAAGCACAGGCGCCATCAGTTACCGACCGCAGCGGTGATGTTGATTAAGCCAATCAGTAAAAACGTTTCCTATATAAGGAACCCAGCAAATTACATTGAGTCACTGACTAGAGTCAGAGTCTTTACAGTAATCCTGATACTAAGCAAGCATGTAGAGACAGTGGAGACTCCCTTTTAACAGGAAGAAAGCTCCAGAGGATCCTGACTCAGTATAAGCAGCCATCTACCATGACTCACTGGGGATGGAGAAGACAGAGGACACACACACACACGCACAAACACACACACACACACACACACACGCGCATGCACACACACACATCTACACCACAAATATACCAAGTAGTGTTTCTATGGTTACATTATGATTTCTTAGTAAATATTCTATTTGGTGAGAGATAAACTTTATTGTATTTATCCTAGAGAATCTATAATTAAACAGGTAAACTAGTAGTAACACATTCAATGTCAAAGAAAGTAAAGCGTTATTATCAGGAGAGGGAGAATGTTTAAGTGATTACACGTATGTATGTCACGTATTTGCTCTGATGTTACAAATGCTAATGATTAATTTTATCACGCTACGTTACAACGCTAAAAAAAAGCGCTCTTCTTCTACAATGGACAAGTTTCTTACAAGGCCAAACACGTGCACACCGCAACAAGCCAACGTCCTGACGGAGGACATTTTGAACATGCTGGTAACGGACACGAGATCCCTGTCCATGTTCGGCGATCAAGAAGTTCAATCCAGAACACTATGAAACCTATTTACCAGGCTGATCACATTTCACCACAATGATAAAGGAAATACAAGACAACCTTCGAAAAGGTGTGTATCTGTGTGTGTGTGTGTGTGTGTGTGTGTGTGTGTGTGTGTGTGTGTGTGTGTGTGTGTGTGTGTGTGTGTGTGTGTGTGTGGCCCGGAGGACAGAGGACAGGAGAACACGCAGCTAATTAATTAAATAATTTGGTTCTGTACCTTTCTCTTCAGCACAGCTGACAAAGGTTTATGATGGGTCAGTCCTCCTGCATGCTCAGATCATTCCCTTCCCTTGCTTGAAAAATTGTTCCTAAATGAAAGTTGAACCCACATCTTTTTTATCTGTGAATTCAATGCCGTTCGGCGAGTCTCAAATAAAAATTTGGGCATCTTACTGTAAAAAAAAAAAAACCATTAATGTAAAAAAGAAACTCTAAATACACTATGTTCACATTCAGAATCGAACCCGGGTTTTCTGCCTGAGAGTTTGACGTCTTACTAGGTGAAAAGCACCAGTGGCGTCTTTTGTATCTGTAACATTTATATCCTTGATGACACCTGAAACAACGTTCAAAGAACGGTTCGGAGTGAAAATTTTGTTGCTAATTTGCAGGAAATATCTAGAAGAAAGTTGTACAGAAAGTAGCTAAGGGTCCTCAGAAATGTAGCTAGGTTCATCACTAGGCGTTAGGAACAGCAACAAAGTCGCTCAGTTGGCACTACCTCACTCTCTGCTGCTAAAGCTACTGATAGCAAATGCTACGGGCTATGCCTGAGCGTGAACGTGCATGAAGCAGCCTGCTCGACCCGAGCAGCTCTCTTTTTCTGTGATTTTACAGAAAAACAGGCAATCACAGTAAAAATGCCAGGGCTCATTCTACAGGACCAGGGCATTGCAGGATGAAGAAGAGATTTATTATTTCTATACATGTTTTGGCTGTCAAACTTCCATAATGTCTCTTTAATAAATGCTCAAAAACATTATTGTCAAATGACATATCTTTTTATTGACCTGTTTTATTGATTGATTAGTTTGATTAACTTTGGTTAAATGTTTGATTTTACTACTGCATTAAATGTTCAGTGCAAAGAATTAGGATTCAGTATTTGGTTATTAGAAAAAAACAAAACTGAGATTAATAGACAAACCAATATTGGTCACTCTCGATTCTCGACCATCTCACACGTTGTGTTTCAGCTAAGTCTCTAGCTTACAAAAAGGATCAACCAGAATAATGAAATGCAAGATCCGATGGATACTAACAGCCGCTGGTTTACTCATATTTAAATAAAGTCCTGTTGTGTGGAAAAGTTCTAGTGGAAATCCATTCAGAGAGAACTGCTTAGTGAAGCAGGATGAAGGTGTGTGTGTGTGTGTGCGTGTGTGTGTGTGTGTGCGTGCGTGCGTGTGTGTGTGTGTGTGTGCGTGCGCGCGCGTGCGTGAGTGCCTGAAGCCAATCTGTTTTGTTGTGATTCATCCAAGCTAATGTCATCAAGCCAGCACTGTGTGTGTGTGTGTGTGTGTGTGTGTGTGTGTGTGTGTGTGTGTGTGTGTGTGTGTGTGTGTGTGTGTGTGTGTGCTGGCAGTACTAGAGAACAGTTGGTTCAGCCCATGGGGGGTTATTAGAGTCTCGCAGTGTGAGGAGATTAACACACACATACATATAGCCAGCCTATCAGCATGTTGTGTGCGTGTGTGTGTGTGTGTGTGTGTGTGCGCACGCGCGTTTTGATGAGATATTCAATATAAATGGATCATCTGTTGTTTAGTGTAATTTTTGAATTATTCGGGTTTCTTTATCAGCTTATTGAAACCTGAGCTATCAGACAAGCACACACTCGTGCGCGCACACACACACTCACATACAAATACACTGTGTTTTCGTTTTTGTTACAGATGTGTAAATTGAAGTTTTGGCTGTTTATATTTAAATAAATACATTGCCCTTTCCTCACACTAAATAAGTACCTGATTAGAATCCTGATTTTTTTTGTGTGGAGTCTCCTAATTGCACCTCTGTGTGTTTCCGCTTCATCCAAAAGCATGCACAACAGATAAACTGATTATTTAAACTTGACAACAAATATGAGATTTTATGGTCATTTGTCCCATTTTTCCAATGTGATTTATGTGGCGGAGGTAGCAAAGTCTCACGATCTAATTGTGGTTGGCTCTTGTCCCACACAAACAGGTGGTGGCCTGAAAATGAAAACTATGTACAGAGTAAACATTGTTAGCGGTATGAATTAAATGCCGGCTGCAGTTATACTGTTTGGCATTTATTACCCCTGACATAATGTAAAGTGTCACTTGTAGAAGTTTTGACTGAAACACAATTATTGGAAAAATGTACATTTTCAACCTATTATGTAGATGACTCCAAAAATGATTGAAAACATTCTTGAGAATATTTGTCTACTGGCATTGTACCAGTCTGTCTTGGCAGAGAAAGTCGAGCCAAAATATTGAAGCTGTTGATTTACCAGTTGAACTACGTTCCTACCCTCACCTATTTGTCACGAGCTTTGTGTAAAGACCAAAATAATGAGATCATGGATAGAAGCGGCAGAAGTGAGTTTTCTTCAAAGGGTGGCTGGGCTCTCCCATAGGGTGAGAAACGCGATCATCCAGGAGGGTCTCAGAGTAGATCCATGCTTCTTCACATCGAGAGGAGCCAGTTGAGGTGGCTCGGGAATTTAGTTAGGATGTCTGCTGGACGCCTCCCTGGTGAGGTTTTCCAGGCAGGTCCAACTGGGAGGAGACATAAAGGAAGACCCACGACACGCGGAAGGGATTATGTTTCTCAGCTAACCATGGAACGCCTTGGAATATCTCTCGAGGAGCTGGCCCGAGTGGCTGGGGAGAAGAAAGTCTGGGCCTCCCTGCTTAGGCTCCCCCTGATAGGGTGACCAGAAGCGGGACAGTCCCACATTTTCATAACTTTTCAAGTGTCCCGCAAATTAAGACTCATTTCCCGCATTATTGACAGTTTCCCATTTCGAGTTTCAATCTTATAAAAGAAACTGGATAAATCTGCCTGTTGCTGTCAAATGGAGGCGGGACCTTATCGCAGAACCGGAGCGTGTGTGGAGCGCGCCCGAACCACCAAAACAAGCGTTAGTGAGCGCGGAGGAGAAAAGGCTGTAAACTCGTGAATTAAAAGTGTTCAGAGATACTCGACAGAGTCTTTGTTGTTTCTGAGTCATTTTTCATGTCTCGGCGCGGAGTCTGATATGAAGAGGTCAAAAGCAGGTTTTCCAGTAATTAGACAGGTCCATGATAAACACAATGGAGGCTCTAACACAGACAAGGTGCTGCGGTTTCAGATACCTGCGTACATGCTGAGCCCCTTAAAGCACAGTAAAGAAATAATGAGACAATAAATGGAAGCTTTCATCACTTATTCTCAGAAATTTGAGGCAAAAAGTAACTCCAAGAAACTTTTATTAGATTAGATCTGAACTTTTTAGAGATTATAATCTGATGTTTGTTTATTCTCTCACCTAAAATTAGAAGAGATTTGTTGTCATGTTTAAAAAAACATTTTGTTTCTGAATTGTAAAAAAAAAAAAGCACTAAAATATGGATTTTTTTCAATGAGATGCTGATTTTAGTGGAAAATTAATTAAAAACAAACATAAAAACATCTCAAAAATAGTACTGGTTGTTTTACTGTCATTCTGTTCTGGAAAACATTCAATGAAAACTCTGAAAAGCTGCTTAAACCTGCATTTTTTTTTTTTATTATTGTGGGCCTATCTATATTATTAAAATTATGATCAGAGCCACTACAGAAGGCCCAAAGAGCCTGCGTTATGTTGTGGTAACTTGAGAGGAACTGTGAAATAGTAAAGCTTTTGCTGTATGCTTGTTCATGTTGAATTCAAATAAAATATATACAAGAAATATATGATGATAATAAGAATAATCGCTTTATGTATATGTAACAGTAATGTTAGGGCTCAAAGGCAGAATATACGTTTTGTTTTGTTTTTTCTCATTACATTGGAACTTCACGTTGTCCCACATTTGGCAAGTTGGGATCTGGTCACCCTACCCTGCGACCTGACCCAAAGCAGAGAAAAATAGATGGATGAATGGACAATAGATAGATGGATGGATGGATGGATGATGGATATTTGTTAATTGAATAAAAAAAATCATTTTATTATAAATTTCATCCAAAGGCACACAGGCATCTATCCTGCTTGTTTTATGGGTTCCACATTCCAACACGCCTGCTTAAAATATTTATTTTGTTTATTCATTTTACTGATATTTATCCCAAAGTGACAAAAGTGACCTAAAATGCATGTTTTAGGTCTGTGGGAGACAACCAGATCATCTAGAGAAAACCCACACATGCATGGAAAGAGCATTTTAACTCCATCAGAAAGTATTCAAACCTGCAACCTCCTTCGTTAAGCCTCCAGCACCTCCAGCTGCAGCAATCTGGTTAAATTAATAAGTTGATCAAACAGTTAAATTACGTCCCACATTCATAAAGTTGTGGAAAGGCCATTAAGTTATCCAAAAACTGCAGGACATTGGACTTCTAAGACCAGATGATAGAGACTAACCCCTAACCCTAAAGGGCACTTTGCAGGGACTGACCTTTTAGTTATAGAGGAAATCCTAAAAAGGAAATTGTAAGAAAAAAATTTACATTATATTTACAGTTAGGATTATTTTTCTGAAGCAGGAAACGAATGATTGTCCTGCACAGTGTTTGAAGCATAAACGTGTGTGTGGTGTGTGTGTGTGTGTGTGTGTGTGTGTGTGTGTGTGTGTGTGTGTGTGTGTGTGTGTGTGTGTGTGTGTGTGTGTGTCTTAGTGTGAACTATTATCCAAAACTCCCAACAGCGACCACATGGCCCTGTCAACATGAGACTGGACTGCCGCTGTGTGTGTGTGTTGGCACTGTGGAGTTTGTGGTCATTATTGGAAACTTACCTCCATCTGGAAACAACCGGTTTGTGTGTGTGTGTGTGTGTGTGTGTGTGTGTGTGTGTGTGTGTGTGTGTGTGTGTGTGTTTGTAGCATCTCTGTAGGTTCTGTCAGCACATATCAGAATCATCTCTATTGATTTGGGTGGAGAACATCTTCCTCACATTTGGTTTCTAATTCTGATAGAAAGAGAAAAAACATTAAAGTTTTTATTAACTGGCAGCATAGAGATTAATCTGCTGCTCTTCATCGTCATTTGAGCCTTTTAGTGTGTGTGTGTGTGTGTTTTAGCAGCATATAGAGGTTTTACCACCTTCAAACATATCGAGTCTCAACAAGAAAATAGATAAAACAATCAGATTAGTTGTGAAGGCCAGTCGTAATTCACTCTGATTGTATTTAGATTATTTCCTAGAAGCTCTGATTGTTTCCAGAATGTCGATTTGAATATGTTCAACATCCACTGAGCACCACATGTGGAGAAAGAGCAGCAACAACAGATCAGTGTAGCACATGAACTGTGACCTCAGCATATGGAGGTTGGGCTCTCTGGGGGAACGAGGGCAGATGATTTGGGTTATTTGGTGTTTGATAACAGCAAGAGGGTCTTTGAAAGAGGAGAGGTTAATCATCAATAATCATTTAGAAGTGTTTCCTGATGAATCTGTCCACCCTCAGGTGTTTTTTCTGCCTCCTCCTGCTGCAGTTTTTGTTTGCAGCTTGCTGTTAGGATTCATATTTAAATCTGAAAGGATAAATCACTGACCCAATGTTTTTGTTGATTAGAGTGGATTAAAACTAATCATTTAGAAGTTATTTATTTCCTCTGCAGATGTTTGTCCACCTGCTATGTCATGTGTTTGTAATTCAGTGTGTTGTATGTGCAAAGCTGCCGTTATCTTCTGAAGATTGAAAGATGAATCTGACTGAATCCATCAGTAATAAACTATAAACACATCAAATTCCTATGTGCCCCGTTAATCTGCACGGTGCAGCACTTGTCTTCTGAAGCATGTTGAGCTCACGTGTTGCATGTTTCCTTGTGCAGGTGAGGCGAGCGTGCTGCAGACAGGCGTGCTGCTGATGCGGGACGTGTTCGCTGTGAAGGTGAAGAAGCGACGAGCAGCAGGTCAGCAGTTAGGGGGAGCCGTTCTTGGTGTGTCTCTCTTCTGCTGCAAGAAGAGAGGGAGGGCGCTGGAGGAGGACACACTCCACCTCCATAATGCCTCTGCAGAACACACGCACACCTGGTATAACACCTTGAAAGAACTGCTCACAGGTAGATATGCAGCCATCTTTTTTGCCATTAAAAAAATAATATAATTATTATGCAAACGGTCCTCAGAATGAAGATTACACCTGATGGCCTCAAAGAAAATCCAGATTAATAAATATCTATAGATGGATGGGTTACATAAGCTGGAACAATGGAAACATGAGTCAGTGAATGCATAAGGTGATTATAGACACACACTGCTGAGTAATGCTGTTGGTCAGTGCATGAGCGTCATTTTCTTCAGATACATAAACTGAAATGTAACACCACTTTAAATGACCCGTTTTATTGCTAACTGCAATCAGATGTTGTTGTTTTTTTATTTAAGTTATTTAGTTGTGATATATGTGCAAATTCATATTCACAGCAGGTAACAGATAAGCTAGTATGCTATTTTTAATTTTTGTTTAAACCATTAAGGTTTAAGTTGGTTATAAAATATAAAATAAAGGTATTGACGCAGAAGATCTGATTCTGGGAGAGGGAGTCTTGAAGAATAAACACAGTAATAGCTGACTGAAATAGGAAACCAAAGATCCTAGAATGTTAAAAGCTATGCTACTTTAAGCCTTTGCGATCAAAGGTAGGCACAATATATGCCGTTGGCACCATTGAGATGTCAGTTATCTTAAATAAGAGTTATTTTAGTCAGCCTGAATTTATACCTGGAAATAAAACTCTTTGTTTCAGGGAAACTCCGTCCATGCCTGCTCCGAGAACAGCATCTTAGGCAAGCTTATTACTGTATTGGCTACGGTAGTTCATTAGTAAAGGCACCTTTCTGTCATCTCCGTATTGCTGTGTGCTGACGTGGGTTCGAATCTCGGTGGTGTGGGCAGTAATTTATTTAGTCAACTGAAACAGATTTCATTTTTTTATATTTTAGTTTTGTTCATTATTTTGTGCAAAAAACTTTGTGTCTCTAAACATCTTTGAATTTGGTCATTTCCAAGCAGCATTTTAGTTGACTTACTCTGCTCACCTCACATGGACTCACACTGGCTAAATAAACAAAGAAAGCAAAAAACAAAAAAAAAGATTAGCCTTTATATTTTAAACAGTTTGCCAATAAAGGGTTAAAAACATCATCCCTGCAAGTTTAGCCAAAAAAGAAGAAAAAAGTTACTTTTGACACCGGGATGTGAACCTGCACACCTGCCCAGCATACTTACCACTAGACCACCAAGTCTGCCACAGGACACTGGTTCCACTTCCGGGAGCGGAGCAGGGCCTGATGTTGGGAACAGGAAGATAGAGCGACATATGCTGTTTCGGGAATTTCAAATCACAATTCAAAATGTGAAGCTAAAACTGGAAAATGCATGAGTGCAGTCAAACATGGGCATGGGGGTATTTTTCATGACGAAATAACAATATTACATGCAAAAAAGCTCCAAAATGTGGCTTTTCCATGGTATGGCCCCTTTAAAATACATCTACAAAACCCTGTGTTTGACAAGATGCAGCCTGCCCAAAAGTATCATTAAATGCACCTAGGATCTTCTACCAGGAGCCTTTGATCATGATTTATTTATTTATTTACTTATTTGTTTATTTATTTAACCTTAAGATGCATCTTGTGATTCTGCTAAGCACTGCTTTCAGCTCATAATAAAATTTTACTGTCTTTACTCGCTTTAAAAGGTGATTCACAGTTACATCAGACCGGATGTCTTATCTGATAATCCAGTAGAACAAAGACGCACAGATTACACACACACACACACACACACACACACACACACACACACACACACACACACACACACACACACACACACACACACACACACACACACATTTAGCAGTATTTATGTGCTGTCAGCAGTTGAATCATACTGTCTGCAGGAGAGATTAGCTAAAGAACCATCTACATAAACTCGTGATGGATTTATTTTATAAAACTATTTTTGCTGCACAAATACAAAACAGTTTCATGCAGATTTTATTATTTATCAAAAATGAACATCGAGCTTCAGCTTCCCTGTCCTGCTAACAAAGTAAAAAATCTGTTTCATTTCATTTTAACAAAATGGCCTGTATTTGATATGGCGCCTTCTAGAGTCCTGGAACCCCCCAAGGCGCTTTACAACACAACCAGTCATTCACCCATTCACACACACATTCACACACTGATGGTGATGAGCTACGATGTAGCCACAGCTGCCCTGGGGCGCACTGACAGAGGCGAGGCTGCCGAGCACTGGCGCCACCGGTCCCTCCGACCACCACCAGCAGGCAACGTGGGTTAAGTGTCTTGCCCAAGGACACAACGACAGCGACATACTGAGCGGGGCTCGAACCTGCAACCTTCCGATTACGGGGCGAGCACTTAACTCCTGTGCCAACAACTAAAGACTAACTTAAAGACTGGGTCAGCTAAATGTTTTTATTAAATCTTTATTACCTAAGAATTAGTTTTTCAAAAGACTCCTGACATCAATGCATTATTTTTAGATGGAAAGTTAAAAACATTCCTCTAAAATATTTTATTTCACAGCATCTGAAGAATTTACAAACATGAAACGTTCTTAAAGTTTGTTCCTAAAATGTTGTTGCTTTTTGTTCATTGTGCATCAGATTGGTTCAGAAAGCTCTGTAATAAACCTGTAACATTTAGCATTTAGACATTTTTTAAATAAATTTCATCCTAATTTTTCTGTTCAATGACAGATTTCTGCATTAAAGTGTGTTCTAGTTACTGATGTTTTAATTTAGGCGCAATCAGGTGTAATCGTTTAAACGCATCAGTTAGTATGCAGTCCAGTCTGTAGAAATGAGCCATGTTTTAGCTTCCTAACCCTAATAATAATCAACTTTCTCAACAGCACAGCCACCTGCTGTCAGGGCATTGTTTTTAAATGAAGTCCTGGATGTTAGTGTAGATTGACTTTCCCATGCGCTAGTTTCGCAGGTGGACTGTAGTGGGCAGTGCCCTGCTGACAGTTACTCAATGGAAATGTGTGTATGGATTTAACTCGCATGAATGCACTTTACATTTCAGGTCCTCTCTGTTCATCCAGCTTCGTCAGACCCGAAAGAGACATTACAAGCTATCGTTAAATGAGGAGGTCAAAGTTGACACTCGGGCTAGCGTTGCTCTCTCACCATGGCATCAGTCTGAGACGTTATCGCTGGTCACCTGTCTGACTGTGCTTCTGTCTGTCCATCAAACAAGATTACCTTTGAGGTCCTGCAGCAAAGTCACAACTTCTTTAAAACTGCATAGCCTCAAACTTACTCGCATGAATGGCTCGCAGGTCGAGTGTCAGCTCGTGTGGTCACACCGCACATCAAATTGTGACGGCCTTTGTGACTTTGAACACAGCTCTGGAGGAGTATGTGAAAGGTAAACACAGTAGGTTGCTTTGCTGCTGTGCGGACATTAAGCCTATTTTCCAGCCAGAGGTCAGTGTGAAAAGCCCTTTGTTGTATGAATTGTGGCGTCGCCGCTGCAGACACCATCACCACTTCTTAACCTTGAGGTCCGAACTCTCAGTGACACAATGGTGAGCAGAGAGCAGACACTTCCTGTTTCTAGAGCATTATATGCCATTTGCTGAGCGAAGCAGCTGCAGAGTACTGTGCAGAAAGTGAATGGCAGTCAAGGTTACAAAAGATGAGGATTTATTGAAAAGGCTGTTTGAATGGATACGGTAAGATGGTGGGGTTGTTTAACAAGTCATCAGACTTACAGTCTGGTGACGCTGAAGCTCCATGTCACTGAACCGATCTGAGAAAAAACTCAGACTGAATGAAGTCAGGCTCATCAGCTGTAAAACAAATGGGTCCATCACTTTTGAATTTCCTCTTATGTATCTTTCAGCTTTTAGCTTTTTACTCCAGAGTTTAGCCTGTTCATGCAGTAGTTTTGAATGGGACTTATTTGATAAAGGGTAGAGGGTTTGGCTTTAACGTATGGCTAACGGTGTCACTTTATGCCTTTAGAAAAGTTAATGTTCCTTTTTTAGGGACCCTGCTAAACTCGTAAATCTCCTCAGTTCACATGTCTGTTTCATTTGCATGTTGCTGATATAAAATATCTATTGTTTTAGTTCAGAAGTGTTTCAATCAGAGTGAAATGCTGACCTTGGTAAACGGATGATGATTTAAAAAAAATCATTACATCAGTCTATAAAAATCAGCTTTAACCCTCTGATGCATGAATTATGAAATCTTCAACCATGATTTTTTAAACAATTTTTTCATCCATCTTTAGGTGTGAATGAAACAAATTTCAACAAATAATTTTTGTAACATTTTGTTAATTTACAAATAATTTATTACATGTCCATCTCAGAAGACAGCGTGCATTCTGAACATGAAATATGTTGGCTTGACTTACTGAAGTCCAAATGGAGGGGCTCACATGCAATAAAGTCTTCAACAGCTGTGCTTAATAGCAAAAATAAAGTAATAACAATTTTGAGTACCTGTCCACTGTAGTGACCATTATGCATCAAAGGGTTAAGATTCCAGCAACTATATCCATAAGCAGCAAATTATTAACCATATCCTTTATATATATATATATATATATATATATATATATATATATATATATATATATATATATATATATATAATCTCTTTTCACATAAAGACCGATCCATCCAAAGATGTCTCTGTAAACAACTTCATGACCCTTCATGTGTGTGTGTGTGCGTGCTGCTGTGAGTTACATATTAACTAATAAGTCAGTAAACGTGTGCGTATCCATGGTGACTGGATGAGAGCAAACTGCCTACTCCTCTTCCTATTTTCACATTCAGGTTGACTTTGTTAGTTTTTCAGGAAATTCGTATTTATTTAACAGCAGCACACATTCATTCAATAAAAGTCAAACATTTGGATGTAGACTTTTAGTACACCTCAAACAAGGAGGAGAAATGAATAGATGTGTTTATCTTTATGGCTTTGCCAGTGCAATGTGACCTGAGTCTCAAATCCCTGTATAAGTAATTTCAAGTCCAGTGATATAGAACATGAGACAGTGCATCTGTATCATTTGTTGAATAGAAGAGTTAGCTGTAAGTGATGCTAATGTCAGCTCGCATCTCTTCTGTTTTCAAGTCATCGTGAATTTTTGTGAGCTTCCGGTAAATCTTACGTATCCTAATGAAAGGTGGTTTAGGATTCACTCATTCACTGTGCCAAATTTGTGAGAGAAAATGTAGTTTCTCACTGAATTGGTGCAAGGATCATTTCTGTGGCGAGCTCTATAATTGGCTGGGTCACATGGGGAAATCACTGCAAAGGAAATGAAGCATTTTTTGAAATATTTATTGAATTTTCTCGTTGCAGTTCATCCATTTTGTCTCAATTCTATTTGCAGTTTGTTTGCCAACACACATTTGTCTGACATTTCTTGCATTTCTCAATTGCAGAAGAAAATTCAAGGGTTCAAGACGCATTTGTCGACTCTTGCAGCTTTTTTAAAAATGATCGTTGTCATGCGTGCAGATAAAATTCAAGAAAAAAGAGAAACTAGCTTCAAAGACAAATTATGTTGCTGGGTTTTTTTTGTACAACCTGTGGTCCTTTCCATCTTTCAGTTCTTTTTAAAACACAGAAAAGGTTTAATTGACAGCAACGTTTCGTTTGCGGCTGCAAACATCATCAGGCTGACGCCGATGGTGGCGTCACTTCCTTCGTTTATCCGTGGGCAGCAGAGGACGTTGTCGCCCTCTGCTGCCCACTCTCCCCTCTCCGACAATGCAGTCCCATGTGCGATCCAACGAGTAAACTCCATCATCTCTGTTCATGGTCCCACATCCACGTCTCCTTATCTTGATAGCTTATTTTATCCATCTTTTGTATTTCTGTTGTTCGGTGTTCATGATCCTTGTCTTGTCCCAGTCCATTATATGGTTTTCTCTTATGCAGTGATCTGTTACGACTGACTTCTTTATTGTACTTTCTGCTTCTTGTTTTGCTGCTCTTGTGTGTTTTAGACTTGCCTCTTTCTCGCACTCCTTTCTATGTTCTATTGTTCGTGTGTTGAGTTGGTGTCCGGTTTCTCCTATGTATGTTTTATTGCAGAGTTTGCATGGGATTTCGTAAATGACTTCACATTTAAGTCCAGCTGGTATTTAGTCTTTTGGGTGTACTAGTCTGTTTCTAACTGTTGTGTATGGTTTTGTTGGTGTGTTTATGTTGTTTTTTCATTGTTGCTCTTATTTTTTCTGTTATGCCTTTGATGTATGGTAAGGTTATCACTGGTTTTGGTTCTTGTCTTTCTGGGTTTCTGGTCCTTTGCTTTGGTTGTTCTTTTCTTTCTGTTGTTGTTTGTTGTTTTCCTTTGTTTATTGCCCATGTCGGGTATCCGCAGGTCTTTAAAGCGTGTTGTATGTGTTTGTCCTCTTGTTTACGGTCCTTTATTTAATCTTTCTGACAAGCCCTGGTGGAAAATGCTACATTATCAGGAGGTATGTTCATGAACGGTGTCACGTCACTACTTGCAGTTTTTCTGTGTGATTTCAAACCCCAAAATAATCATATTGTCACCAGCATCAGACGGTCTCTTGTTTTTGTCAACAACATTCAGCAGTCCAGCCTTAAGTCCTCTGTTGGAAACTCAACACTACTTCATGACAACAATGGGATTGTTTACCATGGAAACTCTTCATCAGCACCATAGCAACACCACTGACTGAGGCTGAGAGATGATCTGATGAATGTTTGACCTCTTTAAATCCCTGTGTCCATTTTCTTCTGGGAAATGTAGAAACAAAATGGACCAACATCCTCTTGTATTACTGTGTTTGAGCATTAGCAGCACCCTTGCACCACAAGAACATAAGTAAGATTCAGTAAGGCTGTTCAGTATTTGGTCCATTTGGGAGAGCCTGACCCTCGGTGCACCACAGCCCTGTGGACAACAAAAGAATTCAAACGTTTGCTAATGTACAACCACAGCTCAAACTCCATAATGTGTCATTTTAAATTCCTGTTGTACCCTGGGAGCTTAAAGAGGTCAGGAAATGGGACCTCCTGCATTTATAGAAGGAGTTAAGTTACAGCACTGCTGCTTCACAACAAATATCTTGACTGTCGTTTTTGTTGTGTCCATGTTTGCATGTTTCCTCCACTTTGCCTTGTTGATCCATTTCTTCAATGGTTTAAATTTCCCTTTGCTAGTTTTTCTGTTTGAATCATACATCACATCAGGTTGATCTTTATTAAATATTCAATGATTTAAGGAAACAAGTTGGATGTTGCAGATCAGTCCCTCTGCATATGACCTTCAGAGCGACAGAGCTGCCTTTTTGGTACTACTGTGAGCTGGGGTTTAGGGGTTGGGGTTCCTATGGGGTGACGCATGGTTGAGGTATCAGGTGGCTCCTCACAAGATCTCTGGAGAACCTGGTCAGCTCAATGGAGTGAAGGTGGGAGGTGCAGTTTTTGTATGCATGCGGGGTCATTAATAGGGCGAAGTCACGGCCTGTTGGGAGCAGATTATAGTCATGAGCTGGATAATGGAGCTGGTGTGTGTATTGATCTGAGATAGTCTATAGGGATTCATAATGCGGTTTTTAAATCTGCCTAATGATGATCTGCACAGGGGGTGGTGTGTGTGTCTGTAATCTTGAGTCAGAGCTATAAACAACACACACTCCCTGTATCAATCATTTTTGAGCATGTTGCAGCAAAAAGTCCAGTCATTATTATTGCTTGTTTGTTACAAATTTGATTTTTGAGTATTTGTATAAATCCACAAATCCTGTAAAAACAGACCTAAAAGGATTCATCTTAGCAATTTAGGAAAGTGCCAGCCATGTCCTTCATACGGCTGACTTCACATGAATCTCTAAGTGCTTGTTTATTTGACATGCACTCACATTCCTAATGAAAATAAATTTTATTTATGTAAAACAAGCATCCCCTAGTGCTTAGCTGCAGTATAATGTTTAGTGTGTGTGTGCAGGTTTCAGCAGTCGTCCAAGGTATCTGAAGGTTTTCATCAACCCCAGCAGCCACAAGAAGGAGGCCGTTCACATCTACAGAGAACACGTGGCTCCTCTCTTCAAGATGGCCGACATTCGCACTGAGATCACAGGTTTGCCCATTCAGCACACATGCATGATACTACCTGGAACAAACACAGAAGTTCAATTTAGTTCATTTTTGTTTAAAGTTTTTACATTTTGTTTTGTTATTAAAACGTATGTGAAGATTTATTCTTGTTCACCATCAAAAGATACATCACCGAAATCTGTGCATGAGTTTACTTGTGTGTCCAGGTCCAAAGGTCAGACCTAAGTGCAGTTTCTGGTTGCTAGGTAACCTGATACAGGAGGCGGAGCTTTGTCCATCTGTTGTGACAGAGGGGGACAACTTCCTCTCCTCTTTTACTTGTCTTCTCTTCTCCACATTTTTTGTTGTTTTCTCCTCGTTTTCATCGTTTTCCCTCATCCTCTTCTCAACAGATGGTGTGATATCCGTTGTCCTAATTTTTTTGGCTGCTATCGAACACACGCTTGTGTTCCTCTGACCACACACACGCTCAAACACTTTATCTGTGTCCCTTTGAGTGTCTCTCCATCTGCTTACCTCTCTCTTTTCTTTCTTTCCCCGTCTTT
This sequence comes from Nothobranchius furzeri, assembly GCF_043380555.1. NCBI lineage: Eukaryota > Metazoa > Chordata > Actinopteri > Cyprinodontiformes > Nothobranchiidae > Nothobranchius > Nothobranchius furzeri. The sequence continues at coordinate 29,918,203 of NC_091754.1, read as the reverse complement.
AATTGTCTTTTTTTCTATCTGTCTGTCTCCAGTAACTGAGAGGAAGGGTCATGCTCTGTCAGTGATGAAGGAATGCAAACTGGATGAATTTGATGGGTTAGTTCTTTTGCTCTTTTTTTGCTTTAAATAAATAGGTTGAAAATCAAACGTCCATTAAATAGGAAAAAAAACTGCCTTATTGTACCATGGAAAGTACAGAAAACATGTTAGTAATGACATATTCTGGTTGTTTTACAAAATAGTTCTTTGCAAGCAACAATACTTTATTTGGGACAGGACTATTGGGAAAATCTTCTGCCAATATATTTTAAATAAAACAATTTAAAGTTTAGGTTTTGTTGCATTTGTTATGCATAAGTTTAGTAAGTTCATGATACCTAAAAGTAAACTGAGTTGACACGTTTGAGATTGTGACACCATCCTTTAAACCAGACTGAAGTGAAGCATGTAATCAAACAGCAGTTTACTGCCAGAGACTGACACTAAAACACACTGACCCAGACTGATCTATTCGACACACACACACACACACACACACACACACACACACACACACACACACAAACACACACACACACACACACAGTTCGACCAACCAAGCTTGTGAACTGGGCCAAAAATGTAAACAAGCATCAAGTTTTTATTCCACAGCAAATGTGGAAATATGTTTTGAGGCAAATAACACAATAGCTACAAGTGCAGATTTATCAAACTGTCATCACTCTATCAGTGTTGGTTCATGTGTGTGTGTGTGTGTGTGTGTGTGTGTGTGTGTGTGTGTGTGTGTGTGTGTGTGTGTGTGTGTGTGTGTGTGTGTAAGCAGCTTTAGTGCTCAGCCCTCATGAAGCTTAATGTTCTTAGAAAAGATTAGCTCAGTATTGCTAAGCTAGCTTCTGTGTGTGTGTGTGTGTGTGTGTGTGTGTGTGTGTGTGTGTGTGTGCGTGCGTGCGTGCGTGCGTGCGTGCGTGTGTGGCGCTACGGTGGTGAGGATTTGGTTGAAACCTACATTTGCCAATTAGGCTGGCTGTCACCGTGGTGACCAGAGTTCCAAGTAATCCATGTGCGCAGGAGGAGGGGGACGGGGGTGGAGCCTGTTTCTCTCCTATTTACTGCAAACTCAACTCTGAAGATGAAGCATCAAAAAAAATTTTTTTTTACCTGTATAAATATTTTAAAAATCATTTCCATTTATTCATATCAGTGTCTTGGTCTAGTATTGTTTCAGTGCTGTGTTCAGTGTAAGACCAGTATGAACATTTACTTGTTGGAAGTGATCAGGAATTGTATGAGTTGTAAATGTTTCATGGGTGTAACAAATCCTTACAACACCCCTCTTTCTCCCTCTCTCTTGAAAAGCTATGTACTGTTTTTATATACTTCAGTTAAAGCTGCAATGGCAAATCTTCAAAACAAGCTAGCTTTTTAAACGCAAACCCAGTCACAGAATTCTCACCCCTCCCGTTTTCTATCATCTACCTGATATCGGAGCATGCATTGCCCAAGTAAATGAGAGAACACAAAAAACCAATCGTTGTTTTTTATGTACAATTGTCTTTTGTTATCCATAGCCTCTTTTAGAAAACAATGTTGCCAATTTGTTGCAACACTGAGCCGGCATCAGAGAGCTTTATGTCGTTTATAATTGTTCAGATCGTGGCAGTAGAGATTACGCGATGGCAGTATAAACGGGGTATGGGGCGGCCTCTGCGCTGTCACAGACTTCTGTTTATCTTGGACATAACTTGCTTTTTATTGCAATCAAATCTGGGCTCATTACGTTTTTTCAACAAGCCGCTCCTAAAGGTCTTTTCCCCACAGTCCCCGTGCAGTCTCTGGTTATCTGAGCTCCAGCTCTAATGGAGAGAAGCTCCTGGAGCTCTGCATCGCTCCAGTTTGTCATCTCAGCTGATTCTGTTTCCAAATGCAAAACTTACAGCCTGTGTTTACTTTAATTCTTAATATTATAGCCGCCTGGAGCTCGGCAGTAACTCCACACATGATCATGACATCACCCTCTCTTGCGCCAAGGTGTAATAAGCATTCACAAATCCAGCATGGCAGCAATATTACTACCAAGTGTGGCATCACGAATGCCGCAAAATTCCTGCAATGCCATGCCGCCACGGCGCATTCATAAAACACACTGGGGCAGCAGAATTATGCTGATTTGCCAGCATGGTGTGTCTTCTAAAAAGGGCTCATGACTTCAAGTGGTATTTTTCTTTTAGGGACTCTGGTTGTTTGTCCTAAAGTTGAAGTGGTAGCAGCTGGCTGTTTGTCCTTCTCTGACATTATTGAGCAGAGAATCTCTCAAACCAGTGGTGCTCTGTTGCAAAACGTGTAAGCGCTTAATGAGTGGAGGATCCAGGTAAATGAGGAAGTGCGGTTATTAGCTGAGACAGACAACCAGATAATCCAATCGTTGGTTTCGGACCGAGCTATGCTATTGGCAGAGTTTTTTAGACAAATGCAAGAGAACGACTTCATTTAGTTTTTTCGTTTTTTTATGTCTATAATTTGTTTATAGCTATACTATGTTAGAACATTGTTAAGAGTCATTAACAATGTTCTGTTGATATCCGTGGCACTAAACTGGTTCAGATCTTGTTGCCACTTGGAAACGTCATCAAAAAACAAATTATCTTTCCATTGTTACGCTCATGATGTCCAGATTTATTTGCCAGAAAAGTCCAGTAGAGGTGAGACAATATCTTCCCTGTTACACTGTATGCAGGGCATACAGCTGTGATTGTCAGAACATTTCTTACACCTTAACAACAACAAAAGTGAGTATATTTTACTTTCCTCACTAAATATGCAGAACGTCACACTGTCAGATTTTGTATCTTTAGCCCCAAGTTTTAAGCATCAGGTTAGAAATCTGGATATTATTGACAAGATTGGTTGGTTGGTTGATAAAACAATGTTACAAGGTAGCTGGTTTTGCAGATTTGCCAATGTCTTTAATCAGGTAAAAGTCTCACTGAATATAATCTCTCTTTCAAGAGAGACCTGAATGGTTTTATTGTTATTTGTTCAAGGTGCAGCTTTTTAAAGGTATTTTTATGATCCGTGAAGTTTCTTTTCCTTCACAATAAAAGCTCAGAGTTTATGTTCCCCTGTATTTGTCCGTCCACTTGTCCTGATGAAGATCTGTTTCCACATGTCAGGGTGGTGTGTGTCGGCGGGGATGGATCAGTGGCAGAGCTGTGTCACGCTCTAGTTGTCAGAGCTCAGCTGGATGCAAATTCTCCAGAAGAACCAGTGAAAGCAGTCCTGCCACTGGGAATAATTCCTGCTGGTGAGACATTTTCATCACAACCCCCATTTGTGAGAACTACCGTGCCAGATATGACATAATGGTTTTTATTTTTTTTAAAGGTTCTACAGATGTGATTTCCTGTTCTGTTCATGGAGTCAGAGATCCAGTCACAGCAGCCCTCCATATTGTTCTTGGTACCATCTATACCATCTTTTATCTGTACTTTATCTAGGCCTAAATGTTCTATAGTTGCATGCTGTAGAAATATTGTTTTTTAAAGGTCTCTTTATTAGAAACAATCAGTGGCGGCTCATCCATAGGAGGTGCTAGGGCGCCACCCCACCAGTCTCACATGAAGAAGAACATAGGAAAAAAACATGAAATTTCAACTAAATGATCTATACATCATACAGACTTAAGCCTGATTCATGCTTCTCCGTCTGCGTCAGTGCGGAGACACGCAACGCCATTATCCGTCCTTGCGGGCCTGCTGGAGAGCTCCGCAAGGACGCACGGATTTGAGCTCTCTTTTCTAAACAGCCGTCCGTCGAGACGGACAATGAAAGCTTGTGATTGGTCAGGACGCCGCTGTCGTCTACACCGCCGCCATTGCGCCCTCAAAAACATAAAGAGAGCCGAGGATGACTAGCGGCAGACACGGAGAAGCTTGAAGAATACCTCGCAAAAAAACTCTAAAAACATGAACGTTTAATTCCCCGTGACTGGAGGAGTGCAAAGATGCGCAGCAAGCGTTTTATTAGTGGACGAAAATGACAGGAAACGTGGGTTTAGAGGTGGTGAGCGCATGAAGAGGTGGAGGAGGATGAGAGACAAATTTGTCTGTTAAAAAGTCTTATGTACAAAAAACACAATATAAACACACGATCTTGGACCGATACATGACAGGATACCACAGAACAGCGCTACACCCTCTGTTGTCCTGCCGGGGAATTGCTTTGCAACACTCTCCAGGGGACGGAGAAGTATGAGAGCAAAAGGCTTCCGTCAATCCATGCGTGTCTGTCCCTTGCGGAGCTGACGGAGAAGCATGAATCAGGCTTAAGTGTTGTATAAAATCTGGATTTAAGTGTAGTTTAAAAATGTTATTTACACTTTCAACCATGGATGTAGTTTTGGGGGTACAGAGGGGACATGCTCTTTGGGCACATCCAAATCATGTGAAAAAGTGTAGCAGACTGATATCTGGGTTCTGCCTTATGGCAATAGCCAAAGGCTCAATTGCAACTGCAAATAGATTGTCGATCTTTCACAAACCCTGTCTGGTCAGGTGAAACAACTGTGGGGATAGTCGAGCCTGGACCTTCGCGAGATTTTTAACATCTACATAAGAGATATTAGTCTGTTATAAGTGCAGCATGAGGGGTTGTTAAGCAGATATAACAGCTGGACACATTGTTGGTGGGAGCAACTGAGTAGTGGGGGACTCATTGAAGACCGACTCCAGCATTGGTGAGAGTAGTCCAGACACATTTTTTTTAACTCTGCCAGAAAGCCATCCAGTCTGGGAGATTTGCTGATGTTTATGTTGCTGTTTGTAGAAGCAGTCTTGGTCAATTAAATATCCTTAAATATCCTCAGCCAGACCAGCACTCAGAGAGGAAATAGTCATACAATTGAAAAAAGATCATCCTCTGTAGAGGAGAATTCAGATGAGTATAGCAATCTGTAAAATTGATTAACACATGAGTTGATCATTTCATTGTCCAAGCATCGTTTGCTTGAATGGTCTGAAAGACCAATCTCTTATTTAGCTGATGTGCGAGCATGCGTTCTGTTCTCCCTCCATGTTCAAAATATTGGCAGCATGATTTAGGAATGGTATATTCAGACTGTTGTGAGGCAAAAATATTAAAATGTTTAGAGTGTCATTTGATTCTTAATCAGGGTCAGTGAGGGGGAGTGTCTAAAGTCTTTGGCTCCTCCAACAGTGATTTCAGCCAATCATCTCTTTTTCTTGTTCACATAGTGAAAAATTATTTGACCTATTCAAGGACTCCTAGATATTATAAAACAGCATTGCCAACGTTGATCTCGATAAAAAAAATGTATTCCAGTGCTCATAAACTCAACAAAACTGCAAAGAGCAGTACATTGATGGCGATCTTGGGAAAGCAAATTTCAAATGGAGGAGACTATGGTCTGAAACAACAATGGCTGTGTTTCAATTACCGGAACTTCAGGGTAGATTTATAGAAATCTCCCGACATGCCCATGTTTCCACTTGGCCAGACTGGCTGAACGGCCGTTTTCCGGGCCATTTTCAGGAGCCTTCTGAGTACCTGCTCAGGGGTAGGTGCTCCAAACAGCGCGGTGGAGTAGCTGAGCAGAACCTTTGGTTAGCTCACGCTGATTGGTTGTAACTCAGTAGAAAATGACATCAACAGACGTTGTCCAAAACAACCGGCATTAGTAAAATTTGAAGAGTTGCTTGAGATGTAGAATGGAAGCAAAGGAAAATAAGCACTGATAACTGTTAAAATCTAACTCCAAACACCAGAAAACATGGCAGAATTCCCTCACAACTGTTACTAAACTCTCAACACTGGAAATAAAATAGGGAAACTCCCCCACAGACTTAATTAACTGGGCTTTGTTGTTTTACAGAGCGCTGTAAAAACAGCACTTCTTCTGGTCATTGAACACCACATTTTACGTCACACAGCTGCACTTATTCTCTGAATGCATTAAATTATGTTTTACCTTGAAAGAATAATGCCTTTATTATTATTATTAATGTCGCTTTGGACACTTTTTGATGCTAATCAATGACATCACTCACTGCCAAAGCTGTCACAATATGCTGACGTCTGTGCAAAGTTCTGAAAGGGCTGAATTTGAACGGAGACAACAGCTGAGAGGACTGGGACATTGTTTCTCCTGGTCAACTTCCCTATCCCAGGAATTACCCTGAAGTTTTGGTAATGGAACCACAGCTATTGGCACCATAGTGACATTCCTTCACTGTATGCAAACTTTTTGCATCAGCACAAAAAAATATAATTTTGGGGAAAAGTTTTGTGAACAGAGTAAAAAAAAAAAAAAAAAAGTTACCCCCTCGAATTAGGATTCTGAGAACGCCACACATAAACTGCCCCATAATAGCCCAAGAAGCTTTGAATTGACTGAGAAGATTTAATAAGAGTCAGCCATCTAGTCACACTCTGGTCCATCGAGGAGAGCACACCCATTATGGGTTAATGTTGTGAGAGGTAACTGAGAAAACAACCTAGCAAAAAAGGAATGATCATCTCAATTCAATGTGTATACCAATACCAGGACAACTGGAAGTGTGAACATTTCACCCACCACAACTATATGACACCCTGCAGAATATTTTTGTTCACTTGAAACAGTGAGTTGTACCTGATTACCAATTGTGATTGCAACCCCCCGGCCTCATATAGAATCAACAGTTGACTGAAACACCTGACCAGACAATTTTTTTCCTAAAATGGGAACTCAGATACAACATCCCTCCCAACCCCACAGAATCTAGAAATAATGATCCCCCTCAGAAAAAAATCAACTCACCATGTGCTTGTATGGAGACACTAAACCGAGACAACACCCCACTGGGCTCCCAACCAGACTCCTAGAAACAACACAAAAACTCAATTCAATTAGCCAGAAAATAAAAATAAATGGCAATAAGCAACAGTCCAAACCCCCACAACAGTACCTCCATTAATTCCATCAAACAAAAAGTAGATGTCTTTAAAACAGCCTGACGTGAATTTTGTCTGCAACACGGCAACAATAGCTTAAACACATTAAGTTGTCTGCTCCAGAGATGACTTTGCTCCTCATGTAGGCCGTGGCGGCCTCCGGTTTGGGGAATACTATATCCTTCACGTCATGGGTGATGCAAAGACTTGCTGGAAATAGCAGGCTGGAGCAAACATCTCTTGCTGGAAATAGCAGGCTGGAGCAAACTTCTCTGAGGTCTTGAAGAAGCTTCTTCACGCCTGTGAATGCCGCCCTGGCTTGGGTGATCCTGTGTAGTGAGGGAAGATTGAAATCGATGCTCCGTAGTAGCAAAGCTGGCCAGAGGAACGTGCATGACTCAGACTCACCATCCAGTGTTGATACTAATGTAACTTAGCAACAATGGCTCAAGGTTTGTTGCTCACCTGTTGGAGAGCTCTGTGGGATCCGTCTCACTCAAGTTGAAGCAAAACACCTTAGCCACAGTTGCCTTCAGACCCTCAGGAAATCCAAGAAATTGAATATTGTATGGGTTGCACAGTGGTGCATTGGTTAGTGCTGTTATCTTGCATTAAGAAGGTCCTGGGTTCACGTCCCTGCCTGGGGTCTTTCTGCAAGGAGTTTGCATGTTCTCCCTGTGCACGCATGGGTTCTCTCCGGGTAGTCCGGCTTCCTCCCACAGTCCAAAAACATGACTGTCAGGTTGACTGGTCTTTCAAAATTGTCTGTAGGTGCGAGTTTGTGTGTGCATGGTTGTTTGTCTTGTGTGTCTCTGTGTTGCCCTGCAATGGCAGTCTGTTCAGTGTGTATCCCGCCTGTTGGCCCAGAGACTGCTGGAGATAGGCGCCAGCCCCCCACAACCGTGCGTGGCTAAGTGGGTACAGAAAGTGGATGGATGAAGGGATGAATATTGCACCTTCTCGACTGACCTTCCAGATCCTCGTATTTAGCTAGAAGTTCAACACCCTTCTTCAGCATCTCTACTGCGCTAACTTCATCAGACCAGATGGGGAGTCTGTCTTTTACCCCATTATGCTAGACCTGACCTGTTACACCTCCAACTGAAGAATTCTAATTTCTGTACACATGTCTGTACCAAGCTCAGACTTAAAGCCAAACTGATTATCTGATTTTTTAAGGTGTCATTAATTCTGTCCAGCAGAATTCTTCCCAAGACTTTTGAGAGCATGCTAGCCAGAACAATGAGCATACAGTTATCCATTCTACCAGCTCTCCCACCCTTGTCTTTCATCACTGGGACACAAGTATCTTAACTAAATAATCTTTTTACGTGACAGTTTCAGCTTCCTGCTCGGGGCCTTCTTCCTGAGCCGTCATCTGCCAGAGCGATGACGAGGTGTATATCTGGTATTCCCCTTGTGTGTCATGTTGGAGTGGCACATGGAACTATCAGGTCCATGTTGACGGTCACTCCCACTTGTGCTGGATGTTGATGGCTTCTTCTTGAGGAGAGAGTCCAAGGTCCTTGTTAGTATGTACATCCCTCATCCCTGTTGATGGACGGTTTTTCTTTTCTGATTGTGAATCCTTCTGTATTTGTCACTTTCGTTCCCTACTGTGAGTGTTATTACAGTCCATAATGTGGTTGTTCCTTTTACCAGTGTTCAGCAATCGCCAATTTGGGGTCTTTTTGTCTGCCATGTTTTTTCTGTGCCTGGTGAGTCTGCCCTTCTCACACTCCTGCTGGTGTTCTTTGTTTCCCTGATGTAACCCTTATTTCACCAGAGGTATGGGATCTGGTTGTTGGCCTGGGTTTATTTGGGTGTACCAGCAGCTGTTTCAGTTGTTCAGTTGTGTAATGTCCTCTTGGTGCGTTTAGTTTTTTCGTGATGTTTTTTATCATGATGTTCTCCCCCTTACTGTTTATTTGTTTTGTTTTTTTGTTTGTTGAGTACTTATAATAGAAATCTTTTAGTGCAAGCCCCCACCAATTTTTTTTTTCACCATCTGCCACTGATCTAGACCACATGCCCAACCCACGTCAGCTGGCCCCTCCTGACATGGATCTCACCCTATCTGTCAGACATTACCAGGCCATTCTTCAGAGGAAACTCATTTTGGTCACCTGCATTTGTGATCTTGTTCTTTCAGTCATATTAACCTACAGCTCATGACTGTAGGTATGTGTTCCTGTGTACAATCTAGTGACATATTTACTCTCAACAGGGAGGGCATGGTGCAACAAACAGCATTTTTAATCACTAATACTCATGCTAACTCAGAACTCTGCTAATCATTGTGGATGTTCTCTAGCGGTTCTGTATCTAATATTTTAAAACAGCGAACATCATGTGGCACTGAGCGATGTCTTCCTGTGATAATAGATCTATAATGTAGTTTACTGGCGTGAAAGGGAACCAATCAGCAGCTTTTGTTCTTGCCCAGCTCTGATGTCATTGGCTGCTGCAACAGGACTAGAATTTGAGAACAACAAACCTGTAGACAGATGGTGGCTCTAGACTCTAGAGGGAGGGAGCACACAGATGTCCAACAGCAGGATCAGTTTCACTAAATCACAGGTTTAGTCCCCTCATCCAAGCCCCGCCCCCTTTTCCTCAGTCTGTCTCCTCACAGGTAAACCTGGCTGCCAATCAGCTTGCGGCAGAGCATGTTGTTGTTTTCCTTTGACAGGTTGGGGTGAGATGGTTCAATATGACTAATTAACACTGGAAGCTGATGAGTGTGTGTGTGTGTGTGTGTGTGTGTGTGTGTGTGTGTGTGTGTGTGTGTGTGTGTGTGTGTGTGTGTGTTTGGGGGGGGCAGATGGAGTCTTAAGTGGTGCTAATATGAATAAATCCTGAACAAAAGGGAACATTTCAGATTAGACAGGAATATTTTCCCACAAACAGCAGGTGAACTAAACTTTGACCATTTCAAATGTCGACTGAACAGGTTTGATGTGATTTGTCTTCACTACTGGCAGAGCTGCTGTTACCACAGTTACCTGCTGTTTGTGAGACGCTGAGTGAAACTTCAAACTTGTGGTTTACACATCTAATTGTGTCTGTAAGAATTGTTTTGACCACACATTCTGTATTTGTTGTCTGAATAGTCTTTTATTATTCAGCTAATTGTCTACAAAATAGCAGCGTTTGTTATTTGCATAAGAAATGAATAATCATTTCATGGATGAAACTGTCTGACATGGTATACTTTCAATATCTGGACGTGATTACAAACTTGACCCTAAAGTATGCACAGGAGAAGAAGAAGAATGAATCACTTCACACATTTAAAGTTGATGACCAATAATGTTGTTATTGTTTACACTTCACATAAATAATAGATGGACCTTTTTAGATGCGTTGCAGGCTTGATATCGATGACACACAGACTGTCTCAGCTGTAATCCTGCACAACACGGAACTACACAAGCGCAGTACAACATGCCATATGGTGAGGAATCAGATTCTGTCCAGAGAGTCAGACAGGCAGCCAGTCAGACAGACAGGTGGGTTCAGTAGGTTAAAGCAGGTATGAGGCCAGATGGTATGCTCTGTGTGTGTGTGTGTGTGTGTGTGTGTGTGTGTGTGTGTGTGTGTGTGTGTGTGTGTGTGTGTGTGTGTGTGTGTGTGTGTGTGTGTGTGTGTGTGTGTGTGTGTGTGTGGTTTGTACACGAGTTTGAAAGCCGATAAATCATGTTTTTGAAATTTCTTAATTTTTAACGGATTTTTCTTGTTTAAGTTTTGTAGGAAAATACGTTTTAAAGATTCCTCTGATAGAATTGTTTATTAATCTTCCTCTCATGTGTGTCGCATAGCTAGTTTTAACATTTAGCTAATGAACTCGGTGCACTCAGCCAAATGTTTTCATTTTTTTTGTATATGATTTATTTTTAACTTTTTCCACAGTTACATCACATCCACATACCTACACACTAAAATAAAATAAAAGAAAGAAAAATAAAAGAAAAAAATAAAAATAACAAATAGGCAACCAACGTGTGGCTATGCCAGCGATAGCTCTACAAGGCCGAGGTTAAGTGTCCATGTCGAGTGTCACAGAGGTCACATGGTCTTGGAACGGCCTCCAAATTTTGGCAAAGTCGGTTTCCGAGCCCCTCAGGATGAACCTTATTTTCTCTAGTCTCATAAAATAGAGGGCATCTTTAATCCAGCGGGAGTGGGTCGGTGGGTGAGGGTCTTTCCAACTCATCAGGATACCTCTCCGTGCCAATAGCGTAAGGAAGGCAACCAGATCAGCAAAGTGAGATGCAAGGAGTGACCAGCAGGTAGCACCCCAAATAAAGCTGTCAGTGGGGATCGTGGAACCCTCCAAGACACAATAAGTGAGAGTGAATTAAAAATAGTCCCAGAATTTTGACAAGGCATTGCAAGTTAAAAACATATGGGTAAGATTATCTGGACCCTGATTGCATTTTACACAGTTGGAGTTTGTACCTGGAAATATTTGAGCCAACCTGCTTCTGGACCAGTGAATCCTATGTACTACCTTACATTGAAGTGTGCAGTGCCTTGCACATATTGAGGAGGAGTGAATACACCTTAGGGCTGGTTCCCATTGGCTGTTATTAATCTCCATGTTAAGTTCCTCAGACCAAGCAACACGGAGGTGATCAGATCGCGCCACAAACATGGAGAGGCGAACATTATAAAGTTTGGATATCGCTCCTTTCTGGGAGGGTTTAATCTCCATCATATCATCTAGCATAGTGTTCACAGGTACAATGGGAAAACCCATGAAATATTTTCTGATAAAGTCCCTGGTCTGCAGCTGTGTAAATGAGGCCAAAAGGGCATCCACAAAAATGTCCTTCACATGGATCAGCCCGTGGCTCCTCCATACCACAAAAGTTTTATCTAACAGGGATGGAGGAAAAAGCGGATTCTGGTCAAAAGGTAAGTGCAAAGGTATACCCTGGGTTTTAATATAACACCTCATTTGAGACCAAATCTTAAGACAGTTTTTAACTATAGTATTGCTAGTGTACAAATGCTGGCTAACGTTTGAAGGGAGACACAGGAGAGAGAGCAAAGAGGCAGAGTCAGATGTGGCCTTCTCCAGTCACAGCCAAACTGGCTCTGTAGATTTGGTCTGACACCAAAATAGCATCGTGCGAATATTAACAGCCCAATAATAGTACTGAAAATTTGGAAGGGCAAGGCCCCCCAGGTCCTTACTTTTCTGTAGAAGGCTCTTGCGCATTCTGGGAGGTTTTTTGTTCCATTAGAACTGCAAAATAGAACTGTCAAGAGTCTGAAAAAAACTTTTTGGAATGAACACCGGGATGCATTGAAAGAGATACAGGCATCGTGGCAAGAAGTTCATTTTAATACAGCTAATCCTTCCTGCTAAGGAAAGAGGCAGCATAGACCGGCGCTGCAAATCCTGAGCCAACTGCTCCAACAGAGGGTCAAAGTTAGTTTTAAAAAGTTTAGAGAAGTCCTTGGTTGCAAATGTTTTCATTTTAAATCTCTAAACGGGTGCTAATGAATCTATCGCCACTGCCAACATCAAGTACCCGAGCTATTAACCACTGAACTGCTCTTTGTTTGCACTTTTAAATCCCTCCATGTCTCACACATGCTGACATGTTTCATCACTACTTTTTACACCAGCCATATAACATGCTTATGTAATCTCCACTGCTGTTTATAATGTCCTCTTGTAGTGGTTCGAATTCACGTCCAATTTATGCACTCTCATTCTAGACATGGATCTTTTGCAAAGGGCTTTTTGCTAATCGTTCAAAAACGAGTTCAAAGATTCAATAATTTACTCCTCAGACGATTTTACGTTGTGTGCCCCTGTTTGAAATCTGCACTGCTTGGAGAGGATTTTGTCACAAATTAATTATTTATTTCAAACATTTCCTCACTGGCATGTCTACTAGTGTTGTTACGACCTTCTTGGCACAATGAGTTCTTAAACCCTTCATTTGCCCTGAAGTGTAGAATCCAGAGACTGCTGCAGTAAGGCAAACTGAATTTTATTAATATAATCACAAACACAACCCTGGTTTCTTTTCTATGGACACACATGTGATCTCCTGTTGAATACTAATTAGTTTCTAACATGGGTTGTGTGTGTTTGGAGTCTTTCCTCAGCGAGCACATAGATCTGTTTAATAAAGTGTTAGATCGCTAGGTTTTAGTTTACGTTCATGCAGCGTCATCCAAAGTAAAAGTATGGGTTGTCATAACAAAAATCTCTTCTCTGGCCTCAGGTCACCTGCAGCAGGTGGACATGTGTAGCTTCTCATCCCACGGTCAGCTGGTGCACTTCGGCTTCTCTGCCATGTTTGGTTTTGGTGGACGGAGCCTGGCACGAGCAGAGAAGAAGAGATGGATGTCATCGTCACGGCGACGAGAGTATGCTCTGGTCAAGACGCTGGCCAAACTTCGGTGATTTTTTAAATGAGTTTAGAAATCACATTTGTTCTATTCAAAAACAGAATAATTTCTTTCACTTTCTCTCAATGCTATTGATCAGTCCAGAGATAGATCTATTCTAAAAGGCCTCACTTGTTTTTATTTATTTTCTCTCTGTTTCCATCAGACCAGAAGAATGTCAGCTGTCATTTTTACCTGCAGAGAAGTCGAACCACAGTTTGTTTGGACATCAGTGAGACACACACGTCTATTTTATTAAATGTGTCCTTACCCTTTGACTCTAGTTTCTAAAGAGTTAGAAAATCTTTTATAAAACAGCACCACCTCTTTGTTTTAGAAGGCTGAATATCATTTGTGGTGTTACTGGATAATTGTTTCAGCTTTTAAAGAACTGCAAATGTTCAGCTGTGCAAATAAACAAATAGAAAATGAATTTAAAATAATTAACGTTGATTTTATAATGATTTGGTTTCTCATCCAGTTGTATTTACTGGTTGTAAATCAGTTGGGTGTTTGATCTCTCCTCTTTCAGGGACCAGAATCAAGAGAAAGTAAAGGACTCAAAGTCAGGTGAGCGATGTATTTCCGATGCTCTCCTGTGAAACCTGATAGCCGATCTGGTGAAGATTTCTGTCTTTACTCTGTCATTCTGAACGACTGGTGCAGAAGTGGAAGACTCCTGGAGGACCAATCAGGGCCTGTATTTGAACATCAGCATAATGTCCATCCCCTGTTTGAGTCCACATGCTCCTCAAGGCCTGGCTCCCAACACCAGGTACATCAATCATTTGGTTTTTCCGACCCAACGCCACCGCTACAGTTTATCTCAAGATGTCCCTGCTTCCTGTTGCTCACCCTCTCTACTTCTTATTTGTGGCAGTTTGGCCAATGGCAGCGCTTCACTGACCGCAGTAGGAAATGCATCTAGGTCAGAGTTCATCAAACACCTGAAGAGATACAGCAGCTCTAGTGGGCAGGTGAGAGCCACTGGGGGAAGGTGTCAAACAGATTTTCTTCATCTCTCCAGCTTCATTAGTTGATTTTTAGAATTTTGTTGGTTAAAAAATGATCCAGTTATTATTCTTTTTAAACCTAGCCTATTAGCATCTCCTTATGCCTCTTCCATGTATTATGAAATATCTCTTTCAATTCAACTTAGCTGAATAACATTTATCAGTGATTCATGACTTTTTCCCACTTCCATGCCTAATTTACCTAAACACAGACCCTCATTTCTGATTAATTAAAGTGACAATGTGTAGTTTTACCAATAATCTCTGGAAATATCCATTAAAATGTTGTAAATGAATTAAAAGATGCCCAGTTTTTGGAAAATATTAGCGGTTTCATAACATATAACCATAAAAATCTGGTCTAAAATACATAGGAGCGGGTTCTAAGTCTCTGGGCGACGCCATATTGGATGCCATGTTTCCTTCTACGGAATCCCATGAGGACAGAATGTATTTATTGATTTGTAACAAATGGTTTCAAAACTTTCAGCATTTATAAACGTTCTTTTTGTACATTTACCTCTTCACTCATTGCTGGAGGTTGCACTCCCAGGGATTTCTGACCCTAATGACCATCCGTTGGTAAGGTCTTACTTGAACACAAAAATAATGCTTGCTTGCAGTGATTTAGGTATCTACTGCCCCCTATTGCAAGGGAAAATACACACTGTCACTTTAAAAGAAAAAAACACGTTTAACCAGCAACAAAATGTAATTTTGTCTAAATTAAGTTCTGTCAAACACAAACTGGATCCAGTCAGGATTTCTTTTTGTGAGTTTTCTTGTGACGTTTTTATCATTTCTCACAGGGGGAAAACCAAGCAACACTAGTTAGTAGATTAGCTTGGGTCAACATGGCCTGTTGTAACTTGTGAGACTCCACACTAACCCACTTTCTAAATATACTGACAATGTCTCGTTCGCCATCCTACAGAGTAAACAGGACAGTCAGCTGACCTACATCCTGTTAGCCTTCGTGTTAACGACCAACACGATGTTCAGGTGAAGCTCTGGACACATATCTGATTTAAGTCCCACATTTGAAGTTCACCTGCTGATCCTCTCAGGTGAAGGGTGTCTGCTGTGCTGTTTGTGCTTTAGGAGGTCAGATGGTACTTTAAAGAGAAGCTCGTCTGAAGATTCAGCACATTGTTTCCTCAATGGTGTCTGAATAGTAACAAAAATAGGAATGAAAATAGCTTTTTGAAAGCATATTTTGGGGATTTGGAAAGGGGGAAAAAATCATGTTTACTGAATAAAAATCTAAATATTCTGCAAGAGATGATATAAATCCAAACCCCTCTGAATTTTTATGTCAATATTATTATTATTATTTATAGCTTTTGATGCAGTTAACATACTATCTAACAATCTTTAGGCTTTTAGTGGACTGCATGTCTTTTATGTAGAGTTTACAATGTCACACTCTGGCTTGTGTGTCCAGGACTTTGGTCTCCAAGTTGGGCATATTAAAGTGCTTTTTTTTTTTTTTAAATGAATTGAAATCATAAAAGTTAGTTTATTGGCTGTAAAGCTGAGTTGCAAACACATTACAATACTTTTCTTTCTGAAGTAAACTAATGGATATTACTCGTTTTAATTTGTCTTTGAATAAACCATATAAATATGTATATTTTTCTTTTTTGTTAGTTTTCACCACAGGACTTTTGGTTTAAGTGGAACATCAACTAGATCTTGATGGTCAGATTTATTTGAAAGGCTCTACAGCCATAGGATCGGACTCTGTTGGTCTTTGCTTCCCCCTCTTGGGACCTCATGGTATTACAGCAGAAGAGCAGGAAGGAGCTCAGGAAGTCACTGCAGCCCAACAAGCTGCTTAACAAGGGTTTAGCAGGCCTCTCTGTCTTCCTCATTTCAGTGTGATACATGCATGCACACACACACACACACTGACCCTCTGATTGTCTGCAGTTCAGCTTCCCCTTTGTGGAGACACATGCAGTGTCAGCAGTGAAGATCCGTCCCTGCTCATTGACTGGCTGTTTTGACGAGGAGAGTGAAGAGGAGGGAGACTCCAAAGACACACCAATCATCCAATCAGAGGAAGCTGCTTTTCCCTGGAACATCGATGGAGAGCTGGTGGAGATTGCACGTGAAGTGCACATCAGGTGAGACGGTTTGCTGTTACTGAAAAATAAATTTAGGTTTCTCTCAAACACAAAAGCTCCATCTGTTGACCCTAACCCTCAGGATTACAATGCAAGCTCAGATGAAAGCATCCCAGCTGTTTGTGAATCTGATCATAAACAAAAATTGCAATCAGATTTAAAATAATTTGCTACTGTTAGGTAATAGCAGCAGAAAATGATCGGACAGTTGGCAACAGCAAAATCTGGTTGTGAAAACATGTTTATTTACAGACTCCAAATAAGGCATGAATGATGATGATGTCATAAAAGGCCACTGAGAAATGTGTTTAATGAAAAATAAGTATATTCTTAAAGGTTCAGGTTCAGAAATGAAAAAACTGAAATTAATTTCTCATAAAAGATCTATTTGGTTTCTAAATTCAAGATTGAAAAACAATTGGTTGAATGTCTGTGGTGTGTGTGTGTGTGTGTGTGATCAGGATCCATCCAAGGCTCATCACTTTGTACGGGGAGGAGGTGGACGAGGCCGAATCCACCGTCACCTGCAGCTGCATCTGACAACAACAGGGGGCGTTGGTGTTTGTGCTATCTGGGACGGATGTCACCATGGTAACCAGACTAAACAGCTTTTCCTGCATCTTTGTGGTTCCCATAAAAGTGGTTCCTAATCCAGAAATGAAATTTACACGAGAGAAAAACTGTTTTAAGGCTTTCTGGTGGGAATAAAGCTTCATTCTGTTTCTAACTGAAGCTGCTTCCGTAATTCTGACATTCTTTATTATTAGGCGATGGACCCATGACCGTTTTATAATAAAATCAATGTTTACATTTTAATGACCAGAATTTTTTATATCTCAAACTGTTGTGATTTTCTCTAAACTGAGTCTGTTTCTGCTAATATTGTTGCATCAAACGTTACCAGACTGAACCTGTGTGTAAATACAGCAAAAGTTTTCATTTTATGAGTTTTTTTTAAATAATTATTTTATGATAATACTGTAATCATGAGAAAAAACAAGCAGCTGCTTAGATAAAAATCTTTTTATTTTGATAAAAATGTAATGAAACCAGTGGAACTCTCCAGTGCATTAAATATAGCTGATAAAATGTATTATAAACACTTGTGGGACATATATTTGTAAAACCTAAAAAAAAGGAAAATATTTGTTTAACACTTTGCATTCACAGAATACAAAAAGAAAAAATAATATTTGATTTAATAAATGTTTGTTTCAAGTAATCATCCATCATTCAGTCCTACTGTTTATTTTCTTGCAGATTTTGCTAAATTTTGACATTTTCACGCTGCAGATTTGTTTATAATGTAGTCACTTGAAAAGCACTGCATAAATTAAATTAAGTTAATAAGAGTGGCCATGTCATTATTGTCACCAATAAAGGCTTTCCAAGACTCAGACTTTCTGCTCCTATGTTTTTACGTCCTTCCTTATAATATCTGCAGCTGTTTCATGTTCCTACAACTGATGCTGAAAACAAGCTAAAGAGCAAAAAGCAGCATGGTGCCCGTTACCCAGCATCACTTTATAACCATCTTCAGAGTGCAGCAGCAGTATTACTTCCCTTTTCCTGCAGCTCCTTCTGTCATTATCCAGAGAGGTCTAATGACGGTGTTAAATGATGCTACACAATCAGTGAGTCTGTGCTGTTTCAGCAGGTAAACACGATGAAGAGAATCACAAACTAAGAAAACGTGTTCAGAAGTCAGGATTCCTTCCCCTGAGATCGCCTGAAAGTAATTTTGTTTGGTTTGTTTCCTCCTCAAA
This sequence comes from Nothobranchius furzeri, assembly GCF_043380555.1. Classification (NCBI taxonomy): domain Eukaryota; kingdom Metazoa; phylum Chordata; class Actinopteri; order Cyprinodontiformes; family Nothobranchiidae; genus Nothobranchius; species Nothobranchius furzeri. The sequence continues at coordinate 29,899,933 of NC_091754.1, read as the reverse complement.
GTTAATTCACATCTCAGGAAGCCTCGAGCCCTTCTCGCTGGTCCAATATCGACAGTTTCAGATTCATCCATCCGTCCAGTGCTGCAGTCTTTTTCAAGACTTTAAATAAGTTATTTTCTTTGTGACAGAACATTTGGTAGAATAGCTCAGGAGGCGTCCATCACCGTCCATCATGAGCGTCCTCTTAAAAAAGTCTCAGTGTGAGCTCCTCTCACGGTGAGAGGTCAGAGGCCACGGTCCAGGGCAGCAGTGGAGGCTAGGCAGAGCTCTTCCTCTTGTCGTGTTTAGGAACATAGTCCCAGCTGTCCCTGTTGAACTCCTGCTGCTTCTGGAAGTTTCTCTTAAAGAAACCAGCCTGAAAATCAGGCAGGGAAACAGGCATGAAGCTGGGTGCTTGTGATGTTCGACAAGATGAGCCATGGATCATCCACCTACCTTCCACAGGCACCAGATTAGAGCCGCCAGTATCATCAGGCCCAAAACTAAACTCACAACGATGATGGAGATCTTCACAGCCGTTGAGGGTTTCTGGGTAAAAACAGCTTCCACCACCAACTGAAAATATACCACAAAACGTTTTACAGGTTGAATCAGTCATTGGGTCTCGTGTGTGCTCTGATTGGCTGACGGGTGTTATACCTGTGTCACAAGTTGAGAATTAATGAGGACAGTGTGACGATCTTCTTTAGGAGATAAAATCCTCGCCGTGCTCTCCAGCTTCATGATACCGTGACGACCCTGACGTAAAACCAAACACCAGGTGTTAATGGGTTTGCGAGATTTATAATCTTCAAACATGAAAATTAATCTGCCAGGTTTCCTCAGCCCACAAAAACTTACAGGCGCCTGCAGCAGAACAGCAGGGTTCAGGTTGACCTCCAGCTGTATGCTAGCATCTCCTTCTGCATCCAGGTTACCGAGATGACACACCAGCTGCTCACACAGCTCATCTTTGTGTCCACAGAACTACACACACACGTTTCACAGAACCAGTGTGTATTCAGAGTAATAAAATATTTCAGTTTTTATTTGAAACAAATCTATTATCAGAATGAAGCCTTGGTTACCATGGTGCGTGTGGAGGTGGGGGAGAAGAAGAACATGAGTTTCCTGATGAAGGAAGCTCGAGGGACATCACAGTCCTCGATGACCGAAACGGATGTGTCGCTTATCGAACACGAACCATGTGACGACTGCAGGAAGAGATGATTGTTAGCGTGATTATCTCCTCAACTCATGATGTGAAGCAACAAAACAAAACCTGCCACTATTACACCAGCTTCACTTTAAAAACACTTCCTTCAGTTTTTCGCCTGCTTGCTTGTCCCAGCTGGGCTCCACCCTGGGCATCAAAGGAACTACAAACACTACTAATAATTTCTGTCCTGACCAAACTTTCCACTGCAGTTGCTGCCGGGGCGTACCTTCCAGTCGATGACCTGCATCAGCCTGTGCCGGTACGGTGCCAGGATCTTCGGCAGTGCAATGCCCACCACGGTGTTTACAGCCCTGCTGGGACCCGAGTTTATCACCTAAAAACAACCAGAGTTTAGATAAAGGCTCTGAAGTGTCATCACATACAGCAGATGATTGGTATGTTACAGTTCACTCCAACTGAGTCATGTTCTGCTGACAACTTCTTAAAATTAAGAAAGCGTCTCCACTTTCAGTTCCCTCATAGAGTCAGCTGCAGGCTTTTCACACATCCGTGTAGAAACTAAACAAATGCAAGCTGGCCTACATAAAAAGATGCCAGTCTCATATTTTACATTTCTTATTTCATATAGAGATTTTTTTAAATGAAAAACAGTGAGATAGTGTGAAAATGTGACGTAAAGGTGCATTATGTAGAAATGAAGTGAAAAAGTCATCATGTGATCAAATTTGGTTACTCCAGCCACTTTAAATGATAAATGACCCGCACTTGTATAGTGCCTCTCAGAGTAAGGACTCCAAAGTGCTTTACACTACAGTGTATCATTCATCCATTCACGCACACATTCACACGCTGATGGTGATGAGCTATGATGTAGCCACAGCCGCCCTGGTGCGCACTGACAGAGGCGAGGCCGAAACATTGGAGCTGCAGTATTAGCTCGCAGGAGACATGGCAACTCCACACTTACTGATGGTAAACAGGAGTTACGTCCCTCCTTAGTTTGTTTTGAAAGGAGAAAAACTGACAATCCCCGCAGCCAGCTGGTTATGAAGCATGTTTCAGTATAGCCTTCCTTCCAAAAATGACTGAAACATTAGACTCTTTTGGGATTTTCTCTCTGTAAAATTATCACTACATTCTTACATACTGCACCTTTAATTAGCTATGCACTGATTGTGGTTTTGAAGGCTGATACCAGTTTCTAGTTCTTTTACAGGTCTGATTTGCTGATAGTCCGAGAACTATATAAAAAAACTCAATTTCATTTTTATTATGATTCTTGGATCATTTTTCATTTTTGAAACTGAAGACCTCAATGTGGAAGAGCTGTTGTTGCTAGAGTGAATTAGCACTTAGCTTAGGGAGTAGGGATGCACCGATAACGATAAAAGTTAACCGAAACCAATGCAGTTACCTTAAAGTGGCTTTACTGTAACTTGTCATTTCTGTTCACCTAATATTTTAGTTTTGTGATCATTTCTATATATATGTGTGTGTGTGTGTGTGTGTGTGTGTGTGTGTGTGTGTGTGTGTGTGTGTGTGTGTGTGTGTGTGTGTGTGTGTGTAGGTAGGTAGGTAGGTATTATCTACCTCACAGTCTTTTCCTGTTGAAAGCAGAGAAAAAAATAAAACCTGTATTCCAATTCGTTGCATCTTTTTTTGTGGTAGAAGTATCGGTATCGGTAATCGATTTTGGAGAGTACTCTGATCCGAGTATCGGTTTGGAAAAAAGTAATATTGTTGCATCCCTATTAGGGGGATTAGAGTTTTCATTAGAAGCAGAGATGAGTTTTCAACAAACAAGTTAGACGAGTTTTTATGATTTCTAGGGGTTTTCTTGTATTTTTTTGCTGAGTAGATTTAAAGAAACCTTAGAACCAGACTCACGTTGTATGTGTAGTTGAATTTTTCTGGGTAGCAATCAGCTGGAATCAAATCTTCATCTCCAAACACAAAAGAAGTGGGAGTCACAAAACTGCAAATACAAAAGAAGAAAGAAAATCTGTTTTTCTCATGTTTTATATATATATATATATATATATATATATATATATACACACATACATATATATATATATATATATATATATGCATCTATATATATATAGATACACACAGATAGATAGATAGATAGATAGATAGATAGATAGATAGATAGATAGATAGATAGATAGATAGATAGATAGATAGATAGATAGATAGATAGATAGATAGATAGATAGATAGATAGATAGATAGATAGATAGATAGATAGATAGATAGATAGATAGATAGATAGATAGATAGATAGATAGATAGATGATAGATTAAATCTTATTTAGTTCTCTTTAACCCAAATTAATTTATATTGAAGTTTACATAACATTAAAAAAACAACAACATTATCATGAATTGGTAGTGTCTCACCCATGGATGCTGACACTGACTCCATATTTAAGAGGAAGGACGAGCATCATGGCGTTGTCATGGAGATACTCCTCCCTCTCATAGTTATCACTGCAGTGACAAAAATAAGGAAACTTTTAAAGAAAATAACAGCAAACGTCTCCTCTTTCCCAACTTCGTCTTACCTGCTGGTGTTGATGTGAATGTGGGCGTCTCCAGGTGTGCTGTTCTGACTAATGTCCAACAGGAAACTAATATTCATCTTTAAGAAATAAAACAACCAGATTTGTTTTGTTTTAATGATTCTTTAACACACACAGTTTTAGCTTGAATCTGTTTGCAAGAGAAACTTTGATATTTCAACAGATTCTTTCACAACATCTTTATAAGGAAATGAGGCAAGAGGAAGCATAAGAACTAAAGGTCCAGACGGTCTTTGACCTTTGGACTGCTGGATGTTTATAACTGGACCGAAGACCAACGATAAATATTTCATTTTGTAATTCATGCGAACCAGAAAATTTATATTCGTTTTGGTGCACAACAGCGAGGTCACAGTAAAGTTACCATTAGAGGAAGCCATGATTTTATCTAGTGTCCATCTGTGTCACTTTACTGTAATACACCACAGAGCCCCTGAGTGCAGCTAGTGTTGGTGTAATAGACAGAAAGCGTGTGATTGGTTGTTTCTTACCTGAGTGTGGGCTGGAAGGACAAGGCTGTTGATGTTGCATTGAACGCTCACGTCCGTAGCGTTAACCTCCTCTGTGACATCACATCTGATCCCGTTGTCCTGCTGCTCTCACACACACACACAGAAAGAGAGAGAGAGAGTCTGTTCTGATGCTGTTCTGCTTACTAAACCAGGAAGTGCAGGACAAGAGCTTGCTCACGTTCTGCAGCACTTTGATGTAGTGGATGTGTTTTGGGAATCGCAGCATCAGCCGAGGCATGAAGGCATCGTCTCCGGCATTGAGCAGAGAGGTTTTCAGCATAATTTGTCCAGATCCCAGAGCAAAGAACTTCTGCTGACTGATAAGAAACAAGATGGTGAACAACAGCAGAACATTTGGAACTATTAGGCAGTATACGTGTGAAAATACGTGTGAAATTTTCAAATTAGTCTCGTGTGACAATTTCGTAGTTCTCATACAAATTTCATAGAATTTACTTTCCCCTTTTGCGGCTGCAGCTGGTTCTCAAGGACTAGCGTCGCCTGCTGCAGGCTGAGATCAACTTAGATTCTGCTGAGATGTCAGACTTAAAGAATAAAACTGATATAAAAAGCTGTACCAGTAAGTCTCTGTGACATTTGGACACAACCATCAAGGAACAGCCTCTGTCCTGAAATATAACATTTATAAACAGAAAAGCTAAATGCTAAACCCAGCAGAGCCTGGACTAAAGTTATTGCTGCCTTTCTAAAACTTTTCAAATCTCACGTATTTCATTATGGTCCCTACAAGTGTGACTAAGCAAACTTTTTTGATTTTCAGCAGCAAAACTTGGTTACATCTTCTTCCAGCTCTTAGAGAGTTCAGATGCTTTTTTCCTCCTCTCCTCCCTATCTTATCCTAAGGCTCTTTGTCTGTCTTTGTGTGTACGGCGCTTCTGCATTTTTTCTGGAAACTGGAAATTATTAAAAATGGATCGGGTCATCTGGTCTCTCAACGTGATTGACAACATTTTTTCAACGATGAGAACGGAAGAAGGGGCTCCCGGATGCCCCTCTGGGACAGAGCCAGCTGGGCATATCATGGGCTCCTGGAAACAGTGGAACCTGATCTGCCTCTCTCAACTGTCTGTAGAGGATTCTGAAGACGTCTGGATATTCGTGGTGTTGGTGTCAGGTTTCGTGCTGTTTGGCCTGAGCAGTTACCTGGCTTATTGGAAAATTAATGAGCTGACGAGGAATATTGGCTCAATCCCGGAGCTCAGGGATGGATTACACCGCGCTGTGAACGCACAAACTCATATAATCGTCGAGAAGAGTCGTAAGCTTGGAACTTTGACTGAAATTCAGACTCTGGCACAGATGGTGGATTCAATCAAGGAGAAAGTTGATGGGTCAGCACGGATTGGGATTGATTAACTACGCCATTACTGGATTTGGAGGGGTTGAGGACCAATAGAACCCTAAGACAGAGAGGAAATTATCTCTGTCTGGCCCCAATACAATTTCTTATCTGAATCTGGTGCCCTTGAGCCTTTGAGGTTGAAATGATTACTCCCCCTCAGAAGAAATGTGGAATGCTGCCGTCGCCATGGTAACTCTGTCTCCCTATCCCAGCCTGGGCGGGACTGCGACCGGTGAAGGCCGTTGAATCGTTTCCAGAAGTCACTGTGCTCTCTAACCCAAATACCTCCTTCCCCTGTCCAGACTGAGGTGACGAGCGCTGCTTATCGTGGCTGCATGCACTGATGTGTGGAGAGTCCCCAACCCTACCTCCCCACCTAGTGGACACTTATGTTGTGTAATGTCTGAAGTCTGTTGCAATTCTGTCTGAGGTGTTTTTGCATAGCAAAGCTGCCCTCCCTGTGGAGGGTAACTCTGAAGTGCCTTTTTTTCCTCCACCTGACCCAATCCTCATGTAAACCCTCTGATCTCTATTAAGGTAGCATGACTCGGGTTGCGAATGACCACAGTCACCAATTATTGTCATGTGTCTATAAATGTATGTACCGGTATGTCTGATCTCAGAATTGTGTGTACTGAAACTCTAATTTCCCTCTGGGATTAATTAAGTATATTTGAATTGAATTGAATAGAATTTGAATCCAGAAGAAGTTTTGTTGGTGGTGTGACGCTTTAGACTTTTGCTTTTCTATTACTCCATCAGCAGCACATGACAGCAGCACAGTCGGGCTGGAGCCAGGATCTAAGCAAACTGCTAACTGATGTTGGAAATGATTCCTCCCGAGTGTGTCTGCAGCTAATTACCATCATGTGTTTTTGGGGAAATTATCTGTGGTGTTCATTAATATAAAAAAAAAGCTGAATGATTAGTTTTGTTTGACTCCAACATAAAACGCAGCTCTGCCATGATCTGTGTGAGAGACTTCTGACTAAACTTTAAAAATAACTTTGCTCATGGTTTGGTTCATCCCCTTGGGTTTATTTCTTAACAGTTCACACTGACTTCCTGCTGGATGTGTGTGTTGTGTGTGTGCTCTTACTGTGGCAGCACTAGTTGACCTGACAGCTGCATGTTGGTGGAACAGTTCACCAGGGAGCAGGAACGAGCAAACTGCGTCTGACGGAGGAGCAGAAGCAGAGTGTTTATGGAGCCAGTAACAATGAACGAACACAGCAGTCATAACTCCCTCACTGGTGATGCTACACACTGATTCTATGACCTCTGATCCCCTGACCCCAGAGTTGCAGATGATTAATAATGATGAACTCATGATCCAGCTGTGAGTTCCTCTTTGTTAACAGTTTCTGCTCTGCAGAGGGGAAACAAAATGGAGCAGGACGTTAAGTTAATGTGCTGCAGATGAGACATCCGCAGCTGCAAACACATCTGGGTTAGCAGGAAGGTGTCTTACTGTGCCTCTGCCTTCAGATGAGCTGTTCCTTTGTGATTCAGAGGTTGAAATCAAATGTTTTGGTAATTCTTTTGAATAAATATTTGCAACTCCCAACATCCTAGTTGAGGTGGCTTGGGCATCTGGTCAGGATGCCTCCTGGACGCCTCCCTGGTGAGGTTTTTCGGGCACGTCTAACCGGGAGGAGGTCTAAAGGTGGACCCAGGACACGTTGGAGGGACTATGTCTCTCATCTGGCCAGGGAACGCCTTGGGATTCCCCCGGAGGAGCTGGCCCAAGTGGCTGGGGAGAGGGAAGCCTGGGCCTCTCGCCTTAGGCTACTGCCTCCGCGACCCGACTCCGGATAAGTGAATGAAAATGAATGAATGAATGAATGAATGAATGAATGAATGAATGAATGAATGAATGAATGAATGAATGAATGAATGAATGGATGAATGAATGAATGGATGGATGGATGGATGGAACTCCCAACATTTTCTTTTCTCTGAAAACTGAACCTAAATCCTCACTAAAATCTACGATCCCCTCCCTGCCGTCACAAAAAAAAAATAATAATTTTGCCTTTGTTATACACGTTGCTGAAAATATTTACTATATGCTTCCCCAGTAACACATTCTGCTGTATTCCCTCAATATTTTACTTTTAATGAGGAGTTTTTAATTTCACTTTATTTATAAAGCCCTTTCCACAACCTTATTGGATGCCCAAGGTGCTGGACAATGCAACAAGAAACAAGTACAAGTAAAACTATAAAACAGCCATAAAAACATAAAAACTAATTAAAAGGCCGCATCACATGCAGGACAACGAAGCCATGCTACGACATCTACTGTTAGAAAGCCATGACATAAAAATGCGTCTTCAAACGGGACTTAAAAACCAGCAAAGAAGGTGACCGGCACACGGTTAAAGAAAAATCACCCCGTGACTTGTACTTAGAACGTGGAACAGTTCCCTATCAACTGAGCAGAAGGTTCTTGATAGAGCATGACTATTCAAAAGGCTAGCCAAGTAAGAAGGAGCAGTTCCAGAGTTAGCGCCTTGAATTTTGCTCTGAAGAGCACAGGGAGCCAGTGCAGACATTCCAGCACAGGAGTAATGTGCTCCCTGCGTGTCGTGCCTGTCAATAACCTGTCAATAACCTGTTTTTCCAAAGTCAAGTTTTGACCCCTGCAGTTTTTACCACCCAAAAACTATATTACGCTATATTAAATTGACACTGGTTGAGCTCTAGGACCAAGCAGAAAACAACCATTTGTGTTCAAGCCTGTTTCCCATTAGAGCATACTGTAAAGATACACCCCCCGTGTCCCCCCCCCCCCCACTTCTAAAGTGAAAATTACGTCCATGCACTGCACCCTGACTTAAGCCTAATTTATACTTGTCATTCAGCTCCACGAGGGAGAGACGCACGGAAGGAGACAATTTGCCCTCATCCTTCTCAGTCTCCTGGAGAGTGTTGCAAAGCAATTCCCTGTCAGGACAACAGAGGGCGTAGCGCTGTTCTGTGGTATCCTGTCATGTATTCGGTCCAAGATAGTGTGTTTATATTGTGGGTTTTTTGAATTTAAGAGACTTTTTAACGCAAGCAAATTTGTCCCTCATTCTCTTCCACCTTTTCATGCACTCGTCACCTCTAAACCCATGTTTCTCGTCATTTCCATCCACGAATAAAATTCACTCCAGTCACGGGGAATAAAATGTTCATACTTTTAGAGTTTTTCCATGAAGTATTCATCAAGCTTCTCCGTGTCTGCCGCTAGATATCCTTGGCTCTCTTTATGTTTTTGAGGGTGCAATGGTGGCGCTGCAGGCAACAGCAGAGTCCTAGCCAATCACAAGCTTGCATTCTCCGTATTGACGGATGGATGTCTAGAAAAGAGAGCTCGACTCCGTCCGTCCTTGCGAACCTGTCGGAGAGCCCTCGAAAGGACGGATAATGGTGTTGCGTGTGTCCGTCCCGACACAGACGGAGAAGTATAAATTAGGCTTTAGACCGGCATACAGTGAATTACAATAGCCCATTCTGGATAAAACCAAAGCATGAGTGACAGACTCCAGGTTAACTCACAACAGCAGCGGCTTAATTCTAGCCAAGCGGCGTAGGTTAAAAAAGCATGACCGCACAGCATAGTTAATGTGCAAATAAAATCGGAATCCATTTTCACACCTAAATAGGTAATGGTGATGTTCACATTAGCAGCCAAAGGTCCTAGTTCTACATCAGGGCTGGTATTATCTGCGGTACCCGCAGAGAAAACTATGACCTGAGTTTTGTCATCATTCAGACACAAAAAGTTAGAGAGCATCCAGGTTCTAATATCCCTTAAGCAGTTTAATAGGTTTGAAACAGATCCGCCTGCCCCTCGCTGAAGGGGAACGTAGATCTGGCAATCATCTGCATACAGATGAAACTTTACTCCAAGATGCCGAAGGAGAGGCCCCAATGGACCTAAGTAAATGGCTAACAGCAGAGTACCCAACACAGAGCCCTGCGGTATTATGCTAGTGAGACTGGCAGTTTAATGTGTTATAGACACAACACTGCTGTGAAGGTCCTAATGTGTTGCATTAGCTGTTACCTGGTTGCTGATGGTGTTACGATGGCCTTCACTTTGCTGTAAAATAGGCTTCAAAAGAGGAAAACTTCTAGAGACTTTGTGGCTCCTTGTTTCTCTCAGACCATAAGAAACCTGGAACTGAACCGGCGTATAAATGTCCTTCACATCTTTCTGTCAGGAAACAAGAAGGAATTAACACCATCAGCATCTCTGTAGCCACCTAAGCTAGTGATAAGCATGCTTTGTTGTTCGCGTTTTACCTTCTGATATGCCACATGTGTTGTGCAAGTAGTGTGGCTGTGTCGCACTTTGACATGTCCCCGGATGCTGTTTGACGTTCCATTACCGTGGAAATAGAAACGGTGAGGGAAGGACGGTTTGTGAAGAAGGTCAGAGGTCAAATTATACTGCAGATCTGAGGAGAAAAGAGTCACTTAAACATTTAAATACACATTTTCAAACATTTACAACAATAAAGAACAGATTTACTGGACTCCAGGTAGAAACACTGAGCCTTACCGTACCTATGAATCCTCTGAAACGTCTGGAGGATACAGTGAAGCAGATGGTAACGTTGAGGCAAACAGTTTGAGTCCTATGATTTCTGCACAGTGCCACTTGCTGGTCAATCTGCTCAGGCAGCAGCAGGGATGCATTCACCTGAATGACCGGGCGGGTCCTGCAGATTAGTCACAGGAGCCGTTACGGCTTAGTGAAACAATTAGATAGTCCTGTTTCTCCTGCAGTAAAAATCAAATCAGGAAGCTTCTTTATTAAACCCATGTCACCGGTGTGAATTTACCTGAGGACCACGGCTGAGTCTGAGAGGAACGCACCAACTGCCACATCTGCTGAGAAACAATCTCATCTGATTAAAATCCTCCACAGAGAAGAGAACTGTAATGATGCTGTGAGATAATAATTCACCCACCCTCGTAGCCATTTTCATCTATGTCAATACCAGAGTTTAGTGACTGTCCAAACATCCTCAGGTCATGACCCAAAGAGGACCCAGTGATCCTCTGAAACACACACACACACACACACACACACACACACACACACAAAGCACCATAATGATATTTTGTTTTACTGGTTAAAGCACAAAGTACATAGTGTAAAAAAGTTAATTAGAAGATCTAATTAAATAAAAACAACCGCATATCAGGTGTAAATATTCCCAAAACTTTCTGAATCAGTCATTTAGTTGAAAGTTGAGTTTTACCTGTGATGGAGTTGGTGAAATGCCGTCCTTCCTGCCATTGTAGATGTAAATGGCTCCTTTGAGGTTGTCTTCCTGTGGAGCTCCAACCACAACATCTACACACACACACACACACACACACACACACACACACACACACATGCACCAGTGTTTAGTGTGTTTTTACCAAACCAGTGTGTTTTAATACACTAGCAGATATTTGTTAGCCTGGCAAGCCAGACTAAATAAATGTATTATTTAGTCTGGCAACGTTCCATTGACGGCTCTCGGTTGTGGGGCGGGTTCTACCATTGTCTTTCAAATGATCTCCGCATGCTACTGGACAATGAATGTGACATACTCTTGTTTCACTCTGTTGCATCATCCCACCCACCAGGCATATAGAGTGCCCTGATTGGCCCACAAAGCGGATAAAGCTCTGTGATTTGTTCACTAAGCAGATAGAGCACTATGATTGGCCCACCATTATGGACCAATCACAGCTCTTTATGTGTTTGAAACCCCTCTAGAGAGCTGTGATTGGCCAGCCAGAATGCTGTTGGGGCTGCAGAGGTTCCAGTGGAGCGTTCCTAGACCAAACTTTGCAAAGCAAGAATGTGGTCTAGTTCACTAGGCTAGATATTTGTTTCATTGCATCATGATGTGCTTGAAAGGGGGTGCTTTATTTTTCCCCATGACAGACCTAAATCTATTTGCTTCAATTAAACCAAGTAATTGTTTGTTTCATGCAAAGGTTCACTTTCTGTTTTGTTACTATTTCTGGAAAGCTGCAGTAGAGTTGTCATGGCTCTAATCCAGCTGGAAACTATTCAGGGCAATTATAGCTTTTAAGTATATTATAAACATGACAAATCGCCAGTGCAATCCTTTCATATATAACCTGAGTTTATCAAAGGGCTCTGAAAGGTTATTTTTACCCTCAGCAAAGTGAGAGAGGCTATTTAACACACATAAAAACTTGTTCTAACACCTCACAGGACATCCCTAAAAATACACCTTCACCCTGTCAGAAGCCATTGGGTAAACATAACCAAGTTTCATTCAGATGTGTACCTCCAAAAGGCCACACATGTGTCTGTGTACACATATATGACCCCACAACATGAGCAATAAAAGCACACACGGCTTTTTATCTCACTGTGGCAGATTACAGGGCGAGCTGAGTTACAGTTTGTCATTACAGTTTAATGAGCTTAATAACACACTCCACCCCTCACACACACCCACACAGATGTGAGTGAGGGGGTCTTGTGTGTGTGTGTGTGTGTGTGTGTGTGTGTGTGTGTGTGTGTGTGTGTGTGTGTGTGTGTGTGTGTGTGTGTGTGTGTGTGTGTGTGTGTGTGTGTGTGTGTGTGTGTGTGTGTGTGAGAGTGATGTGTTGAAATCACACTTTATTATCAGAATGTTGTGGAGAGTGGTGATCTTTGTGAGCTTCAGCAGAAGCTGTGGTGAAGTAAAAAAAATTAAAGAGACCTGACTACTTCAGAAAATTACCACTTCTGTAGTGCCCTGGAGCTAAAGCGGCTAACCTACAGCTTTTTAAATGACGTTCCTCAGTGTTTGTACTAGCAGCATTTACCATTTGCTGTGTTTTGGTAGCAGGCGATGAGTAAATATTGTTAATATCATAAGAAAAATGCAATTTTTCCTCATTGTTGAAGGAGACTGAGTAAACGATGGAATGGTAATATGTTAGTTTGGCAGCAGCTTTTTTTGTTTTAGCTGTTAACTAATTTATGTTTCATCAGTGCAGGTGTGTCATTACCTGGGTAACCATTGTCATCCAGGTCCCCGAGGGTAGCGATGGTCTCCCCAAACCGGGCAGCGAAAGAGTTGCTGCCTTTCAGCTGGAACTCTGCCTCCTTCAGCTTTGCCTACGAGAGTTTGTGAGGATTCAGACAATCTGAACTGTCAGGAAATATTGGATCAAACCGTAAAATTTGTCTCCCGTTATATTCCTACCTGTCCGTCGTTGATATACACATGCACTCGTCCTTCCTCTCTGGTGACGCCCGTTGCCATGGGAGCACCAACCAACAGGTCCGATAAACCGTCGGCGTTCAGGTCCACCACACACACACTGGAGCCAAAATAAGATCCCAGCTGGACAAAGACACACCTGTTATAGACCCACTGTTTACAAAGATGGCCGTTAATGATAAATAACTTCTTACTTCCATTCCAGACACTTCTGAAACCACCTGCAGCTTCTCATTGATTACCGAGAAGATGAAGACCTACGTGATGAAGACACTGGCTTTAATCACCAGATAACACACAGGCTAGGACCATGAAAATCCCAACTAATCATGGTTTTAGAGGCACTCTTACTTTGCCCCTCTGGTTGTATTGTGGAGCTCCACCCACCACCTCCACAGAGGAAGGACTCAGAAAGTGACCCGCTCCAACCGAGTAACCTGGAGCATGAGGACACAGAGTCAGTGCAGACAACAATGTCACATTCTTACTGTTCTGGTAGTTACGGTAGCAAAAAGACACAAACAGGTGTACTTTAGACCCCTGAAGTTTAGGGGCAGTTGTGTTGTTGATGATATAACAGGAAGGAAGCTTGTTCGCCGTTGCTGACAATACCCCACTCCCCAACAGAAACATCCTCCTTCAGACCACCAACTTCCTTTCTAGAGGGAAGTGGGTTTCATCACTCCCCACAGTGTGGTGAGTCGGGTTCCAGGAACAACAGGGTCAGAAATTACAAGCCAGTGAGTTTTAGTTTGACATCTCGGATGAAAGAAACCTGGTCGTAACCACGTTGGTTTGGGTTGAAGGGGTTTGAACCTAAAATGGAATCGACTGAGCTGAGGGAATTCTGTGACCATCTGCAAGTTTAGATGTGAAAAACTCAGGCTAAGACATCTACACCTCATGAATGCATATCCGGGCTGCATCTAGCTCAGGAATGTTTAGCAGAATGTCACACCTTTCTGAAGGACTTCCTTTTGTGAGGAGGTGCTGGGAGATGGTCTGTTCCTACTGCGTGAACCCTATGTCCCCTAATCATCTATGTGGAAGACCAGGACACCTAACTGGAACCTAAAACTACTCAGTCAGTCAAAATAAACATGTTGCAGCTAACTGGAACAAAAAGGCGGGTGGTGATGTAAAGCACATTAACACTGAAGTGAAACCCTTAAACTCAACAGTATTTTAGTTAGAATAAATATAACCTCCTCTAGATGGTTCGGTGTGGCGGGGTTTTCTTCTCTATTTGTTTTAGAAATAAAAATAACTTCTGAAAAGTGGTCTCAGAATTAGTTTGAGTCATTTTCATTGGCTGTGTGTGGATATTTTTATTACCCAGGTAGCTTCCGAAGCTGACCGCTCCGGTGTCGTCATCCAGATACACTGATATCCCTCTGCTGGTCATGTTGTAGACCAGAACTGAACCCGTCCAATAGGACGTTCCTGGTGCCCCAAAGATGATCAGATCCTAAGAAAAGGGAGCCTCTGGGTTTTTATATGATGCAATAATAGTTCTGTTTAATCAATGATCCAATCAGATCACTGACTATAAAACCATGATGCAATAAACATGTCACCTGTGTGTGTTACTGACCTCCGTCATGAAGTTGGAAATACCCGCCTGGCACGATCCATAATTCTCACCAAACTTCCTCTGGTGGTCTGAAAGAGAGACACAGAGGTGTGAAGGGAGGCAACCGAGGAGAGAATATACAAACGTTTGATTTTAGTTGGAATTTGTTTGAATACTGAGCCAGGTTCTGTTATTAAAGGGGAGTTTTCCTCTCCACTGTTGCTACATGCTTGTTTATCATGAGTATTGCTGTGAAGTTACTGACACAAGTCAGTGACTCCATGCATTCGGCTGGTATTCCTTACCTGGGAGACGTAACTAATTGGAATAATGAGCTGAACTCAGTGCACTGACAAGTAGGTTCAATTGGAATGTTTACTTTATAAAATTCCTTCAGGCGACTCGTGTGAATTGATGCTACATAACAAAACCGAATTGGATTGTTGCTTTCTTGCCAAAAGAAAACAACTGCAACTATTTTCTAAAATATTTGAAAGAGGCTTTGCAAACTACAATAAAAACACACTTTTCAAGTTTCAACTAATGAAAATGTGCCTGATGTGTGTGTCAGGGAGTGTGAGAGAGAGAGAGAGAGAGAGAGAGAGAGAGAGAGAGAGAGAGAGAGAGAGAGAGAGAGAGAGAGAGAGAGAGAGAGAGAGAGAGAGAGAGAGAGAGAGAGAGAGAGAGAGCACAATGTGAGTGACATTTTGAATTATGTTTGTACCTTTGTAGCAGGGTATCATGTGTCGGGGTGATGAAAGGTCATTTCCATAGAGATAACACACCCCGTTGGGTAGTTTGTTGTTTAGGTTGTCTTGCCTGGAGTAGTAGACGTTCTTCCAGCGATGAGCACATGCCTGAAAACACACACACACTCAAACTACATGTGACAAGGACTCACTGCTAAGTCACACGTTAGCAGTGTTGTTGCTCCCATGACCCATAACTGTGTGTGTGTGTGTGTGTGTGTGTGTGTGTGTGTGTGTGTGTGTGAGAGAGAGAGAGAGAGAGAGAGAGAGAGAGAGAGAGAGAGAGAGAGAGAGAGAGAGAGAGAGAGAAATTTTGTCAGCTCTGCTGCGCAAGAAGATGATGGAAGAGTCTGGGTATTAAAATCATCCTGATCACACCACATGTTTCTGTGGTTTCTACTTTCAGCTCTCTGATGTGTAAATAATTGCTTATCTGTGTCAGAACTGCTACAGAAACACTGGATGAGTGGGAAATAACTATTAAAGGGATTTAATAACTGTTGATGCGGGTGTTAATCAGCTGTTTGATCTTATCATAAAAACATTAAGTGTTATTTGTGAGGTGTGTGAAACTGAGTTGTATCATTTTTTATGTACCGGCTAAGGTTGATCAGGCTGGTCAACTATGGCAGCCATCTTTAATCAGATTAATCAGTTCTATCCATCCAACGAGTACTTTCTAAATCATTTTCTGAACTCCGTCCAGTAGCTCAGGAATTATTTAGCACTACTCCCAACAGTAGGTACGGCATTTAGAAAAACCCCTGATGTCAGTTAGAAGAGTCCAGTTGTCTCTCTGAACAACACAACTAACAGAATCTCCTCCATATTGTCTCCAAACAGCTCTGAGCCAAGTGTTGCAACGCTGTGGAAATTATCACTAATACGTGGATGTGACTGGCTCACCCCACAGCCATCTTAGAAATGTTCTCCACAAAACAGACTTCAGTTGGAAACTTCCAAGACTCAAGAGGCTGACGCTAGATGCTATTTCTGGACATTAAATGGTTGTGAAAACAAATAGATCATCTTCTGAAAAGTGTCGCCGTAGACAGAATGGATGTCGTGTTTGGTTGTTTACTTGTTGCAGTGAGTTTCTCATAAAGTAGTCTGAGAAAGATTATTTGAAGTGGAAGTTCAAAAGAACTTCTTCTGGTAAATAGTGTGTTTTTCCAGATAAAATCAGTTTTTTTATGTTAAACACAGATCGTGTTTCAACTGTTTTATTTAGGTTCAGTTAGCCTCAGGGAGATGAAGCAACGATCATCATTAGCGATGGGTACCGAATTCAGTACTTTTTATGGTACCGACCGAATTCCACAGTACCGACTGTGCACCGATTCACGTCATTTGAAACGGTGCCTCGTTTCGGTACCCGTCCTTCATAACGAGAACTTGCCTAGACAGCTGCGCATGCGCAAGAGCGTTATGTCGTCGGTAGCTGCGAGCCAGTTGTAAACAGAGCAGCATGGTAGAAAGAACGCATGCTAAAGCTTGGGTCCACTTCACTAAATGTGATGGGTAACTGGGTGATGATGAAACCAGTGACAACGATCTAAGTGAGACATTCTCATCTTAATCTGCTCCGGTAGGTAAATAAAATGTTTAAGATAACGTTAGCTTGATATGTTAGCTTCTGTTTTGCTAATGGTGCGTTCGCTTTCTCCTCGGAACTCCCAATTTCCGACTAGAAGAACATGAACGTGCTCTAAAGTTTGGCTTCACTTTACTAAATGCGACGGGTGATTGGGTGAAGATGAAACCAGCGACAACGATCTAAGTGTGAGGCATCATCGTTTTAATCTGCTCCAGCAGCTAAATAAACTGTTTAAGATAAAGTTAGCTTGATAAATTAGCTTCCATTGTCACCATTGTTATCAGCTAATGGTACGTTCGCTTTCTCCTCGGAAATTCTAACTTCCCAGTAGGAAAAATCAAAGAAAAAGGATGGCAAAAGGAATGAAGATACACAGTAAATTTAGTTCACAGTAAAGATGTTTGCTTCAGTTTAATTATCAGCTTATAAAACTACAAGGACGATGTTAAAATACAAACAGTTGTATGTTATTTATCGTGATATTTATCAAATATGGTTATATATTGAGAAAAATATAAATTTAATTATAAAAGAGAATTAAAATATTAAACACTCAAAAGTATCAAAAATTGGTACCGTTAAGTACCGATATCGATTCCTAGGTACCGGGAATTAGTACAGAATCGATTCAAATGTCAAAGGTACCCATCCCTAACCATCATAAAGATTCTAGTGTCCTTACCAAGACACGGCCACCGTTTTGTTCCTCCTGTCGAGACAAACTGACGCCCAGCCACTGATAATCGCTCTCAGGTTGACACGTCTTCCCACAATGTGACACATCTGGACATAAACACACAACTGTTACTCCTAATTTCTCAGGCAGCTCTGCAAGAAGGCATGTGACAGCAAAAATAGACTTAAACTGAATAAACATTTACTTCGTGTTTTCAGTTTGACTGACAGTTTGTATTGCTGCAAAAAGACTACACACACACACACACACACACACACACACACACACACACCAGCATGCAAAGGTTGGCAAACGTGGTGCTCAGCCGTGATGTTGCAGCGGAAAACAGATCCGGGAGATTTAACCGATGGCTTGGAGGACATGTTAGCTACGGGAGCTCCAACCACTAGCCTAGAGGAGAAGAGGAGATACATTGAGGATGTTATTTCTCTGTCTGAATGGAGTGCTGTGTGTGAAGCATCAAAGAGCTTCTCTCAGTGCAAGTATCACCTAATTAATGAGTAAACACACACACACACACACACACACACAGCGTTAGGCTGTGCATGCATTGACTTTCAAAGAACATTATTATGATGACTGAAACAGACTTTAACTAATAAAATAAATGGATCAATAGTTATTAATAAATAAGCAATTTTTTGACAGTAGGGAATCAGAAATTCTCTGTAAACAACAGACTAATTGTGTAGTTTTTATGCACCAATCAGGAACATTCTGCACTAACTGAAGGTAAATGATCAATCAAAGTGTGATGCAGACCATTTATGAGCTCCATGACGATGCAGCAGCACTGAATATCCAAACATAGATAACTCGGGGCCACGGAACACCAAGCTGTGCTCTTGATCCAGGTTATATCCTGCAGCAGGACTGACCAAGACCAGGACCTGAACCAGGCCGCAGAGCACCCAAACATGGTCTCCAGGTGAGCGCATGTTGGAGGGCAAACTGCTGCAGAAAAACAGAGAAGATTATGACTTGGAGCATAAAAGTCACCCTGAACTGAGAGCGGATCAACATCCCTTTTAACTTCCTGCAGGTGTTTTTGGATTTGCATGCTGCTCTGTCAGACCTGAAGACGGTACATTTGTTCTAGTTTAAACTAAAGCATCATGGAACAAAGGCAACTTCATTGTGAGGATGCTTAAAGAGCAAGTCACCCCCTACAAGAAATTTACTTCACTCCCACTTCATGCTTGAAAAATGCAACAAATACTGTTGCCTAGCAGACCGAGAGGGTGGAGCCGCTAACAAATTCACACACACAGGCTCACAACGACATTGTGACATCATAATGTACCAGTTTACATCATAGCATACCTCTTAGCCAATAGCGGTGGCAGATTTAAATTCAAATACAGTGCAGAGTTTTTACCTGACAACGGCACAACACTACCAGTTTTAGGCAGAAAATTTAAATTTGAACTAAGATGCACTGAAGAACCAAATTATTGACTACACGTGTCTGCAGCACAGTTAGACACTCGTTTATATAGTTTATCAGAAAAAAAGTTGATTTGGGGGTGACTTGCTCTTTAAGAAATAAGAATCTCACATTTGTTTACTTGGACAAAATATTTCCCTCTCTGAGGGAGGTTTGAACATACTGTTTTATGATGATTGCCCCATCCGACAGCACAGACCCAGATTAAAGTATCCGTATTATTTCTGTTCATTTTGGCTGTCATCTAAAATCCATCCGTAAAGAGGAACGCCCCACAGAGGAGGAAGGTGAGGTTGGCAGGTGGAGCCATTTCAGCAGCTCTTCTACTTCATCTCTGCTTGTATTTTGATCAGCTCACATTTTAAGACATTATCAAAGCTCCTGTGTCCCATTTAAAACATTTAGATGAAAAAGGGAAATGTTCATTTGCAAAAACAGACAATAACCATTTTGATCAAAGTCACCAGACTTTAATTTGACTGCTGTCAACTCATGAAAATAATAAAAAGATGATTTTTATTAGTTTATTAAATCTGAGTAATCTGTATTTACAAATGAACTCTTTAAGCTTTTCTTCAAGTTAACTAATTGCTGTTTAGCCATCCTGACTGCCCTGTTTCTCTGTTTCATGTCAGAAGATAAGCTGTCTCCTGCTATCTCCAGTGTGAAATCACTATTTTCTTTCAAATCTAAATGAGGCGGTTTCACTAAAATCTTAATTTAGTTTTTCTCAGCTTTTCCTCTTTCTGGAGAGCCCTGACCTGTCTTCTCTTGGCAAAGAGACCAGATACTATACATTTATTTCTTGATCTGATGAAATTAACAACTTCCTGTCTTTGTGACTGAACTTTTCAAAGTTCAATTTAATCCCGATAAATTTATAGAAGTGACAGGATTAAATTGAACACAACAGCTTCATAGGGGTCATCACATAAAAAATGTCAGGAGTTTATCAGATGAAGTGAAAATGTCCATACCGTTCAGACAGCCAGCTGCGCGCTCAGTGAATCTCCTTCTCCTCCTCTGACTTTACTGAAACCTCCTGTTGCTCCAAAAACCCCTATAACTGTCTCGCGCGAGAAGATTCAGAGATTTGCCTTTTAGATAAACTCAGATTAGGCTACTAAAGAAAAGCAACTCACTAAAGAAGGAGAAACAAGCAGCAGCTAAACTTCATTTAGGTTTGAAATGAAATGAGAGCCGCTTGAGCGCGCGCGGAGACCCTCCCTCTGCTTACTGCACGTGTGTGTGCGCGCGTTTCCGCCCCAACCGCCCAAGCTACAACTGTGTGCGCAAGGAGAGCACGCGGATCCCTTTGTGTGTGTGTGTGTGTGTGTGTGTGTGTGAGTGTGTGTGTGTGTGTGTGTGTGTGTGTGTGTGCGCGCGCACGAGCGTGCAGTGTTTCCTCTGCAGTTATCATCCAAGTGTTAACGGAGTTTAAGGTCATTGTGACGTGACGTATCAACAAGCGCGCGCACACAGGAACTATTGTCACAAATATGACAATTTAATTAACATTTTTAATGAATCCTTGTTTACTTTGATATTATTTATGAGATCGTGTTATTTGCACAGGTGGCTTTGGAACAAGTCTTAAAAGTTTTATAAGTTTTGGAAGTGTTTTTAAGAACGGCTTAATTTGAACTAGATCTTCCCGGAACAAAATCCTGGAACTGTCTTATTTTGAAAGGACCGTTCAGGCCACTAATGCTACCAATTTGTGCTTTACGCAGGGTTCGAATTACGGGTGAGCTGAAAGGATCCCGGCTCACCCCAAAAGATGACAGGCTCCCCTGGAAGCCCTCAACTTACACACCCAGGGGGAGCCCGAAACGATCCTGGTTCTACTGACATTACATTATCTATGTGGACTCTCCAGGGATTACTTTCAGCTGAGAGGCGCAGAGCTCTGATCGTTGATGCGCTCCAGACATCTGCGTCCTTAGCACGGCCAGCATGTCGCCACCTCAAAAACAAAGTTAACACGCGATCGTTTATGTCGGCTCATTTCCTTTTATACTTGCTGTCTTTTATTTGTGCCTGATGTGTTTCGCTGCTGCGGAGCGGAGCGCATCACCCGTTTTATCCTCTGGTGACACCTCACTGGTGCGGTCAGCATGCAGCCAGAACTGTAGTTCAAAAGTAATTCATGAGGTGAAAAAATATGAAGCCAGGTAGCAGTTTTTCTTTAGGATTGAGAGGAGATGCAGGAAGATAATAAACAGACAGGACAGAAAAATTGTCAAATAAATAGTGTTTGTACCTGGTGGTTGCAACAAACAGACACCATTGAAGGTAATCAGAAGTGAGGAACAGAAAATGAAATTATTCTTTCAATGTTTAGATCAGCAGGAACTCCGAGAGGCTGCAGGAGTATCAGTGAGGCTGCTGCGCAGGGGGAGGGGGAGAGGGCTGAAGCAGGGGAACAGGAAAGATGCAAAAACTACCATGTGGGCGCAATTTTAATTGTCAAAAACTCCAGTGAACCTTTCAATTAAAGCATGTGTATTTTCTCCTTGCTCTGCTCTGCAGGTCAGGGCACTGTGAATTATGTTTTATTGCAAAATTATTTCAACCACTTTTGCATTTTTAGGTTAAAATAAACAAAAAGTCCCAATTTCCTTCTAAACATAGAGGAGATTTGTGTTTTTGCATTAAAAATCAATAAGAGGACTTCCTGTTAAACCATTTTAAAGATGGTTTAACCACTGTGTGATGTCACAACCATTGTGTGATCTGTAATCTTCACCATCTGAAGTGGTACATGTTGGTTTTCGTGTAAGGCAATTCACACCCACAATAACAGTGTGACTTGGGTTGCGCTAAAGAAAGTTACACAGGGGCAGAAATCAGATCAGCTCAGATAGACACAGATTTTAGGTAAATGTCGTCCATCATCATTTTCCATTGACAGTGAAGAACTGTGACACAATATAAAAGTATTAAAGGATAAAACAATTAATTAAATTAAATGATGTGATTTTTGATATTTGATTTTCAACCATCAAAAAGTAAAATTTGATTCTGTTGCTCACTTATTCCTTTGGCTTTTGCTCGACTAAACTGGTAGATAAACATTTGAAAAAAACAGTGTTTAAAGGCTTGATTAAAACATTTAATGTTGCAGGCTCAAATTATTATTCTTGCTTAAAATATTTTTGTTTTTTTAACCACATAATTTACATTATTTTCTCTAAAAAAATTAGAGAATATAAATTTTTGTTTGGGTCATTAAAGAGACAATGTGTAGTTTTTAACCATTAATTTTGGGAAATGTCCATCAAAATGTTATTGAAAAAGAATGAAATGATGCCCAGTTGTTGAAAAATATTGGCGGCTTCGTAACATATACCCATAAAAAATCAGGTCTAAAACACATGGGAGCAGGTCTAAAGGTGTTTCTCAATGTCAAGGAGATGTCTTGCAAGGTCTGGCTGGCGCCTTGCTTACGAGGACACTGTCCTTCCTTGGTCAAAGAAAATGGTTAAATGGAACAGACTTGCATCATGTGACCACGGCGGTCACGTAACATCACGTGACACGGGAGATAACGCTATATTTTATATGTATTAGCTTCAATATAAATGTATAACAAGCCTTTTACTTTTTAAATTGTGTTTATGTTTATTACATTAAATACATAAGTGAGTTACTACTCATTAGCCACCAAAGCTGCAACTAATAAGCAACTAACCAACCACAGATAACTTCTTTGGATCTAAAAAAAGATATTTTAAATTGGTTCACTTACTTTTAAACTTTAAATTTGCCCCCGACGTAGCTGTCGGCTTCTAATCCGCCATCCTTTTGAAAATTCTGTGGTGTATTCTGGGTAATTCTTGACCATGGCTAAGCTACGAGACACCTCCTGTGTATCCTTGCTCATCTAGCTAAATGGCTAACAAACGGAGAACACACGCCTCGGTAGAACATGAACACTGAAACACGTCTTGGCGGCTCCTGATGACGTGTCTCCTAAGTAACCGGGGCAGGGACAACACATCAAGGCGATGTTTCTTGGCATTGAGAAACACCCTAAGTCTCTGGGTGACACCATATTAGATGACACGTTTCTTTCTACGGGAGCCCATTAGGACAAAATGCATTTACTGATTTGTAACAAACGATTACAAAGCTTTTGTCTTTCTTAAATGTCATTGGTTTACATATTTACCTCTTCACTTGTTGTCAGTGATGAAAGGGCGTCTGATTTGCTTGTTATCTTGCTGAATGTTACAATCCTCAGAGCTTTTAGACCCTAATGGGCATCCATTGGTAAAGTCTTACTCCAACACAAAAATACTGCTTGCGTGCAACAATTTAGGTATCTACTGCCCTTTATCACCAGGAAAATACACACTGTCACTTTAAAAACAATCTCATGTGATGGAAAAGCTGGACAAAAACAATTTAGCAAACCTGCGACATTTGACAAACGTAATAGATGTGTAATAACATTAATGTAATAACAAACTTTATTGGCCATTTTTTATTCCACACCTTTTTATTTTTATATTCAAAACTTCACAAATAAAAGGTTCGCAAATCCTCAGAACTGTTTATATTTTTATCTGCTATTAAAAGTCACCCAACATGTACTGATCTGTTGAGCCGTCCGATACAAATACCTGTACAGAAAGTTCAGCTGAAACTCCTTCGTGCTACTGCTAATGTCTGACTTTGTGTTCCAGTGACTTTATGAGGAGAGCCAGATGTGGTGAACAGCTGTTGAGCTGAAGTTCAGATGGAGGAACATTTCTTCTGAAGTGTTTCGGGATTCCTTCCAGATCTTCAGTCATTTGTCAATAAACAAACTAAAATCACACAAACCAAACGAGAGGAGGCCATTCTTTTTCTGTGTTTAGAGTTCAGTATGTCCGCCTAACATCCCAGAATATGGGAACATCAAGTGCCTCTTCAGCAGAAAACACATAAAGTTCTTCATTTGTCCCGACACCAACTTTCAGCCTTATTTGGGTCATTCTGTTAAAAATAACTACAACACTGGTAGGATAGGAACTGTTACATACACACACATCTCCCAGTTTGTTTACTGGTATTTCCTGCATTCATTATGCTGGAATCTGACTGGCTACTGTTCCCAAACTCCCACTCACTCTCAGCGTCCAAAGGTTAAAGGAAGGAGTAAAAAACTATTTATATTTGCAACGTGATAAATTTTTCTGTGATTATTATTATTATTATTATTATTATTATTATTATTGTTATTATCAACACAAACGGTTGTAAATGACTTCTAGAGGTCTGAAACATCCTAAAACATGAGTACAAATCAAATTATCCTATTTAAACACAAGAAACTATTTAAATTGAAGGTCTTCCAGTTTTTAAAAGGCATTGTGCTCTAAACTAAATATTTTTCTATCAGTAGAGAATCCCACGAGACGGAGCCTTCTTTTTTAGCTACCAAATATGTCTTCTTGGCAGAGGTGGAGATCCAGATGACAAACATGTGTCTTTCCCTCATAAAAAAGATAAATCCAGCAGCAAATTTGGACTTTGTTAAAGTATACACATTTTCACAGCCACCAAGCATGATATATGCACTCCTGCTGGCTGCAGTTCCAAGTTATTTTTATTTAAACTTGAATATTTTATTTTTCATGTTGAAGTAACTATGACCACCAGTAATAGGGCAGATGTTAGAAGCCAGTGTGTGAAACAGTAGCAAAGATCCACATGGAAAGTTAATTATTGTCAACAAGCTTTCTGATGGGTTTTTTTTAATCACATGACTTTGTGCAGGATGTTTGAAACAGAGGTCTGGTTGTTGGAGTCACCAGACCAGAATTTATCATCCAATCTCAGATGAAAATGAGACTAAAGGTGTGTTTGTATGAGTGAGATCCTTCAGCTCTGCTGCTCCTCCAGGGTTCCTGTTATCTCTGATAACATCCGTTTAAGCGTGTGAGGCCTCCACTGAAATTACTGTAAACCCTCGCTCAGCCAGAGGTCACAGGCCACAGACGATGAGAAGATCTGAAGCGGATAAGCAGCAGTGAGATTAAAGTTAGATGGGTTCTGGTGTGGTCTGACAGCAACCACAGAGACCAGTATGAGCTGCTGGTATCAGCTGTGGTGTTTTTTCATTGTGGACCTCTCAGCTCTCACTTCTTCTGTTCACTTTCGTTCCTTTTTTTCACCCATCACAGAAAATTCAGCAGTCAAAAATAGATTATGTGAAGTGAAATCTATTTAAGCGATGATTCGGACTTCCCCAACCTTGCTACTCAGGCTACGCTCACTTGAGAAAGTGGTAGCGACACAGCGGTCGGAGCTGTGTGAACGAGTCTGATCAACGCAGATTTGCATGTAAGCATCTGTGCACACTTCCTAAATTATTTAGACGTACAGACCTGCTGCTTAGATTAAAAAAAAGAAAAGAAACATAAAGAAAACATTTATAAATTTATACCTCTTAGACATCTTTATCTGCCTTCCTTAAACGAGGACTGATCAGATTTTTATAGTTTCCTGACTGATGTGCATGTCAAAAGCTTTGGACGAGAGGAAAGACTGATTCTGTGTATCAACATTAAATCGATATTCCCACAGCGGAGCGGGGCTTTATTTT
Organism: Nothobranchius furzeri; assembly: GCF_043380555.1. Lineage (NCBI taxonomy): Eukaryota > Metazoa > Chordata > Actinopteri > Cyprinodontiformes > Nothobranchiidae > Nothobranchius > Nothobranchius furzeri. The sequence goes on along the minus strand of NC_091754.1, from coordinate 29,874,412 downwards.
TCTAAGCT